>NC_030431.2:17355082-17711082 GCF_001660625.3 Ictalurus punctatus
ATTGTATATCATGAAAATGCTCATACAAATACCAGTATTCCAATTTTGTGTTAAACTACGGTGCTATTGAATTCTTCAATCTGATTGGTCTATAGCAACACAGCTCACCTCACTGCTGATTATTTGCCTATAACAGCATGCCTTGTCGTGTTTTATTCTTTACACATTGGCCATTTGTTGTTCCTTACATAAACTAAGCAATTTTTTTTACTGTATCTAATTTGCTGGTGCATCCATCCATTTTCTATACCGCTTGTCACAGGAGCTTATCCCAGGGAGCATGGGGCACAAGGCAGGGTACACACTGGGTGAGGTGCCAATCCGTCACAGGGCACAATCACACACACATTCACACACTATGGACACTTCGGACATGCCAGTCAGCCTACCATGCATGTCTTTGGACTGAGGGAGGAAACTGGAGAAAACACCTGAAGAACACACAGGGCAGCGGTGGGAATTGAACCCCCAGCCCTGGAGGTGTGAGATGTACGTGCTAACCACTAAAACACCATTACGTTTAATATTGAATCACTATTTGTGCTGAATTATATAATTAGTTTAATGGAGATACGGTACAGTGCTTTCTTACCTGTGGCGTGTGCACTTGAACCATGTGAGGATGTCAGTGCAGCTGGTATAATACACCTGATCATACGGGTGTGCGTACGACTCCTGCACAGTGACAGAGTAACTGTAAAGACACACACAATACACAAAGCACACATTACTGTTAGCACTCACAAGCTGTGACTGGTTTATGAAGGTCGTGTGTGGTCCTCTCCAGCACAAGTGGGGAGGATTTTAATAGGCCATAATGAAGATATCAGTGTAACGTCTCAGCTTTCACACACTGCTCACTGTACTGTAGGTGGGTGGCCTCCAATTAAACTCAGTGCGGTTATTAATATGACTGGGATAAATAAAAAAATTAAGTACATATAAATTACACTACAGGTCAAAAGTTTAGACACACTCATTCTTTATTTAAATTTTTTCCCCCACATTTTATAATAATAATAAAGTCATTAAAACTCTGGAATAATACAAATGGAGCTGTGGGAATTATGTTGTGATAAAAAAAATAATAATAATAAATCAAAATAATTTCATATTTTAGCATCTTCGAAGTAGACACCCTTTTTAGCCTAGAATTTCCAGAAATGTATTCTTGGCATTTTCTCAACCAATTTCTTGAGGAATCTCCCTGAGATGCTTTTTAAACAGTATTAAAGGAGTTCACACCTACGCTAGACACTTATTGACTGCTTTTCGGAATATTTCGCTCCAATTTTTTTTTTTGTAAATAACATGTTAGTTTTCTAATGAAAGAAATGAATATGTTCTATTGTCTACAACACCGATTTCAAATATTTAATCATACACCTTCAGATCAAAAGGTTTTTAAGATCATGACAAACATTTCAGTCAAGTGTCTCCAAACTTTTGACCGGTAGTGTACATCCAAATTATGTATGCATTGCGGTCTTAAAGCAATATTTCACCGATCTTTCAAATCACAATTCATATGTTGAGAAGTACTAAATAAATAATTTAAGTTACTGTTTATTATTTTAATGAAAATGCAACATTACTGTATATACAAATTGAATCTGTCCTAATTGTTCAAATCATTGATAAAAATCAGAGGGCCAAAGAGAATTAATATTCAAAAATTCAGTTTCACATGTTGCCTGATGCCTTAGAGACAAATCATTTTTAGTGAAGTGCATTTAAACTAATTACTTGCGATTTTTATTCTCAGTGCAGTTGTCACATCCCAGTCCATCCACAATCCTGTGAATTACATTCATCCTTTCTCATCATTCAACCTATCCTCATCTCTGTTTAATAGTCTTTGAAATGTATTGCACACTACCAAGTCTGAACCTATCAGGTTAACATAGGACTGTCAGACTTTTCTCCTGTCTCTGGCTTGGTTGTCTGACTCATTTTGGCCTCCTGACACTGTGAATGTGAATTATGATTTGGATGGTGGACACAATGCAACTGCCTCGTCATTTACTGACAGTGATTCATGTGCACAATAAGACGCCACCACACCATGGCAGGCTTTTGTTCCTATAGCATCTGTACTGTTTACACATCCCTTCTGAATGGAGAAGAGATGATACAGCATCTTAAATTTCTATATAGGCACATTTAGACATGCACATTTTCTCAACACTTACCGAGCAAATGATGGACAATGGAAAACAAATAAAGTATCCTTGGTGAAGATTATGATCCTAATGATGCACTTTTTTACTCCAGGCTTTTTTCACAGACACGAGTGTACAGGGTTTTTTTTTTTTCTGAACAGATATGAAGAATATCACTTGAAAGGTTTGTGAAAGAGAACCTATAAGGGAATAAATAGTTCATTCATGCACATTTCAGTCCCTCGAGGATTTCGCAATTTTGCGATCATGGAAATGAACGCGAAATTATGCAAAAACTCCTCAATATGTGTTCATGTGTGTCGAACATGAGTACAGCTGAAAGGTCTCATTTACCAATAGACATCACTACCAAAGGCCATGAAAAACAATGTCGTACGATTGCGATTTCGCCAATTCGAGTAGTTTTCCACACCAAAAAAAAAAAAAAGCACAAAAAATTACAGCGCACATTTTGAAAAAAGCCGCAGCAAAATCAAGCGTTTTTGGCTGCAGCGATCACAAAAAAGAAAACTCTGTGAAAACTGATATTTGGCGGACCAAAACAGAAGCTATTGTCAAGACTTTTATGTCAAAATTTTACAAATACTGCTTCAGTGAAGGTGAATTCACACTGCTTTGACACACTACAAGGTTATGCCTTATTTCAGAATTTCTGCATATATACGTATCTGAGATCATTTTCATAATTGCGTATTTCTGTATTATTTTTGTTTCTGTGCCATTTTAAAACATCCTCAACAGGCATGAACAGTGGTGACTAAGTGGTAGTAAGTACCATCGATTAAGAAACGAGCCCAGACCACACTCACACTCACACTATGTCTCTGCAGGCACTGTTCAACAGCCTTCCTCTTCATGGCTGCTCAAAGCACTGCAGCTGTTACCACGCATTACTCAGTGAAAGTAAATCTATCTGGGAAAGCAGCCTCCACCTTTGTTCTTTTTCAATCTGCTTTAATGGATTCTTGAGTCATTCCTAAATCTGGCTGCCGGAATCTTCTGCCTATTAAAACTTTGTGCGTGTGTGTCAAAGAGATAGACTAGACTGTATGAGTGTACTGTATGCTTGTGAGCTCCAGTGTGTTTTCTTCCTGTGTGAAGTGGAGGGGTGAATAAACTGAAAGCTAATTGTTTACATCTTAAGCCTAAATATTTCATCGGTATAAGCATTTAATTAGGGTTTGTACTTAGTAAAGTGAAATTCAGGCAAGGAGAACATTACAGTAATCAATCCTGCTAGAATTAAGGTTCAGGTCTGGCTTAATCAGAAATCTTGTTGATATCTTGTTGATATATTTGAGGTGATAAAATGCTGATTTTAGTAACTGCCTTGACCTGACTGCTAAAACTGAGATCAGAGTCCATTAGTACGCCAAGGTTATGAGCTAGTTCTTTATATTCAAGGGCTCTGGAGTCCAGACAGGCAGCCAGTCTGTGCCTGTCATTGATGAGAGAACTTATTCAGCAATGCAGGCTCAGTAGGTGGCTAAACACACACAATACATACGAGGAAACTACGAAATTCTTTACTGTAGTTTCTTAAGGAATATCATTTAGCTCACTTGTTATCCAAAAATTCACGTCTAATTATCAGAAGCAAGTCACTCGAATTGGATCAGACGTCTTGTATTATTTATTTACTCTACTGTATTTGAAAGACATTTTCCTTACTTTTATATGGCCTTAATCTAGATTTTTAGTGCAATAACTGTAAAGGAGCTGCAGCTATTATCAGTTATTTTTAGCAAATCACTCAGACATATCTATTCTGAGCTGTCACATTAGTAAGAAAACCTGTCACTAACCCTGAGGTATTACTGAATAATCAGAAACGAGTCTAGTGGGATGGAAAAGATGTCATATAATAAAGTCTCACCATATTAAATACTGATGTGCCTTTGGGCCAGACACTTATCATAAACACCAGTGGGGAAAAAGTCGCATGCTGTTCTTTTCTGCGAATTTTACGCCTTGTTTGGGTCTAAGATCACAAGTTCGTCCCAGTTCACACTGATATGGGCCAATTTTCACATTTATTTCTCATATTACAGATAATATATGACAATACAGAAGGCAGGTCGTGCAGTATTTTAAACGTGTGTTACATTAAAGTCTAAAGTTTTGGCCTGCACGTGTGTGTGGGTGGGGAGTGGGGTGGTGTACCTCTCCCAGTGGCTGCAGACGTTAGGGTCCTCCAGGTTCAGCGATGACGTCACTCCCATAAGGCAACATGACAGGCCCAGTAGGACAGAGGCACAGCGCCACAGGAGGGAGAACATCATTGTGGGAAATACCTTCCGGCAATAAGAAACATTAAAACATATAAACAAATGAAAAGCACTTGGTGAATGTTCTATTTTTGTTCCTAACTGCAACCTGAGTGTTCTTTCTACACAGTAAACACAACAATAGCCATATACTGAAAATACATTCACATTTGGCAGACACCCTCATTCAGAGTGACTCAACAGGTCCACTAATGCCTTTTCATTCATTGATTTAGCATCACCAAATACATTTCTAGCCGATGATGAGAGTCTCCGCCTCAGATGCTTTTCCCCACAGGCCACAGAGCGCGTGATATCTTTGTGCCCTTTTCTAGCCACAAGCTTCATAATCATAAAGGTTGTAATCTGACCGTCTCGCTGCACTTTCATGTTTCCAAAAGGAAAACAGAGTAACATATAGTGACCTTCCAGAGACACATACAGTAACAGCGTTGAAATGGTTAATGAAGTTCAGTCTCTAGTATATTGTTTACAGAGTTTTGTTTGAAAATGTTAGTGGTGAGTAAAATGTGCATGCTTACTAATGGGCTGTGGGTAAAGGTGTATGTTTGGTTATCTGCCATGTCGGTCTAACGATGGTGATGAAATTCACCAGACACTCTTGTAAGTAATAAAAGTCTAGTGAGATACTAGGATAATAAACAGCTGTATGATTACAGTAACACAAGAGAAAGAAATTACTGGAGTATTCTAATGATCTCTGCACTGGGTCCAAATCAACAAAAGGTGCTCTTATGCACGTGTACTGTGAAGAAAGGAGCTATTTAACTTTATCAAAATAATACTGTTTTTTTTTAATGTACTCAAAAAGAGATTTAAAAAAAAAAGTACTTGTTATTTTTCCTAATGAACAAAATAATTTTCAATATATTTCAATATATTCTCTGTCTCCATCTGTAGTATATGAGAGACATGGACAATTGTATTTGTACACACTACCCTGTACTGAGAAAAAAAATCAGACAACATGCTGACTTGAAACTTTAGTTTAAGGCAATTGTTGAATGCCATCAAAAACACATGAAAATACACTATATGGCCAAAAGTATGTGGACACCTGACCATCACACCTATATGTGCCCATTCTAAAACCATAGGCATTAATCTGAAGTTGGTCCCCCTTGGTAAATGGTCTGCACTTATATAGCACCTTTTAACTTCAGCAGTTCTTTACAAATGCTTTACACTGTTTCTCATTTACCCATTCACACACACACACACCAATGGCAACAGAGCTGCCGTGCAATGCACTATCCTGCCAGCAGGATCAACTTGGGGTTCAGTGTCTTGCCCAAGGACATTTCGGCATATGGAGGCTTGTGGGTCGGGGATCGAACCTACAACCCTGTGATAATGGGACTGTGATAATACTGTTATAATAACCACCATTCTGCTGAGAAGGCTTTCCACTAGATTTTGGAACATTGCTGTAGTGACTTGCCCATTCTGCTACAGGAACATTAGACTTGTTGGGCACTGATGTCAAGAGAGAAGGCCTGGAGTGCCATCAGCTTTCCAATTCATGCCAAAGGTGTTCAGTGGGGTTGAGTTTGCTTTGTGCACAGGGGAATTGTCATGCTGGAACATGTTTGGGACATTCTAGACAATTGTGTGCTTACAATTTTGTGGAAACAGTTTGGGGAAGAACCACATATGGGTGTGACAGTCAGGTATCCACAAACCTTTGACCATAAAGTGTATAATACAAAAGCTATAACTATTACACTCCAAAACTAAAGATTCAGGATAAAAACAGACATAAGAGAAAGTCTTGCCAAATCTGTTATGTAGTTTTATGCAAAATATCCGTGAGCAATCACACACACAGATAGACTGGTATGAACACATAACAACAAATTCTGAAATCTCTGAAAGGTTACATTTATGCAGATTTAGAGCACAACATTTACTGACTAAGTGCCTTTAGGTTTCCTTTATACAGTAAATGAGTAACTGGATTTCTTTCTCTGTACTGGGAAATGAATTTCATATCATCTTCTAAAGTACACTACAGACGCAAATACAGAGTCTCTCTTCTAATCTTCCTAAACAGTCTTTCCAAACATATGTTGTTGGTTTTCTTTTCCTTTTTTTTTCATTTTAGCTATTGCTTTACTAAAGAGTATTCATCTAGTCTGTGCATGGGTCATACTTTCTCAAACTCTGTGTTTTTACTCTTTATAGGCTCTTTGTTTCTGTTAGAGCAGTGTCACTCAGTCTATTCACCATCCAAGAAGCTAGATCCCACTATGAAATATGGATTTAAATTCTGTACTAAAGGGCAAAGAACATTAAACATTTTCCATTTACTAACTCAAACTGAACCAGATTATAATGTTTGTTTTGAATGTGTCGGTGAGTTACCTGTCTAAAAACAGACGACGCTGAATGAACCTGTGTATGAAGATATAAGGTTTCATTTCACTATAGAATCACTTGTATAAAATGAAACAGAAAATGAATAACACATGAACTGAGGGTTATTTTGATCTTCAACATACGGACACAGTGTATAGTTTCCTTTGAACATGTTTAAGTTTTCTTGAGTAGTTTTCTTGAGTAGTATTTCTTCTGCAAAACACTGGCTTCAAAATGGTCAGCACCCCATGATTATTATTTGATAATGCTTCCCCACAGGAGAATACCATCACTGAGCCTGTATCGTGTTGCAAGGTTAGGGACACTTATAGAAGATGTTGGACCACTCTTTCATACACAACATTTCCAGTTCATTTATATTCTTAGGCTGGCCCATGTGGACTACCCTCTGTAATTCAGACCTCAGGTTCAAATCCATGGATTATGATAGCTGTTTCCATGGATTATGATGGATGTTTGCTGCCATTCACTTGTTAACCTCCTGGCAAAGGCAGAAAGTTTTAGGCAAAGCTATTTATAATTACTTCCCCCCACCAAATTCTCCCTAATTTTCTCTTGGCCAGTTTACCAGCCAGATCTGCCCTATCAAGGAAGACGAGGGCCAATCTTTTCGGACGAGCTGTTCATGCTGCATCACAGGGCAGTGTAAAATACATGGAGGAAAGAGATATCTGACCCCATCTGCATACATGTGCTCACAGATGCCTACGATTGGCTAGTGTGATTGACAGGGGAGAGAGTGATTGTCATCACTTACTACTTTTACATGGACATCTAATTATTGCCCTTATTCTGAATAAGACAATATTTAGATTAAGGTGTTTACATGAGTTGAGTAGAATATTCCTTTTATTTATACGTTATAGAACATAGATCGATTAACGGCACACATCATTACATCCCCACGTCACGCCGTCCGACATTGCCTCCAGAATTTCACGTTTCGACATACGTTCGTCTTCGTTATGGTACTGTATACAGCTTTGGGTGTTTCATTTTTAATTTTACGAACGCGTCAAGTGTAATTAATTAATGGTCATGTTATACGTGCAAATAGACGACTGCTTGAAGCCGTGGGCTGCGTCCGAAACCGCACACTTACCTACACGGATTAAGGTCATCAGAATTCGTTGTTTACGTGACAGTTTCTTAATCAGAGTATCGTCTTAATTGGGTTAATATCGGATGATTGTTGTCCATGTAAACGTACTGATTGTATGTATCATTTTTATACAACCAGACTTAGAGCCATATGTTTAACTATTCCACTATCCACTGTGCATAATGATCGACGCTTAACACAACAGTAACAACAGCGACTTTAAAAGATCAAGCCACAGGTCCATTTTCATTGCATTCATCTCCAGTCAGATGATGTATAAATACATTATTTACATTACATTACATTATTTACATACATTACATTATGCATAAATACATAAACAGTTTAAAATATTATTAAATAAAATTAGGGCCATAATAAGAAGTTGATAATCTGGAACAGTTGTAATTTTAGCAAGGAATGGAAGCTTGAGCATAGTTTCTAAAACGCACAGTGTCGTTGATTCTTGTGATTTTAAAGTCATGAAATGTGGAAGGGCTGCAGATAAGAAACTGTTCCTGAGAGCATCTCACAAAATGCAGCTCCTGAACTTCACCAAGTATTACTAGAAGCATTGGTATATCTGGTGTGAACAAAACCTCAACCCACTGTACCAGGATATTTCTGTCCAAAACCCGGTGCCTCTGCCAGGAGGTTAAGACTTCACCACTGAAAGGCAGGAAGCCTTGTGTTCAGTAAGCTGTCAAGAGAGCAGGCCTAGTTGCTTCCAATTTCCCACGCCTTTCCCAAATTTCTTTGCTGTGGGATCCCCCAAAAATGTCTCAACATACACCATCTCATTATGGGTTTCCTAAATTGTGATAGACAAAACACTGCTACATTTACAGTATGCTGAAGTCAACAGTAAGCCCAGGAGTAATGACCATGCTTCTATATACAGCATAAGCTTGAAAACAGTATTCATTCAGCTTTGAATAAATGAAGAACAACCATTCATGCATTCATGTATTTGTGTAAAATAAAGTTAAAGTGCACTTAGGATTTTGCGATCAAATTGTTTTCAGTGCTCCGTAACAGATATGTTCAATCAGATCTTCTGGGTGCAAGGTGTGTAGTTGCACGCAATCGATCTCCTTCATCCTGTGCTTTCTGCTCACATGATTGACAGGACAGTGTGGCAGTTCGGGGCTGCGTTGACAATGGCTGCTTTGCTGCCAGCCGAGCCACATGTCATTAACACACTGGCACTGTTTTGTCTCAGACGACTGAGAGCTCTCTCGCAGCTAACGGCAATGCTGAAAGCAGGCTGCTCTCTCCTGCTGAACAAATTCCTCCTGTTGAACTGATCGGACAAAGCACCACCGCCATCAATAGTCACGTCACACCTCAGTCGGCTACGCTAGGTTCAGAAAAACAGCTCGAATGAGATGAAACTAGAAGAAACCCAAACTGTGGCTCACTGCAAAAAACGCTCACTGCAATAATCACTCACCAATTGTTTTTTTTTTTGTTTTGTTTTTTTTTTTTTTTCAAAAGCCACAATTTGGCAATTATCTAGATTTTATTATACAGAGTACTCATTACATATAAAATCATTATTCCTGTTGACCTTAGGCCCGGATTATGTTATATCATCTACAACACACCATTGTCTACAAGATTTGCATGTTTATGGAAATTCTTCCAACACGGTTAGCCATTTCAAAAGAAAGAACAAGGCTGGTATGTCATGTTCATTCTGTGGCAAAGATCATCTATGTCTTTTAATAGAAACAAACAGAAGTCAAGAAATAACTGAAGCCAAAACAAAACCTTTTAGGACAACAATGCAAGGAACGCAAAGCTAACGTTCCAAGTTAACGTAGACGTGTCACGTGGAAAGGTATATATTCATAGATATAGAATTACTTAATATGCAAAAATCAAATAAGAATCCATTACTATATGCTCAGAACGACAAGGAACAAAATGTGGGTCCGTTTTAAAAGCTTCCCAGCATTCTAGACACATTTCCAACACTTTCACTGGAACTCATTTACTCAATAACTGTTCTCCAGGCATGGTATCTGCTTAGCATGCACAACTGCACCAGATGAATTCCCTCTGATCTTTGGTGTCGTGTTACTACAATAGCACCAACCCAGTGACACTACGAAGCAGTAACGTTTTTACAGCGCAAGCCTCTGAGTGGGCCTAAAAGATGACTCTGTGAGGAAGAAAGAGTGAAGAGTGCGAGACCGGGCTTCTCTCGACAGTGTGAATGGAAGCAGCAGCACTTGCCCTGCTCTGGTTTCACCTAACTGGCTGGACACAGCTGCAGGCGCAAAGCCCTCCAACAACTGGGGGGTCACACAAACAAGGGTACTGCTGTGGTGTCTGAAGAGGCCCATACACTCTGGGGTGCCTGAAGGAGGGGATTTTGGGACTTTGAGACACAGAACTGAAGCCCTGATGCTACGCAGGATCTATTTATGAGCAGAGATTGTGTGCTCTGAAGTGTTTCCAAGCTCAGGCCAGTGGGCAGATAGAACATCCATAAATATTTGTTCTCTAACACACGAGGGCTCTGCTCTGGTGAACATCAGTGTTGGTTATTCAGACATATCTGAATGTTAGGCTTCAAATGTCATGTAGATGATATCTCATTCAGTACGGAGAAAAATAGCCCCATTAATAGATCTAATCAGCTCATTAATGTTGCAAAACACTGTTTTTGTTATTCATATCTTATTGTGCCCTCTACTTTTTACTATGCTTATCTGTTATATAAACATGTATTTTTTTCTTTTTTAATGCTTTCTTGTTCTTTTACTCCTTTGTTTGGCATAGAACCCTACAACAGAGGGTTTGTTTTTGTTTGTTTGTTTGTTTGTTTCAAGCATTCACAACCTAAAGAACCCTTGAGAAACCCTTTTTACTGACAGTTCCTCAAGGGTTCTTTGGGTTGTTAACGGTTTCATTTTGAAAAGAGGTTCTACCTGAACAAGGTAGAAGAAACAAGAAAACCCTCTATGCATTAGTGCTGTGCATTAAATATATTAAATATGCACTTTATCTGCTGCTGCACACAGCACAACAATGCCCTCTCACATCTGTTATAAAGATCTACACACATTACAGGATTCCTTCAGGAATGCTGATTTGAAGCCCAGTGGCAAGTTCGGTCCAGCCAAAACATTTTCATATTCCACTTTCTATACTAGCATAGAACTCAGAAACAAGCAAAAGGCCTGGAAAACAGAAAGAGATCTAGTATGTCTATATTCACTCAAATATAATCAGTCAAATGAAAAGCTCTGGGTTAAATGAGCTGTTGAAATTTTTTTTCAAAGTATTGTTATTTAGCAAAGATGAGGCTATAACTGTTGATGTGACATGATGAAGCTTTCAGTAAGAATATGTTAATTTAACATTTACAGAAGAAGACTCCAGTGTCAGAGCTTTGTAACAGTCAGCTTTGTAACCTTGGTAAAGTAATGTAAAATCTCATACATTAAAATGTAAATGTAATAAATTAAAACATTGCTGTGGTATAAGTGGACAAACATGCTTGAGGCAACTGTAATCACCTTTAGCATGGTAACAGTCTTTACTTTACTTCACGTTTGGTCACATCACTTCATCCCATCTTTGATTATTTTACTATAACAGCATGTCCCAAACACGGCTGACAGACAGGGGAAGGAAGTTCACCTTTCACTACTATACACAGTATATTGAGTCGAGATTTCATCACATACTTACGAATTACATTAGCCTTGGAGCAATGGTTAAAAAATGTTGTTTTTTTTTTAAATCAATGGCAAGTGAGACAGTTGATTAGAAAGTTTACATGTCACTCCAGTGGGAATCCGTCCATGGGTAAAACAACAGTGTAAAAGGTCCTGCTAAACATTTGTTCGGCAGGTTGGTAACAGAAGCAGATGTAACCCCGAGCCACATTTCTGGTCCAAAAAAAATTCACCCAGAATAATTAGTTTTCAAGTCACAGGCTGCGCTCTGCCTGAGCCTTTCAGAGCATACAGGCTGTGAAGGAGGGGTTGTCCATGGGCTAAGCCACTCAGGGGGCTAATTAAAAACTCAACAGAATGCTGCATTAAACTGCTCTCTCTCCAAACTGTCCTCGGTTCTCTTTTTATGGGGACAGGTGGTGCCTCGGGCATGTGTCATGAGATGGGATTCTTTCCCTCCAATGCCATCAAATGGCCCTTTTTTGGACCTGCTTGAATCCTTTGAAACTTTCGGGTGTTCATTTTGGGTTTACACTCAATAGCTACAGCTACAATCATCCCACCTCTAGAGTGCTCCAAAAGATTATTTCAAATGAGGTCTGCGCTATGCTCTGTGCTTCCGCTCTGAAGTTAATCTCAAATTTCATGCGCATGTGCTTTATAGATGCCAGCATTGGGATATGGTTTTACCAAATGTTATGTCTCACAGACGTCTGCCCAGCCCCAGATCGAGGGAATCCAGGGCCAAGAGTAAGCTGGAGACAGTATTTTAACTGATGTGAGTGGATCTGGAAATGAATGTTGTGTCTACCAAAACCATATACAGCATGTCTTCTACCTTTAAGAGCTCTAGAAGAGCCTGGGGAGAAAATACAGGATTACCCACTTTACATGTAAGTGGCTTCTGACACAATCATGAGGACAGAAGCTCGTTTCTTCTCAGCACAAGTAATACAGCTCTATTAGTTTGCCAGGGTGACATCTGTGAAACAATATTTGCAAGGCTCCACCAAAATGGTTACATTCCAAAGGCAATTAATTAATTCCGGACATTTCCAAAAGGTTTATTTCGCAATGAACCATGATGTCTGCATAACACATGGTCACTTGGTTACAATCTTGGATTATTATTCAATTTATAGATCACTAAACTGCATGCTATTGTGTTAATATCAACATCACAGAAGCCAATTTTATCCATTTTTGTTGCACTCTTTGGTTGACTTTATTTATAAGACAATACAAAGATGAAATGATAACATCTGATGACAGTCTGAAAACATTAAGAATTTTTTTAGTCGCACATCCAGAGACCACTATACGTGGCTTACGGTTTACAGTTCTTGGAAATGAGATACTGGAAAAAATCCAGTATCTTAAAAATATTACAATAAAGAATTTATAATACAACAATGCCGTCCTGAGAAGAGCTCTAATCAGCTAATTCACTCAAAACACCTTTTTACACAAAACACCGTTGCTCAGTGGTCCAAAGTCCTCTTTTCAGATGAAAGTAAATTTTTCATTTCAATTTGAAAATCAAGCTTTCAGAGTCTGGAGGAAGAGTGGAGAGGCACAGCATCCAAGTAGCTTGAAGTCCAGTGTGAAGTTTCCACAGTCAGTGATGATTTGGGGTGCCATGTCATCTTCTGGTGTTGGTCCACTGTGTTTTCTCAAGTCGAGAGTCAATGCAGCGTCTACCAGGAGATTTTAGAGCACTTCATGCTTCCATCTGCTGACAAGCTTTATGGAGATGCTGATTTCCTTTTCCAGCAGGATTTGGCCCACAGTGCCAAAACTACTGGTAACTGGTTTGTTGAGCATGCTATTACTGTGCTTGATTGGCCAGCCAACTCGCCTGACCTGAACCCCATGGAGAATCTATAAGAGATACCAGACCCAACAATACAGACGAGCTGAAGGCCGCTATCAAAGCAACCTGGGCTTCCAGAACACCTCAGCAGTGCCACAGGCTGATTGCCTCCATGCCACGCTGCACTGATGCAGTAATTTATGCAAAAGCAGGATTGAGTGCACAAATTAACATACTTCTCAGAAGGTCAACATTTCTGTACTATAAATTCTTTATTGTAATATTTTAAGATACTGGATTTTAAATTTCCATGAGCTGTACGCCGTAAACATTAAAAAAAAAAAGGCTTGTAATATTTCACTTTATGTGTAATGAATCGAGAATATCTGAAAGTTCCACTTTTTGAATTAAATTACGGTTCCCCCGCGACCCTGAAAAGGAGTAAGCGGTTGAAGATGGATGGATGGATGGATACAGAGAAAAATGAACTTTTCCATGATGTTCTAATTTATTTGAGCTGCATCTGTAAATTGATGACCAATGAAATGGTTCTTAATGGTTATTTTGATTGTTGAGTTCTTAGATTTAAAGTGGTTCTGCCTGGAACCCTCGCTGCAGAACTTTTAAGGGCTCCACTGAGGGACAAAACAGAGAAAGGATTAGAGTTCTAGATGGCATAAAAAATGTTTTACAAAAAGAAAGTGCCATCTTTCCAGACAAGAAACGTTTGCCTCACACCTCCAAGGTTTGAATCCCAATTTTTTTTTTTTTAGTTTGCATGTTCTCCCCATGCTTTGGGTGATACTCCAGTTTCCTCCCCAGTCCAAAGACATGTGTTGTTGGCTGACTGTGAATGTCGATTGGCAATCCGTCCAGGGTGTCCCCCTGCCTTGTGCCCTGGGATAGGCTCCAGGCTCCCCCATGACCTTGTTTGGGATAAGCAGTATGATGGGTGGATATTTTTTGGCTGGAGTGTGACATTAAACTAAATAGGACTTATGAGTGAGTTCTTCACAAGTAATCACTTTAAATTCCTATAACACGTTTTCATTAGCAGTGACACCATCCATCCAAGTAAAAATATATCATCTATTTTAGTCATTGGAGTGTTTTTTAAAGCAAAGGACAGGCTGATGTTTGTTAAGGACGTGGATTATATAATCCATAATCATGGATGGTCAGGATGGTACGTAGTTCTTAAATCTTGTGCTTTATATTTACATTTTTGCATCATGTGGTAAAGATCTTAGATCAGATAGTTGGAATTCTTCTTTAGGTCTGTCTACATCTAAATACTTAACTAGTTGTAAACTAGGTGTAAACCTTGCATGGTTTTAAGGTTTGGTCTAAAGACCGGTTTGAGCGGATTCAGGTTATTTTTAAGCTGTTGTGACGTTGGGACAGTCAAGGACAGCACTTAGGAAGTACTTCAAACTTTCCCTGTGAGAGTACTGGAGCGTGGATTAACGACTTAAATACAGACTAAAGCTCTTCTCCATAACACCAGTAAAGCATAAAAGCGCCAAAGCCCAAACTTGGTAACCAAAGTTTTTTATCCAGTGAGAGAATCAGGGCAGAGCTCTGCATTTCTATGGCACTGGAGGTTGCTGATTTCCCACACCGTTCACTAAAGCAGCCAGTAAAACGCAGCAATGTGTGCCTGTCAGTCAGACAGCATCTCTCTGAGCCGTTCCCACTGAGCACTCCCAAAACACATCTGTCTTTATGAAGTTAAATAGACTACAAAATTCTGCTGATTTTTCAGATCCAAAACTGTGTGTGAATGAAGTGAAACCACTTGAGTTGGCATGCACCACATTCCACACTATTCAGAGTTCACAGCTGTCCATAGTCACTCAATATAACTACACACATCTTACAGTTTTGTAAGTCTCTAACTGACTATCCTGTGATTTTTAAGTTGTTGAGCTATAAACATATTTTGAGAACTATTTCTTTCTTGTCATCAAAGTATAAAATCACTGTCTTACTGGATAAAAATAGCTTCCGATTTCCAGCTGTTTTATGATGCATGAGCAATGAGTGTGCTTCATGGGAAACTGAGAGAAGCGATTTGTGTAGAATTCCACATATTTAAAACAAGAAGCAAACAAAATTCAACCATTTTCAATGGTTTGGCATATTTTTATCTACCAGAAGATGGTAAACTGAAGCTCGATGATAGCAAGCCCTTTAATTATACCATGGAATAATTCTCTTTTTATGGCAACCATCTGGAGCAACTTACCACTCCCAAAAACACGGATCATGCTACAATAATAAAACGCTGCTGTTGTCAAGATATTACAACAAAAACACAACATCCTATCACGACCATCATTCTTGATGAAGTTGAAAAAGCCTGATCAGTTGTTAGTAATTGTAAATGGAGTCACGTATTTGTCATTGCATTTATCTTTTTATGAAGACAATATAGCGCAAGTTCCTTTGTAAGCATCCTTCTATCCATCCTGTCAACAATATATCGAGTCTCAGACTGAACATAAATGGCACCAAATCAGGCAAGCAATCCTGTTCAACACAAACCAGTGGATCTATTTCAAAGCAGATATAAAAAAAACCTTCTGATCCAAGCTGAGAGCAAGCAGAGAGAGTCGATTAAAGAATACAGTGACTGTTGATGAAAGATCATGTTGCCACACTGTTTTAGTACACTTGTTTAAATGTGCTTAGTTAGAAAATTACACCACTTTTGTTTCTAAAAAATGCGCATGCTTAAAATAACGACTTACTCATGGCTAGATTGTAAGTATGATTGCACTGATCACTTCACATCCACACCCATCATATATTTGAAATGCAGCATGAACATTTTGTCAGGCTTTCTCAAGAGTGCATGATGTATAATCAAGCAGCATGAGCTTTCGCCCGTGGACAGACAGTCCGCTTCTCCATTCAAACCAGTCACGTGATTGTGGATCCCATAGAGGGACAAAGCGCACCACAACAGGAGCTCTTCACTTCTAGTGCCAAGCCCTAAGGACACTGGCAACACTTCCTGCATGTAAACAGTCCTGAACGCACCGATGTGTCCCACATCTTAGCTGAAAATTCTGCAGAATTTATCCAGACTGTGAGAAGGACATTCAGAACAGGAAATTTATGAACGTAAACTAGTTATAAGCTTCACCAGAGGAAACAAGCAGTGCGGCATAGAGTAATAATAACAAGAAAATTATTTTAGTGCAGCAGTGAAATGCCGTCATGACAATTATTTTTGTTCACAGACCTCCACTGCTAAAATGCACTGGTCCACAAACGGAAATGAAAACTACATTTTGCTTAATATTAGTGAAAACAGTTTCTATTTCAACTGAGAATCACAGCATGTGATGCACCAATAAGATCTGTAAAAACAAACGGGTTCTGGATGATTTTTTTTAAGGGTTCTCCAGTTGGTCTCACCAGTGCAAACCTTAAGATGCCTCCAAGAACCTTACTGCAAATATGAAACTTTTTATAATAATAAGAAGAAGAAGCAGAAGGAGAAGAAGAAGTCCTGTTGAAAAAACACTAGATACCCTCATAGAACATGTAATGGTTTTAATGGTTATAATGGAAATTGTATCGTATTTAATGGAAACTGTAATGGTCCCTGTGGGTCTCTACGGGTAATTTATTGCCTTCTGTGTTATGTCTAGTGGACACCATTAAGGATCAATAATGGTAATGGTTTTTAATGGTTAGCTGATGGTTTGTAATGGTATTTTTTAGTGGAAACCATTAGAATTTCTGTGATGGATTCTATTGTTTTGTGTGTGGGGGTTTTTTTCAGCAGGGAGAAGAAACCCTAAGGTTTTCCACTGGATGCTTTATTGTCTATAGTGTGGAACATTAGGACTATTTCATATGAATGTATAGTAATATAGTTATAATAATAACATCGCTGCTATTTGACTTTTCAAGTAAACTTTTAGCTATTTTAAATTGTAAAGTGTAAAAGTGCCATAACTTGATTTTTATATGTAAGAATAATTTAAACAGTTCCCAAAAATGACTGAAGAAATGAAGAGCTTTCTTCAAACGTCTAACAAACACAACAACAATCTCCTTTCTTCTGTCTGATTATTATACAATAAAACTGCATAGACACCTGCAAATCACGGAAAGGGACTATTAATCGCTTCTTTAAACCAAGCAACCTAATGAACATGCATCACATTTGAAAACTTTTTTTTTTAATCGTTAGCCAATAAAACATAAGGCTTAAAC
The DNA here is from genome assembly GCF_001660625.3 of Ictalurus punctatus. Lineage (NCBI taxonomy): Eukaryota > Metazoa > Chordata > Actinopteri > Siluriformes > Ictaluridae > Ictalurus > Ictalurus punctatus. Next base: position 17,372,773 of record NC_030431.2, read on the forward strand.
CAAACAGAGATCTCACCAGTTCTATGCGAAAGTACCAACTTGGTCCAAACTCATGGGTCCGCTTTGAGGCGCGCGCACTCGGATCAAAGTTTCCAAGATGAAAGTTTCCTCAAATTCGGTGCTCAGTACACACGGAGATACTTCCACAGATTTCAGCTACAGTTACAGCTATGAAACAAACCGCGAGTCTCGTCAAGCGATGAGACATGGACGTGTTTTCAGAAGAAGAAACACAGAAGTCCTGTGAGCATCTCCTAACTTGAGACGGGACAGAGCGCGTGCAGTGCAGTGTGGAGCTCAGAGCTCAGAGCAGCACGGCTGATTAGCATAGCAATGGAGAGGAGGAGAACCACTTCAACTTGGAGAACTGAGGGGAGGAAAGCCACTTTAAGGGCTCATGTTCTTCAACTTTTCGGACAGAACAAACCATATGCTATATTCAACCAAAATTAAAACACTTTATCACTGTCTAGCCGCATTATTTAACCACATATCATCTCTCTCTCTCTCTCTCTCTCTCTCTCTCTCTCTCTCTATATATATATATATATATATATATATATATATATATATATATATATATATATATATATATATATATAATACATCAATCTACATTGTCTAACCGCACTGAAATCTCGTTTAATGTATGTGACAAGGAAACAGGTTTAAGTCCTGTTAAATCCCTGTAAAGTTAACTCTTTCATATGCTTTAACAAATGTTTTTTGTTTGTTTGTTTGTTGTTTTTTTGTTTTTGCTTTTGTTTTTTTGTTTTTTGTTTTTTTGTATTTTACGGGCCTTTTACAAATCACCATCACTGAATCTGTAACTGTGCTTGTTAAGTCATGATAGAAAATGAAGAGAAATGGCGCCACCTTGTGTAAAATTTTGGCATCTCAGTCCAAGGAGCTTTCCAACAGAATAAAAAAATATTGTTTTAGTGCTTAACAGTTATTGTTTTTAGGAAATCTGTGTGAAGTGTTCAATATTAGTACGGTCTGAACAGCTTTGTTGCAGTGGTTCAGAGCTTCCCAGAGACTCTGGTGAAGAACTACAGCGCGACGGGCTGCAGAATGTCTCTCAAAGTCTATATCCTTGATGCTTGTCTTGATCAATTCAAGGAGAACATGGGAGTGTACTCAGAAGAGCAAGACAAGTGCTTCCACCAGGATATACTGGACTTTGAATGAAATACCATGGACAATATAAGTCGTTTAGTATAATCTTCATTTTGATTCATATGTTGTTGTTTTTTCTGCCATTTTCTCAATGAAAATTTCACATTACCAATGTCCTGGTCACAAAAGCATGAAGCGTAGGGGATTAATATTCATCGTCTATGTTTTTGAGGCATAAGCAATTAGAAAATAATACTTACTACCCAGGAACAAAACGTGTTACGTAGTGAAACTTAATTAGGCTCTTATAACTACACTAAAGTAAATATTATAACAAATGTATCTTAGCAATCATCATGACATAAAAAAAATCATTAAATTCCAGACTATGTGGCTGTACATCTTGAACCAATGAGTGTCACTTTGGGAACCAAGCATAACAGAAGTATTAGGCTTTATGTCTATAACAGCATGTGGAGCACAGTGGCTGACACAAATGGACTGTTTAAAATGAGAAGTGAATGCAATCATTCTCACATGTTTAGGGTCAGTAACTTTCCCTTAACAGTCTATAAAACTGCCGGAACAGCCCACTTAATGACATCAGAAAAGTTTAATATTGCAAATATTCAACTTTTTATAATAATAATAATAAGAAGAAGAAGAAGAAGAAGAACAAGAAGTCATGTTGAAAAAACAATAGATACCCTCACAGTACTTCTTATGGTTTTAATGGTTATAATGGAATTGTATCGGATTTAATGGAAATTGTAATGGTCTCTGTGGGTCTCTACTGGTAATTTATTACCTTTTATGTTATGTCTAGTAGACACCATTAAGGACCAATAATGGTAATGGTTTTAATGGTTAGCAGATGGTTTGTTAGAATTAGAATCTCTGTGATGGATTCTATTGTTTTTTTCAGCAGGAAGAAGACACCCTAAGGTTTTCCACTGGATGCTTTATTGTTTATAGTGTGGAACATTAGGACTATTTCATATGAATGTATAGTAATATAGTTATAATAATATCTATGCTAGATGGCTTTTCAAGTAAAACTTTAGCTATTTTAAATTTTAAGAACAGCACACTTAATGACATCAGAAACAAGGACAAATTTATGACCGCCTATTTAGCCGTGAGCAGAATCCAGTCACATTAAACAGACAAAGAGTACTACATAGTTAGCACACCTGAATTATTGGTAGTGACATTAAAGCTGATGCAAGCAATTTCTTAAAGAACACTGAGTAAATTGGTTTTGTGACCCCATAGTTGTTAACATAAAAGATGCTCTGTGAAAGATTGCGAATGACCTAGAATGTAGGCTAAAAATAAACAAGAAGTGTTCACTGGTTTAAGCAACGTGAACATAGTTGATGTTGGTAATGAATTAGAGGATGAACCTATATGATTATCCAATATATTGATATGGAAACAACCAAAAGTTCTACCATTGCCAACAACAAATATATATATATATATATATATATATATATATATATATATATATATATATATATATATATATATATATATATATGAAGAAATGGAATGAAGCCAACATTGTTGACTGACAGCCACAACATACCAGCAAACAAACAAACCATTTAGTTGCTGTAACCTCTCATTCTAATTTCCAATACAAAATATGGCATTATTTGCCTAGCCAATATGGTAAGCACTGGAATTTAGGATAATGCCAAATTTGATTTTTTATTTATTTATTTTTTTTTTAATCGTTCAGGTATTGTGCATGAGAGTAAAGGAAATCTGGCATTGTCAATAGGATTAAATATTAGAGACAGTAACATTTGAGGAGAGTCTTTCATTTTGACAGTTTAATGAATAAAACACTTAGTTGCCATTATCATAACACACCAAAAGACTTACTTTTTTATTCGTAAAAATTTAATAAATAAATAAATAAAATATTCAACATTTCCACATGTACGGCTCCTCTGGATAGCCTATTACAAATGTTTTCCAAACGTTTAAAAAAAAAAAGGACATGTAAATGGCACAAAAATGATGCATATTATTTTTGGATCTGCACAAAAAGTACATTAACAAGAAAACCTGTAAATGTTCTTATTAAAAGCAGATTGAATCCGTTTTGTTTTGGCATGAGTCAGGAAGATGATTGCCAGCTCTGTTGACCAATGAGCTACTACATTTGAACAGGAAGTGCTGTTTTTGCAGTAAGCCACGCCCATCGTATCCTGCATTAGTTCGTGTGTTCTTACGGTGAGAGGAAGAGTTGTCAATAAAGTTGCTGACATGTTTTGCTCTTGCTGTGGGATGTTTAAATTGTAGGAATAGTATTTATCATATTGTCTTAAAAACCTAGGGCGTCTGTTTTCATTTTTGTTGGACGCAAGGCGGTGCTAAAATTATTTCTCTTAGACATAGTATAGCAAGCTGATGCCATTTGTAAACGTGGTCCAATTTCTGTTAGATGAAAGTATTATATAATTTTACTGTTACTGTGAGTTTAGTTAGATTTATGCATTCGACAACGACCCGGAAGTGATTGTGAATCCACGTGGGTCACCAGAGCGCAATGTGTATATTGTATATTGTATACATTCCCAGCTAACGTTCAGGGGATGTTTGGATTTTTGGTTCCAGAAACGTTATTAAAACAGATCTTATTTGGTTCTCCTTCGGTTTTGATGAGAGTTTATGGACATATAACATACGGAAATGTAATGTATTTCCACATTGTGGTAGAGAGGACGTTTTGTTAACGTTCCCATAACCTTTAACTATGTTTGCAGTAACCAGTGATGGTTCGGAGAACGTTTTCCAAACGTTCAGGTAACCTTTATAACCCTGCTGAAAAAAAAACAAAAAAAAAAAACAGTAGAAATCATCACAGAAATTCTAATGACTTCCAATACAAATACCGTTACAAGCCATCAGATTACCAATACCATTACTGGTCCTTAATGATAGACGCCACCAATAGAAAGCAACAAATTATAGTAGAAACCCACAGGGACCATTACAGTTTCCATTAAAACCAATACAATTCCCATTATAACAAAGATTTTCAGCAGGGAATAATTTGAACTTTTCGGGCATGTATTCCTGGACAGAGTAGGAAACAAGACCACTGAAATTTTATCGTATAATGAAAAAATGTATCTGTGGCCTGATTATTCATTGTTGGCCTTGCAGAATGCGCAATCATGTCTGTAATACAGAATAGAATTCGATCCACGTTCCTTTTTAACTATTGAAAATACAAGAAATAAAACCAAACGTAACCTTTGGGAATGTCCCCAGAACATTAGTTTGTAGTTTTAAAGAAGAGTACCTAAAAGCAAGCTTTGGCAAACATTACCTGTCAGTTCCCAAATACAGTGCTGAAGTTGTTAACCAAAATAGATCTTCCCCAGAATATAATGAAATGTGTCCCACAAAAATAAATTACATAAGGGGTTTACATAAATTACATAAATTACCACATCAGGGGTATGTTCTGTGTTGGCTGGGTTCGCTTGAATAATACGCAACAGTATTCGTGTAAAGGATCTGATTTATTTTACAGACATGCTCACACTACTTCCCAAACTTCTTCGCCACATAAAGCCTCAATCGCTTCAACTCATCAGGACTTCCTGTTCACAGAGGACTTTACCTATTTTAACTCTCTTCACAAAGGTAAATTTCCAGACATTTAAAGTAATTATGATTAGAGTATCTGAGTATCAACTGCAATATTAAAACCAATTTTTGACAGGATCCATGTCCCTTGTGTGATGAAGCAAAAGAAATGCTTGAACCATATAAACACAGGGTAAGATATTAACACACGTTCCATTAAGCCAGTATCACATTCAGCACATTTCCACATTTGAGCACAATTCTTCAGCAATGTTTGTTGCTCTTGTGAAGTTTATATTGCAGGAGGTGGACATTACTCTTCCTGAGAACAGTGTGTGGTATGACAGATACAAGTACAACATCCCAGTGTTTCATCTGAATGGACAGTTTTTGATGATGCATCGTGTGAACACAGCAGTCCTGGAAAAGCGGCTGGCCAAATCAGAGAAAGAACCAGTTTAATTATGCTCAAATATTACAAAAACCTGTAATATACTGCAAAGTTTTCAGTGAGAAGTAACTGTTTTGCCTCATTTTTTGTGCTTGTTTGGTAGAGTTTCGTGGGGTTTTTTGGTCATTAAATATATCATCATGATCATTATTATTATTATTATTAAATATATTATTAAATATGTATGGAAAATAAATATTGAGCTGTAGGTACTAGTGAAGGATATGGAATACCACTACTGTAATCAAATAATTGTTATCTTAATGGATTAGGAACTTGACCCAGGATTAACCAAGATGTTGATATGGAAGTAACCAAAAGTGGACTTAGTGATTTGTTACAAATCTTTGGACTGCCATTATATAAAAAGATTTTTCAGACTACAAGACACAAAATCTGCTGTTTCAGAAAAAGTACAAATAAATCATTAAAAAAAAACAGAATTAGTAAATGGACAGAACATACAGAGAGGTCCAAAAGTCTGAGAGCACTAGTGAAAATGTTTCTATTTTTCATTCTTTTCTTATTTAATACATTTATTTATTACAAATTATATTATCAACAACAACTTGAGTGAAAAATGGAATCTTTGAACTATTTGCATGAATTTCAGTGCTTAGTATGTGGTATGTCCCCTTTTTGCTTTAATGATACGTTTTTGCACATTTGTGCAAAACCTTATGATCCACTTTAGATCAAATCCATCAGATTGTCTTCTGAACACCTGTTTCAATAGAAGAGATTACGCAGGAGGAAAATCTGACCTTTCATATAGAAATAGTGCAGAGCCTTTAATATTAAATATTTGCGATATTAAACATTTATTTTCTTTACTTTAAACATTTCAAAATTCTAAAACCTTCTGTTTTACTTCAAATTTTAAATGAAAAAAAAAACAAACAGATTTTTAATGTGGTCTCAGACCTTTAGACCCCACTGTATCTTTGAAAACTTTAGTCTGGTTTAATTCATCATATTTATACAAGGTATATTAAACTTGAAAGATTTTGATATTTGAGATTTTGCATTTATTTGATAGTTTGTCTCTGAAGCTTATAGTTTACTGTGGGACCCAATGCCCCATAATATGTTTGAAGAATCTCTTAATTCTGTGCAGCTTTGTCCTGGTCAGTAGGAGGCGCATATGGAAGGCCATTGTGGTTAAAATGTGGCCATACACAAAACAACATATTAACCTGCTAAACTATGTATGACTCTACACTTCACTTCCCCCATTAGTCACCCAAAATAATAGCTTAGCTTAACAGCTTTGCATTGTTTTTCATGTAGTTACTGAATAATAAGTGTTATGATCTTGAAATCAAGCATGAAAGGTTCAGATAATTGTTTATTCTGTATCTGGGGCTAGGTTTTGGTAGGCATCTTATTGCAACCGCTTAATCAAGATGCATGGGCTTAGCAGATGAAAGTGAAAAAGGCATCTTGTACAATCTTGAATATTCGAAATTGTGTCCCGAGGAATCTTTGACAGTTCTGTCTGAATTTATCTGCTAAATTCAATGGTTGAGAGGTTGAAAACATGTTAAAAGGATATTAAAAAATAATAGACATACAAAGAATAAGCAAAAGCATGGAAAATGATTGTCAAAGTAGAAAGAAAATAACCCCCTTTTGGGGATATTGCCAGTTTTAGCAAACAGTTAATTATGAAGTTCTGCAGTGAATAAAAAACTTACTATATATTATGTTAATAGAGATGAACCAAGGAGAAGAAGTGGAAGACCCAAATTGATGAAGAATTCAAAAGCTTTAAACTATCAGAAAATTCTAAAATATTAAAATATCCACATTTTTTGGTTTATAGTGTCATCACTGCAGCCAACCACACAATGTTTTCATGTGGTTTGTTAGTACATCTTTGAGTATTTGATTAATTTCAATTCTACTTCTGTGCTAGATAGTCAGATCCTCCACTAAAGACTCTTGGGTACTAGTTGAATAGCAGGGAGGAGGCACGGATGTGGTGGGTGTAGAAACTTTGAAATTTATTGAAATTTGGCATAGATGATAGTGGCACACAATCAGATTTGGTGGCTGTGACCTGGATAGTGAAGTTTCCATAAAATTCCATTTTATTTAGAATGCCAGTGAAATTAGTTTGGTATGTGGCCAAATACTAGTTAGTACTATTGGTTGAATCTGTGGCTAGTAATATAGAATATTTCAGGGGGTCAATCCTGGGTTTCTCCACATACTCATACCTCCCTCCTCCAACCTTCTAAAACATGCTAGTAGGTGCATAAACTGCTCTAAATTGGCCCTGTGTGTTTGTGTGTATGTGTGTGTGTATGTGTGAGTGTGGGTGTGTGTGTGTATGTGTGAGTGTGGGTGTGTGTGTGTATGTGTGAGTGTGGGTGTGGGTTGGTGGATGGGTGGTATATTCCTGCCTTGCACCATATGTTCCTGGGATGAACTCCAAATCCAGATCCACCAAGACACTGATCAAGATAAAGCAGTTACTGAATGAATGAATAAATGAATACAAATATAAGAAGGCAACAATTTGAATAAACCCTTATATATTGAAATATTGAGGTTGACAGTCATAAACAGTGCTAGTTGAAATAATCATGTTAATTTACCATCTCTAGTGTGTGGTTAGCGCGTTTGCCTCACACCTCCAGGGTTGAGGGTTTGAGTCCCACCGTTGCCTTGTGTGTGTGGAGTTTGCATGTTCTCCCCGTCCTGCGGGTTTCCTCCGGGTACGCCAGTTTCCCCAGTCCAAACACATGCATGGTAGGCTGATTGGCATGTCCAAAAGTGTCCGTAGTGTATGAATGTGTGTGTGATTGTGTGCCCTGCAATGGATTGGCAGCCTGTCCAGGGTGTACCCTGCTTTGTGCCACATGCTCACTGGGATAGGCTCCAGGATCCCCGCGACCCAGTAAGGATAAGCAGTAGAGAATATGGATGGATGGATGGATGGACGGAATATAGTACTGATAATAACAGTAATCTACAGCAGATCCAAGACAAATGTAGAAAGCTCTTTTTTTTGCATAATGAATAAGAAGTGATTAGCACAAAGCTCTACCATAAACATATACTATTCTTGTGTTTCATGTGATGTCAAAGTGTATAATCGTTGCCATTTTGAATAGCGAAAAAGACACTGACTGCAATGATGTTGCTGTGTTTGTATTTCATTAAAATTGCATTGCATTTATACTGACAGTTGACTACCCTAATATATTTCAATACATACAACACATCCTCAACAAGCAGAAGTGCAGGTGACTAGCTAGCTATGTTATGGGACTACTGGGAAGTTTATCTCAGCAGCAAGTATTGCTAATATTAGCAACATTTAGTTAGCTGATATCACAGTCCTTATAATGAAAAACAGGGTGTTTTTTTTTTCTCCTCCTGATGACTCACACCATACCCACCTGGATGTGAAGAGGTGGTAGGATTCTGGGCTCTTATATGCTTTTTAAATGCACTCTCCAGAATCGGGAGTGGGGATGTGTATGAGATACAGAAATTATACATTTAAGAGACTGTACATAAGGATCACAGTTTCTTTTCTTGACTTTGTCAAAGTACTGTTTATTCTAGTCCACAGTAAGGTGAATAATTTTAGTCATCTTTCAGTAATAATTACATTTGCATAATGCAGCAAAGCCAGAAATTCAGTCCCAAATATGGCAAACACAACAGAAAAGCACACCACTGAAATGCTGGTATTCTTAAATGTACAAAGGTTTGTGGACACCTGACCATCACACCGATATGCCATTTTTTAACACCTCATTCCAGATTTATTCCCCTTTTCCTAGTAAAACAGCCTCAACTCATCTAGAAGGCTTTCCACTAGATTTTCGAGCATGGCTGTGGGGATTTCTGGGGGGGTGCAGTCAGTGTTTCAATTCATCCTAAAGGTGTTCAGTGGGGTTGAGGTCAGGGCTCTGTGCAGACCATTCAATTTCTTCCACTCCAACCTTGGTAAACCACGTCTTTATAAACCTCGCTTTGTGCACAATGGGTGTGAAAGTCAGACGTCCACACACTTTTGGCCATATAGTGTCAATTTGGAAAGCATTAAGTTTGATATATCGCGTTCAAATTACTATGTGTACAGGAATATTTTCATTTTATACACCTGTACACCCCAAAAACTTCAGTTGGCACAACTTGGCTTTAATAGCCAAGTATGCTTACACATACAAGGAATTTGTCTTTTGTTCTTACATGGTAGCTCACAATATACATAAGTGACAATAAACATTACACACTAGTACAACAGCACACATTCCTACCTGAGTTTACACACACACACACACACACACACACACACACACACACACACACACACACACACTCATCCATCCATTTTCTATACCGCTTATCCTACAGGGTCCTGGGGGACCTGGAGCATATACCAGGGAGCATGGAGCACAAGGTGGGTACACCCTGGACAGGGTGCCAATCCATTGCAGGGCACAATCACATATACAGTACATTCACACACCCATTCATACACTACGGACACTTTGGACATGCCAATCATACTTCCATGCATGTCTTTGGACTGGGGGAGGAAACCGGAGTACCCAGAGGAAACCCCCACAGCACAGGGGTGCAAGCTCCGCACATCAGGGCCCTGGCGGGAATCGAACCGTCAACACTGGAGGTGTGAGGCGAATTGTTTAAGGTGCAGAATGCAGCAGGTGTAAAGTAGTAGTGTGGATTAAATTAAGATCAATATGAAGGAAATGCAATTAAAAAAATTAGGAAAAGAATAAAATAGTTATGGGGAGGTGATACAGAAGATATTTTATGTAGCTTGAGAACAAAATCGAGATCATTTTTATTCCAGTATAATCCTGTGCATTTTTTTCCACTTCTTATATAATCTATAGAGTTGTTTTTTGTTTTTTAACAAAAAAAAAAAAACCCAAATGATCTCTAAAAACACGCCTACAACAAACCAGCACGGAATACCGCTGCATGATCTGTGAAACCTGAAAGCAGCCTTAACGCAACACAACAGAAAGATCCAGCAGGCGTTCCACACGCGCACGCTGTCTTTTTTTCCAAAGCGCTCTCATTGGCCGCCGTGTTCGCTCTCGGACGAATGTGATTGGCTGTCAAGCTGTCATATGAAATGTATTAGTGTCAGCACAGGCGCGTAGTGAACAGCTGAGCGCGAGCTGGAGCGCGGAACAGCTAGGTCCGCTCTACCTTACAGTTTCAGGACAAAACAACACTGTCATCACTGGGGACATAAACGCGCATTTCACTGAATTACGTTCAGTTATTACGGTAAGTCCTAACACTGTATGTTATCAGTTGTTTAATGTTTTTGTTTGTCAGAATGATACATAGGCTGTTCACTGGAGTGCATCGACTATGGGTTGTTGTGACGCCGGTGTCTTAGAACTTACTACCCAGGAAAACTAAAAATAGTCAGGAAAATGTCATTAAACGTGGATTATAATGGCAACAAACTTAGCTACCGTTATGTCACATTACCACAGAGAGCCATAAAAAGGCTATTTATCATCTTTAATATAAAAAAAAATGTAAAAAAGTTTAAAACCTTTTCCATGCTGTATCTCAAAAATCCCACTGCATTAACTGTAGCCTATGTGCGCCAAAACACTATGCACTATATTTATAACATTTCCTGTAACAATATTGCATTTTAAATGCCGTTGGTATTCCCCATTTGTTCAGGAAGCTCTGCTGCTGCTGCTGCTACTGCTGTCAGCTGCTTAGATCTTTCCTCATTTCCTCAATCACTTTGTGACCACCAGGGATCTAGAGCTCTAAATGCACAGCTTCAGTACATTAGTTAGGAAACCACAAGTGAAAATGGCATTTTGACATAACAAATAAATGACATAAAAATCTCACTGTATAAATCATGTTAAGTTATGCCAAGTTTGCATGGGTTTTCCTATACTGTGGTAATGTTCATTTTGACATGTTTTACCTCTTGACTCATGGCATATAATGTTTTTTTGTTTGTTTGTTTTTGGGTTTTTCTTTTTATGTGAAACACTTGTGAAAGAAGTGGCTGCAACATCATTTTCAGGGAAGTGTTAGGGGTGATAGTTGTTGATCGATTATTACACACTTTTGACAATTGGGCTAGAAATACATTGTTTTATATTGTTAAACTGCTTAACAACTGACATGATATGGAACACAGTGCATTATTTTCCACAGTAATATGTTTAGAAGTGCTCTGATAGAAGGCTTTGATAGATTTTCCCTCTTTTCTCAGCTTTAAAATTGGTTGCTTTTCTCCCATAGACAGCTCTCTGGTTTTCATGTTGGTTTATCCTTTTTAACAGCAAATGGGCACACGGAGGCTTAGTGGTTAGCATGTTTGCTTCACACCTCCAGGGTTGGGGGTTCAATTCCCACTGTGGCCCTGTGTTAACTCTGGATATTCTAGTTTCCTCCCCCAGTCCAAAGACATGCACAGTAGATGGATTGGCGTGTCTGTTGTGTATGAATGGGTGTCTTTTTTCATGCCTTCCACCATGATGGTTCCACTATGAAGTGGAACCTTGACATGAACAGAAGAACAACAAATGCAATGCTCACATGTGAAACCCAGGCTCAAACAAGAGTAGATATACAGACCTATTCATTGTTTAAACAATCAATCCAACATGGCACACCTGAGCAACAAGGAACCTTGTGTGTACCAATATTTTTTATCACTTGAAAAATGTGTGGGTTATGTTATGTATTTCAGTTTCCAGTCACACACACACATATATATACACACACACACACACACACACACACACACACACACAATGCTGTGAAAAGTACTTGCCTTTCTGGTTTCTCAGTAACAAGATAAGCTGCTTTTTTGTTGTATTAACTTCAAGAGAGAGAGAAAAAAAGATGTTTATGAGGGAAAGAGTGTTTATAGCTTTTACAACAATATATATACAGTGCTGTGAAAAATTGCTGTTTTTGTGTATATCTCATACTAAATTGTTTCAGAATTTAAAACAAAATCTAAGATAAAACAAAATAAACACAAAATACAGTTTTTAAATGATGATTATAATGTTATTTATCGAAGCAAAAAAGTTATCCAATACCAACTGGGCCTGTTTGAAAATGTATTTGGCCCCATAGTTATTAATTCCCCAAATCTATGAAACTGCATTCATAATGGGGTTCAGCTGGATTAGATACAACCAGGCCTGATTACTGCAAACCCTGTTCAATCAAAGCAGCACTTAAATAGAACTTTTTCAACAGCATGAAGTTGGTTAAAAGGTCTTACCCAGTAACACACTATACCAAAATTGAAAGAAATTCCAGAAATGTTGAGGAAGAAGGTGATTGAAATACATCAGTCTGGGAAGGGTTACAAAGCTTATTCAAAGGCTCTGGGACTCCAAAAGACCACAGCAAGAGCCAATATCTCCAAATGGAAAAACTCTGCACAGTACTGAACCTTCCCAGAAGTGGACGACCTTCCAAAATTCCTCCAAGAGCACAGCAACTACTCTTCCAGGAAGTCACAACAGAGCCAAGGACAACATCAAAGGAACTACAGGCCTCTCTTGCATCAATAAAGGTCACTGTTCATGACTTCCATGGAATAGTAGTGAGGTGAAAACCACTGCTAACCCAGAAGAACATTAAGGCTCGTCTAAATTTTGCCAAAACACACCTTGATGATCCTCAAACCTTTTGGGAGAATTTTCTGTGGACTGATGAGTCAAAAATGGAACTATTTGGAAGACAGGGGTCCTGTTACATCTGGCATAAACCAAATACAGAATTCCACAAAATGATCATCATACAGTCAAGCATGGTGGTGGAAGTGTAATGGTGTGGGGATGCTTTGCTTCTTCAGGGCCTGGGCAACTTGCAGTAATTGAGGTAAACCTGAATTCTGCTCCCTACCAGGAAATCTTAAAGGAGAGTGTCTGCTTTTCAGTCTGTAAATTAAAACTAAAGCACAACTGGATTATGCAGCCAGACAATGATCCAAAGCATAGGAGTAAGTCCGCCTCTGAATGGTTAAAAAACAAAAAGCAAAACTAAAGTTTTGTAGTGGCCTAGTCAAAGTCCTGACTTGAACCAATTGAGATGCTGTGGCAGGACCTTAATTGGGCAGTTCATGCTCATAAACCGTCCAGTGTGGCTGAATTAAAGCAGTTCTGCAAAGAAGAGTGGGCCAAAATTCCACCACAGTGCTGTAAAAGACTGATCTCCAGTTATTGGAAGCGTTTCGTTGCAGTTATTGCTACTAAAGGTGGCACAACCAGATTTTAATTTTAAGGGGGAAATTAGTTTTTCCCATTGGTGAAAGGTGTTGGATAAATTTCTTCAATAAAAAAACACAACAAAGACTGTATTGCATGTTAACTCAGGTTGCCTTTGTTTGATTTAGTATGAGATATACTTAAAAACAGAAGAAATCAGGCAAATACATTTTCACAGCATTGTATATATGGAACATTTATTTATATATATATATATATATATATATATAATATATATATATATATATATATATATATATGTGGGGTATATTCATGAGATTTTAATGTTTTTTCCTATCCCTAAGTAGAATGCTATTACACAGAACGTTTTTCTCTATAGCATCTACACAGTGAAATAAATATTTTAATTCTAACATCAGAAGACTAGATTTTTTATTTTTGGTTTCATTATGTATGCACATATTAAACCTCTTTTGTATAAACAAAGATACATTAAAAAAAAAGTTTGAACAAAGAAAATGGTTGTTAAAAAATACCAGCATTCAGGTGATTGTGATACCTGTTGGTTTTGTTTTTTTTTAATTTGTATTGTCTTGCTTTTTTGATCTTAGAAACATAAAATAACTGCCAGTGTAAATGGAAATAGTCCCTCCAAGGCACGTATGAATACAGAGTAACATTTAATAGCAGTGGTATCAGTTTCAATATTACTGTCTTGTTGTTATAACATAAATGTGCGTAATACCAATACTGTAGTGTTATGTTTCCTGAATCATATATGATTGTGTGTAATGGAATATTACAATATTATCAGTGCAATAACACTGACAGGAATGATAGACCATATCTCTATACAGTAAGTTAAATGGAAAAGCTTAGTTTGACATCTCTTGTATTCTCACGGATTTTGATTTACAATAGAAAAAATCTACAGAGTTCATTTTCCAGCTAAAGCAATAGTATGAAATGCTGAATTCATAATTATTAGAATCACAGATTCCTAGCTATTAGAAATATGTAATTTGAACAACAAGTTTTGCTGTAGGCTGCACTTTTGATGTGATCTTTGCGAATTCACATTTAGTTTCTGTGTTGCACCTAACTTTATTTGTTTACAATTTTATGTGCACAGTTCAGGCTGTAGCTGCAATTTGTCAGACATTTTGTGTTAGCCCCACCCCTTCAACTATTTGGAGCCACCCACTTGACTCCACCCTTCAAAATGTTACAACAGTGATCTGTTTCTGTTAAAATCCCGGATTTGTTATTGTGTTCTTCGGCAGCAGTCCAATATAGTATGAAAATGTGTTCATTGTGACCCGTAATGAGTACATGAACTTGCTAAAGGCAATTTAAGATTTGTACTTTTTTTTTTGTAAGATTTTTACTTAAGAAACTCAAATTTCACTCCTGAAATTTTTACTCATGAATGTATTACTCATGAAACTTATATACATTGTATTGATATGGATCGAGTTATTAATTTATAAAATTTGTGCCCTTACATATGGAAACTTTTGACAGAAAAATAACTCTGCAGAAACATACAGATCGCTGAAGCTAGACCTTTTAAAAAAAATATTTACTATTACTACACTAACGGTTCTATTAAAAGCATGCAATTTTGTGACAAAAGGCACATTTTGAAACAAGTCAAATTCTGCTTTGCAGATAGTCAGAGCATTAAACATTATACATAGCCATCCCTGCTGCTAACAGCCTGTCAGATTTCACCATTATTAAAACATTGTTTCTTACATTATAACATGAAATATAGTAAAGCCTTAGAACAGAGAACAGCAGAACATTATGCAGAGACAGCAGATGACGGATTGCTATCTTTCACCTGTAAAATGAGTCATATTTGACAGTTTTCCTTAGCTAGATTATGTAATCTATGTGCAGCAGTGGTTCTTTAGCTAGATTCTGTAGTCTGTGTGCAGCCTAAATCTTACTTAAAAATATTTCATCTTAAAGATGTTGGACATCTAATGTGATGGAGAAATACTTGAATTTGCTGTTGTGCAATACTGGTTTTCAAGTGTGCGCTTATCCTGTAGGGTGTATCTTCCTCTTTTTCTTTTTGATTGAACACATTTCCTGTTAAAAAGAGAGCAAGAGACAGAAAGAGAGAGAGAGAGAGAGAGAGATAAAATAAAATACACAAGCACATCCTACAGCCATACTCTGACTGCTTGAATAGGCAAGCTGTATTTCTTGTATTGGTTGGACCAGAGCCTCTTTGCAAACAGCTAGTCATACATAATCATAGACTTGCTGTGAAAGTGATGTGTTGGTACGCACTGATGTGTCATTGACGGATTGATCACAGTGGCTGTAAAGAGCCTTGCACAAAAGCAGTAGGAGCGGCATGTACCACAGCACCATTCAGAGTCTGATGCAAGAAAAATCGTCTGTTCTGTCAGAGACATGGCTCAGCAGTGCAAACAGAATTCACAAACTAAATATTGATTTACATGTAGCACTAGAAAATATTTCGACGAACCAGCGTACATAATGAGTAGCAGGGTCACAATTGTATGTGCACTTCAAGGAATATGTGGTTAATGATTGGCTTCATATTGGAGTAACAACAATTTTAAACATGAGGCTACAAAGTGTTAACTGGTTTAGGCAATAAATGATCTTAAATGTACTTTACATAGGCACTAGACACATAGACAACAATAGTGCAAGAATCTGAGATATTCTATCTTTCTTTAATGCTTATATATATATATATATATATATATATATATATATATATATATATATATATATATTAGTCAACTTGTAAATGATTCAAAGGCAAGAGCTGTAGACTGTAACAGACTGTAGCAAGACAACTAATGCCACTGAGAGGAATAGAGTATGTGGTGGCTTTGTCATAAGAATATAATAAGTATATTCAGTTAACTGTGAAAGGAATGAAGGATGTCATATAAATCTTTGTTTTTTAGCTTTACAATTGCTTGAATTGCATCTAACCTTGTCCTTTAAGTAGTACCTCATCGTTGTGGAAATTGCATCAGTAAAGATTCGCATTCGTGTGTGCGAGATCTTGTTGCTGGCAGCAATTAGACTGATCAGATTCAGGGATGGTAATGTAATATCTTAAATAAACAAATATGATATGTATGTGTAAATCATTTAAATACTGTCATACTTATTTTTAACCCCTATAATCCCATGATAATTTGACACTATAAATACACTATATGGTCAAACGTTTGTGGACACCTGACCATCACAGCCACATGTGCTTTTCGAACATCCTTTCCACATTTAATACCCCCTTTGCTTTTATAATAACCTCCATTCTTCTGGGAAGGCTTTCCAGTAGATTTTGGAACATGGATGTTGGGGATTTGCTCATTCAGCCACAAGAGCATTAGTGCGGTCAGGCACTGAGGCCTGGTGTTGAGTTCGGGTCTCTGTGCAGGCCACTCAAGTTCTTCGAAGCCAACTTTGGCAAACTGTGTCTTCATGGTCCTTGTTTTCTGCTCAGGGGCATTGTCATGTGAACATGTTTGGGCTAGCCCCCTTAGTTCCAGTGCAATTGTAATGTTACAGCAGACAAAGGCATTCTATACAACTTTGTGACAACACTTTGAGGAAGGCTCACTGATGGGTGTGATGGTCAGGTGTCCCCAAACGTTTGGCCATATATGGTGTACTCAGAAAAATAAGTAACCGTTCTGCTCTGAAACATTGGTGAAACATAAAACACTGACAGTATTTTTCGTCTTATTATTTTGGTCTTTATTATGTTACAGCCTAAATGTACATATTTGTTTTATGTGTTCAACATCATGCACTGAATGACTCATCATAGGCAACTAGGTAGGTGGGTGTTAGGCAGCCTACAAATACACAGACATTTCCTAAGATACATTTCATGTAAATTGATCTGTTTTTAAAACAGCAACTCTTGTTTTAGTTGAATGCACAGAGTGACGTATAAATTAATTTGCACATCATGTGTGGTTTGGTGTTTTGTTCTCAGGTTTTCTGTTGTTGTTTGTTTGTTTGTTTGGTGTTTTTTTTTTTTGTCTTCACATAGCACACATGCCCAAGGCTGCAAATGTCATGGTGCCTCTGATAAAGACCCGTATCTGTGCATTATGATTCATCCATCCCATCCATTTTCCATACCACTTATCCTACACAGAGTCGCAGGGTCGCCTGGAGCTTATTCCAGGGAACTCATGGCACGAGGCGGGGGACACTCTGGACAGGGGGCCAGCCTATTGCAAGGCACAATTGCACACACACTGACACACCCATTGGAAAATCCCAATCAGCCTACAACGCATGTCTGGAATGGGGGAGGAAACTGGAGTACCCGGAGGAAACCCCCAAAGCACAGGGAGCACATGCAAACTGGCAACCTGGAGGTGCAGAGTAAACATTCTAACCACTAAGCCACCGTGCCCCCTGCATTCTGCACTTAAAGCCTAAATCTACACTTTAATACAAGGTCCCACATGTGCAATTGTGATTATCAACATTTTTTTTTTTATTATTGCTTATACTAGTCTACTTATTATATTTGCTATAATTATTGACCAAATTGATGGACATCATGGACATTGTATAAGCAGTGATAATCCAATGCGCTGGCATCCAGGGCTTCAAACATTCTGTGGGGTTTAAAGTAGCATTGCTCTGTGCTCACTGCCTCTATATTTACACAGTATCTGTGTAATTGGTACAGATGAACCATACCAGAACAGCTGGCACACCTCAGCTCATACCAACAAAACTTAACTGCGAGCTTGTGACCATAAAGGGCCAATGTTTATCAAAAGGCTATTATTGTGGTCATTGTTATGTTGTGCTACTTGACAAAGGCATGTCTGAGCTTGTTTTGAAACTCTGTGATAGAAAGTGGACATAAATATTGGCACCCATTTTCAAATATACAAGTTTAATGTCATATATTTGATAATTTGATAAAGGGTTGTGGTTAACCTAGTGAAAAGGCCAATGCATTAAAAAATAGTTTTAAGTAAGTAGTTTTTATTCAAAATAAGTAGTTTTGAATATTTTATTCAGAAGAGAAGTGGAGACATGTTCAGCCTGTTATTGGAACTTTAAGAAAAGCATTTTAGGTGAAACGCCACAATGAAGCTGCTCGAGACAATGCAGAGAGTGTGCAAAGCTTCATCAGGAATACTATATAGACTTTAAAATATAAAATAGTTTTTATTTGCTTGACACTTTTCTGGGCCTAATTCCATGTGTTATTTTAAAGAGTTAATGTCTTCATTCTTATTCGAACATAGTAGAAACTAGTAAAAGTGAAGAAAACCCTTCCAGACATTTGACTATTAGTGTATTAAGATATTCCTGGTGTTCACCAGTGTGCTGACTTTGAAACGGGCACTGCTTTGGGTAGCCATTATGGTTAATTTGTTGAAGAGGAGGGTCCTGAGAGCAGCACTAAGAGCTGGGCTGAAGTTATTAGATGTGGTCAGTGGCGTTGTGGAAAAGGGTTGTCTCAGGGTGGGGTTGCTGCTATTTTTAAGCCTGTCTGCTCCCTTTCCCACACTGGTGAGGAGCCAGGAATGTAAGATGGAGATCTTGTGCCAAATCAAACAGGATTAGGTGTGATAGGCTCACCATAGATCAATATATATATATATATATATGTGTGTATGTGTGTGTGTGTGTGTGTGTGTGTGTGTGTGTGTGTGTGTGTGTGTGTGTGTGTATATCTGTATTGATATCTATATCAATTCTCCAACCAGTATCAAAAATGACTTTACTGTGTTTACTTAAACTGATAACTTTGAATGTGTGTGTTCAGAGGGGGGAAAAGTTTTTGGTTTGCAATGTCTACCTAAGTATAGAGTCAAATATGATCAAATAATCACCTAGCTCAAGTCACTGCTTTGAGAAAATCATTACTAATGCACTGCTTCTTTATTTGAAAAGACTTTTGTATAAGGGAAATTAAAGAGTGATTTTAGCCGTGATTGCGCAGTTAGACTAATTGGCCACTTAGAAATAACCACTAAGAGGAACATTTTCTTATCTAGCTGAGCATCAAAATAATTGCACAAAAACAAAACACTTTGTGCATTACTAGCCATCTTATACTTGCTTTTTGGTCACAAGAAGTGATTTGAGATGACCATAAAAGGAATGAATTCCTGTCAGCCCATAACTTTCTCTTGCTTGAAATTATATATGTCTAACTGATAAAAAAAAAAATGTGTTATGTTATAAATATGTTGTTTATAGCAGTGGTTCTCAAGCCAGTCCTCAGGGCTTCCAAGACAGTCCACATTGTTTCTGTGTTGTTGGGACAGAGCAAAAATGTGTATGGGGGATTGGGGGAGTGCAGGGAGAACTTTTAACCGTGAAAAATGTGGGAAAAAACTTGAATGTTGTATTATATGTTGATCATTCTAATGTATGATGTTGAATCTTTAGTGTTTTTTAAGGTAGTCACCCATGTATGTGAATTATGTGCATATAAAATAGGACATTCCTTTGCGTGTCAGCCTTTTACAAGAGCTGCCATGTTGCTAGAGGCTGACACACAGCATATAGATGAAAGAGAGAAGCTTGGTGTCCGTGTGGATCAGCGCTGTGTGACCAGCTGGCCCTCAGGAGTTTCACAGCTGTGACACACACGCAGCTCTGGCTCAGGCAACACTACTTCAGGCCATGACAGTGGATGCAATTCACACTGACAGCACTTCTAACACCCACTCAGACACACTCGCACACATTCATACTCAGTGTTGCACTCCTAGTTGTTGTGTCATTTTTAGTTATGTGACAAATCAAAAGTAAACATGCATATATCTCAATTCAAACTAATTTGGAGCAGTCCTTTCCTTTTTTGCTGTATAAATTGCAGTACTTCTATTGATGATCTTAATTGGTAAATGTAAGTGTAGCTTTGGGTACATTGTTATTTTAAGACTTTTGGCTCCTCACTGGACATACAGAACAGGAATCGATACTCATGCTTGTCAGTTTATAATGGGATATACAGTATATTCTATTAAAATAATACTAATTTATGACATATTTAAGATGCTTTTTTGGAAAAGTTGTCCAAATCATCCACTTTAAAAATATAAACATTTACTCCATTTTCTCCCAATTTGGTAATTTGCCAATTTCTCCCCTATCACATGGCAACTACCAATCAGGGAGGGTGAAACTTAACATGTGTTTTTTGTAAGATATGTGAAGCCACCTCATATTTTGAAACTTCTGCACATGCTAGGTCACAGGGCAGCTGCACACTTGAATGAAAATGGTAACTGCCCTCTCCTGCTTGCATGAGCTGACCGATACCGATAATTGGTTAGTATCACTCTGATTGACAGGAGCGAAAGGAACATCATTCCTCCAGGAAACCACAGCCAATTTTGCTCTCTCGAACTCCCAGCTACAGGCATTGTCAGGATTTGAATTTGCTCTCTCCTGACAAAAGGCATTTGATGTGCATCAATAGTCTTCTTTCTCTTCTTTACTTCTTGGCTTTTATGAGCCTTACCACGCTGAATTAACAATGCGTCAAAAGAACGTGAAGGAAATGAATTAGTATTTTGCGAAAAATCTATATCCGCTTAAGAACACCAGAACTATCAACGAACAATTATACTATAAATGAATTAGAGGACAGAAGGTCAAACTGCTCTGCAGTGCTAAAGTGGCTGGTTTTGCATTGTCAGCTTTTATGTGCGTGGGTGTGAAAGTGCTTAGTGGGTGTGTGAGTGGGGGTATATATATATATATATATATATATATATATATATATATATATATATATATATATATATATATATATATATAGATAGATACATGACAGAATAGTTCAAGGCCATAGAGCTTCGCCCTGTTTATCATAGTCAGCTAAGCATCTTATCTGAAGCACACAGTCTTCCCACATTCTCTCAGTTCTTTTCAGCTCTCCCTCCAGTCAAAAACTGAAACACATTTGTCAGTCATTTCCATGTGAAAATGCACTGTAGACTTTATGCAACGGCATTGACATTAAATCCCTTATTACTGAGTTTCTTTTCTGGTCATGTTTCAGTTTTGTGCATTTAACATATTACTTACTATAGTATTAAAGCCTGATTTAGAATTAATGGATGTATGAAGCATGTTCAGTCAACAACTGTGTGTATATATATATATATATATATATATATATATATATATATATATATATATATATATATATATATATATATATATATATATATATATATATATATATGAGTGTATTCCCACATAGTATTCCTTTATCACTGGGAACAACATAAGCTAGTATACAGGCACTACTATTACAATTAATTGAACATGTTACTATGCTAGAGATACTGCTGATCTCTTTCACTTCTTGTGGTGATCTAAAGTGTCATGCCTTGCTCTTGTGGTTTCTATCTGTAGTTGCCCTGTTAGAAGGCAGAGAGCAGAGAGCAGCTGCAGCTAGAGTAATTCATGTGGTCTCGTCTCACTTCTTTGTACTTTGGCATTTTACATATATCTATCTCTCTTCTGTTCTCTTCTCTTGTCTTTTCTCCTATTTTCATCTCCTCGCTGCCATTAAAGGAGCAATTTTTCATTTTTGGAAGCTATATATATATATATATATATATATATATATATATATATATATATATATGTATATGTGTGTTAGCCTGAAGTGCAATTAAAATATTAACAAACCTTTCCCTTTGAACATATGCTGAAAATACCGTATCATCGTGTTATCTATATAGATATGTACAGTGCTTCCAGAAAGTATTCCCAGCGCTTCACTTTTCCCACATTTGTTTATGTTACAGCCTTATTCCAAAATGGATTAAATTCATTATTTTCCACAAAATTCTACAAACAATACCCCATAATGACAACGTGAAAGAAGTTTGTTTGAAATCTTTGCAAATTTATTAAAAATAAAAAACAAAAAAGCACATGTACATACGTATTCACAGCCTTTGCTCAGTACTTTATTGAAGCACCTTTGGCACCAATTACAGCCTCAAGTCTTTTTGAGTATGATGCTACAAGCTTGGAACACCTATTCTTGGGCAGTTTCTCCTATTCTTCTTTGCAGGACCTCTCAAGCTCCATCACGTTCTTGGCCATATCTTGGCTGTGTGCTTAGGGTCGTTGTCCTGTTGGAAGATGAACCTTCACCCCAGTCTGAGGTCCAGAGCGCTCTGGAGCAGGTTTTCATCAAGGATGTCTCTGTACATTGCTGCATTCATCTTTCCCTCGATCCTGACTAGTCTCCCAGTTCCTGCCGCTGAAAAACATCCCCACAGCACAATGCTGCCACGACCATGCTTCACTGTAGGGATGATATTGGCCAAGTGATGAGAGGTGCCTGGTTTCCTCCAGACATGATGCTTGCCATTCAGGCCAAAGAGTTTAATCTTTGTCTTGGTCTTGGTCTGAGAGTCCTTCAGGTGCCTTTTGGCAAACTGCAGGCCGGCTGTCATGTGCGTTTTACTGAGGTAAATGGTGGAGTGGTGCGGTGATGGTTGTTCTTCTGGAAGGTTTTCTTCTCTCCACAGAGACATGCCGGAGCTCTGTCGGAGTGACCATCGGGTTTTTGGTCACCTCCCTGACTAAGGCACTTCTCCTGCGATCGCTCAGTTTGGCCGGGCGGCCAGCGCGAGATGCCCGAGGCCACTGTGCTCATTGGGACCTTCAATGCTGCAGAAATGTTTCTGTACCCTTCCCCAGATCTGTGCCTCGATACAATCCTGTCTTGGAGGTCTACAGACAATTCCTAGGACTTCATGGCTTGATTTGTGCTCTGACATGCATTGTTTACTGTGGGACCTTATATAGACAGGTGTGTGCCTTTCCAAATCATATCCAATCAACTGAATTTACCACAGGTGGACTCCAATCAAGTTGTAGAAACATCTCAAGGATGATCAGTGGAAACAGGATGCACCTGAGCTCAATTTTGAGTGTCATGGCAAAGGCTGTGAATACTTATATACATGTGCTTTTTTGTTTTTTATTTTTAATAAATTTGCAAAGATTTCAAACAAATTTCTTTCACGTTGACATAACGGGGTATTGTTTGTAGAATTTTGAGGAAAATAATGAATTTAATCCATTTTGGAATAAGGCTGTAACATAACAAAATGTGGAAAAAGTGAAGCGCTGGGAATATTTTCCGGATGCACTGTATCGCAATATTTCTGTTCACTAACAAACTGCCAATAAAACAGTAGCGAATTTATGAAAAACTTACTTTGATGATACTTTTACTATTTACGATGATACTTTTTTGTATCTACAAAAATATAACTTTTTTTTAACTAAAATTAATTTTTTAACAATCTGTTAAACTGTCTTTATTAGACACGACCTAGTATCAGTCTGTTTTGATTGTGTGCCAAATGAACCCTATCATGCAGAGGAAGCACATTTGCCTATTCATGACACCTGCAGTATAATCATAAAGACGGTGTCCTCATTACATTGTGAGATCTACGTTTGAAACTGGATGTTTGGCATGAACACCTACACCGTATACGTGCTGCAGGAAAACACCTTTCCCTGTCCATTGATTTGTCAGGAAGGCCCCACCTACTATTTATATGCTCATGCACTTGTGAAAGACAGCTCTTTCCTGTCCTTGCAATGCTTTCACTTCCAATAGTTACAATGCTGTTATTTTTACCAACGCCCAGCCCAGCCGGAGCATTGCGAAAGCCTTTAGTTACAGTGAATTATTGAAAGGCACCTTGTCTTGGCATACTGTCGTGTCATCGTTAGAAATGAACTGGTACTTCTTCACTGGCTTGAAAGATAGCACTGTGTTGTGTATTCACATCTGTTTGCATGGTGTGGGGAGAATCGGAGCAAAGCACAGGGTTTGTGTTGTCCCTCTGTAGTGTGATGTGAGCTTGCAACAATGCAGCTCACTGACTAACTGGTGAGCTCATTCTGTCTCATTGCCTTGGGAAATTAAAGGAGATGTCTTTTACCCTCTGTGAATGAGTAGGAACACAATACAACCACTGTCAATGCACTGGCTATAACTGCAAAGTTGATTCACTTGTTGGAGACATGTTGCTGAGCTGTATAATAGGTTTATCAGTGTCTTTTTTCATTCTTATTTGTGAATGAATGTATTTGTTTATAAGTACTCTCACAGTATTAACTAAAGATTGTGCAGTGGACTGGTGGTTTTAATTCTTAGGTCTAGCCTAGTTTTGAGTTGTCTTTAACTCTTCTGTTGTGGGCAAGGGCAACACAGCAGTGCAGTAAACAGTGTTGCAACCTCATAGTTTCACGGTCATGGGTTCACTCTTGAGGTCCTGTTACTGCCAGTGTTTTGTACGTTCTCCTCATGTCCATGTGGGTTTCCTCCAGGTTCTTTGGTTTCTTCCCATGGTCCAAAAACGTCAGTAGGTGGATTAGCAACTCTAAATTGCTCCTAAGTGTGTGTGTGTGTGTGTGTGTGTGTGTGTGTGTGTGTGTGTGTGTGTGTGTGTGGTGCCCTGCGATGAACTGCTGTCCCATCCAGGGTGTATTCCTGCCTTGTGCACTGTGTTCCTGGAGAAATTCTAGGTCCATCATAACGCTGACCAGAATAAAGCAGTTACAGTAGATGAATGAATGAACTGAAATTCTGAATTTGTTTTTTGTGTCTTATGTGTGTTACCATATTTATACACATTTTGATTTAAAGCTTGTGATTGTGAACATTGACAATTAAAATCCACGGACTACTAAAAGACACTGTTGGACTCTTAAAAAAAAAAAATAAAAAAATTAAAAAAAAGGTATTGACCTGAATTGCTTAGATACAATATATCTATAAACTCTACCCAACCCTGTTAAACTGGCAGGTTTTTGTGAACTAAAAAAAAATTAACAGAGATGAATTATGCCAGAACTTTTTCCACCCCCAGTGTGTAATTACAATGTATACAATTAAGTGAAACAATGATAATGATCATCTTGGCAGTGCCAGGACTTGAACCCCTGACCTTCTTATCAGTAACCCAGAACCTAGAAGTGCTGGGGCTTGAACCCCTGACCTTCCGATCAGTAACCCAGAGCCTTAACCGCTAAGGCACCACTGCCCCACATGTGGTGGTGGCAGCATCATGCTTTCCTTCAGTCATCTGCTATTAAGCTGAAGCTGAAAAGGAATTTCACGTTTCAGTACGACAGTGACCCAAAGCTTACATCTAAATCAACAAAGGAATGGCTTAACCAAAAGAAGATCAATGTTTTTGAATGACCTAACCAGAGCCCAGACCTGAATCCAATTAAAAATCTGTGGGGTGACCTGAAGCGGGCTGTGCCCAGGAGATTCGCCCTTACGATTTGATGTCTCTAGAAAGTTTTTAGAAGAAAGACTGGGAAAATGTTGCTAAATCTAGATATGCCATCCTGATAGACTCTTACCCAAAAAGACTGAGTGGTGTAAAAAAAAATAAAAAAATTAAAAGGTGCATCAACAAAGTATTAGTTTAGGGGTGTGTACACTTGTGGAATTAGGCTATGGAAAGTTTTTTTTTTTTTCTTTTTTCCCCTAAAAAAAACCCTTTGGTTGTTTTCCACTTTATTTGTATACTTTGCAGTTCCATATTAAAGGTGTGAAAAGATGAGTCATGATTATCTTAGTTTCATTTTTCTTTTTCTTTTAGAAAAACCTGACATTTTAACAAGGGTCTGTAGCCTTTTTGTATCTATTATATATGTTTGGATTTTATTCTTACTTTAACAGAGCTTGTAAAAATGGGCTTGATCTTATGTTTTAGTGGTTTCATTGGTTTTGATTTATTTCATGACAGTAAAAAATGAGTCAATAAATGTCTGCTTAGATTTGAAACAGCAACAGGTTTTCCATATAAGATGTCTGCATGCTTCATTTCCTTTATACTGTCATCTTGATGACATGTTTCCAGTACTTGATCTAACATATACAGCCTTGTTCACTGCTGAGTCCCAAAAGTACACTAGGCTAGTGCTGATAAACCATAGTTTGAGTTTTGAAACTTCTTATATCTTGCAATTTATTCAAAATATACAGTACTGTGAAGAAGTCTTAGGCACATGCATAGAAATGCTGTAGAGCAAAGATGGCTTCAAAAATAATTAAATTAATTGTTTCTACATAAAAAAAAACCCCCACTATAAAATGCAGTAAATAGTAATTAATGAAACAAAGTCAATATTTGGTCTGATGACCCTTTGGTTTAAAAAAATTCAATAAAAAAGTAGTCTCAGGTATAGTGTGTGCAGTTTTATAAGAAAATGAACTATAATTTTTTACTGAGCATCGACTCCATAATGTAGACGTCATAAAATTAATATCTATAACAAAGTTTGTATTAAATATATAAGGTGATTTTGCACGGTACTGTGCATGCTTCAGTTTTAGTTTACAAAGCACTTGAGATGCTTCATAGACAATATTTGAAAAAATTGTTTGAATTTTTGTACATTTATCTTGACAGATATATGTAAATATACTAATACATAATTTTTTTTTATAGTTATAATATTTCATGTATACTAAAGCAAAATGTCCTACGTATTAGTCAAGTTAATTCTACAGTGTGTTTTTTTAATGGATTTTATTATGAATTTGCTGTCTTTTCATCTTAATGACCTCCTGTGTTAGTTTATTGTTGGAAACAGGCCTAAAAAACTACATAGCAAGTCTCTCTTAGCAAGTCATAAATGTATGTTAGATCAACCCTGGAATTTCCTTTTACCAAATTTATAAAATTTCAGTCTAACGAGTAAACCTTAAATGTATTCACGCTATAAAAAGGCATTAACCAAATAATAATCTGAGGGACTTCTCTTGTCACCTCTTTCAGCCAGATGAGAAACACTCTATAACCACACCGGCATCATCTGTCTGCTGCCATGACGACGGGCTGCTGCAGCCACTTTCCTGAGGTGTTAATGGACCATTCAGATACTACGCCTCTCAGAAGCTCTACGGGACACGAGTCTGCTCCAATGGAGAGCTCAGACAGCTGTGAACCCGCCCTTCCAGGAAAAGCTATGGACTCTGAGACAAATTCAGCGAATGAGGAGGCACAGTATTGGAAACACATGGCAGCAAAGGATGGACAACTTATGAACAGTGCAGTATTAGCCAAACAGAGGTATGGAGAGCTACCTGTAAAAACACTTTATGGAAAGTACTGTAGTGTAAAATACAGAAAGATATACAGTGGGATTGAGTATTTAATTTTTCTATAGGAACATGGTAAACCTACAGACTGATATAGACTCTATATAAAGGTACCAATCTGTGTCTTATCTTGTCACTGGAGTGGTACCATCAAGGTACAAACTAGTAGCCTAATTTAACCCTGACCAGGCAGTAAATAAGGAAGTTGTAAATGCATTGGGAGTACAAAGTGATGCATTGTGAGCTTCATATCGGACCGCTCCTTCCCGCTTGCAGGTTTTGTCGTTGCGTCTCATGGGACACACCTCTAGTCTTAACCTTACTGTATATCATGTGAAGCTTTGTGATTTTCTTAAAAACCTTTCAGCTTTAAAAAAATAATATTGCACCTCCTATTTGTATCTGTGTTTGTGTGTGATGTGCTTGCCATGTTTTGCCAGTCGAAAGTATGAAAAATTTCCCCTGTATATTCACATTTCCAGGAGAACAATACATACTGAATATACAAAAGATGTGTCCTTGGTGGCATCATGATCGTGATGAGGAAAAGTACAATTTGTGTACTTTTGTGTGTCTGAGTATGCAGGGGCTTTACAGTATAATGAGGACCACAATATCAAAAGACGGCAGTTCCAATACAGATTTTCCCCTGTTTTAAGATAATAGTAATGGGACGTGTTCTCTTAAATATAAAATCCAAGCAAAGTGTTACCATTACAGTGTCTAACCTAAACTCATAAAAAGCAATTCTCCTAAAAGATTCTGATTAAAATAGAAACAGTCACATTCTGTGAAGAATGACATGGTTGAACAGCATGTTTGAAAAAAAAGAAAACCTTCTCCTCTTTAGTTTTTGAATAGAGTAGACATTTTGTGAGCTTTATCACAAAGCAGCTCATGCTGTCAGAGTCCAGAGGTGTCTGGCCACAGGAGTGTAATAAATGAGCTCTCAGCCTCTAAATTTAGATTTTTGATTAACACGTCTGACAGCCGCTTTGTGATGCACGAGCCTAGCACGTGCATCAAAGTCCAGGCCCAGATATCCCTCCATCGCTCTTCCCCAAACACGCCGGTGCCCACAGCCAGCTTCAGATGCCTGTCACAACTGAGAAGGGTCAATGCCGATGGCTGGGGGAAAAAAAAAACCGCAGACCCATAATGCTCAAAGACTAGGCTGGCACACTGCTGTCAGGTCACATTGACTTGTAGGACACGTCCTTGTGTCTGTCTGCAGCTATCTGAAAAGCTGAAATGTTTGTCATTCTGTATGCTCATAATAAAGTATACACAGTAGTTACAGTACCGTATTATATACAGAAAATATTACACAGATCTATATTTTATTGGTGAAAATGATCAAAGATCACACAGTAAACACAGAGAAGTGAGAAAGAAAATGCATCGTGTTTCTGAGAAATCCTGACGTGCAGTAGGATATAGAGACAAAGGGAATTTTTTTTTCATTTTATTCAAACATCAAAGATTGAATACATTTTTAATGACATATGAGCTGTTGATATTCACATAGAGTCTATCCCTTCAGGTTCTTCTCCATCAAAAAACTTTCAAAAACGTACTTCTAAATAGACTGTTTCATTTTTTTATAATTGTACTTGTATGTATGGAAAAAAGACTGTTTCAATACATTTTTCTAATTGCTTAAAAAATGCTTCAGTTGTTATCACTGTTTGCAGGACTACCAGACCAATAAAATATCAAACTTTTTGGCTATCTAACACGAGACTAGGCTAGTTGGGTGTTGCTAGCCAAGGGGAGGCACAGCTAAGCTATTACTGTATGTTAGCTGTCCTTATCCTCTGCTCAAAACATGTTCACATTGCTTGGAATTCATATAGACATTTAAGCACTTTGTTTTCCTGCTCAGCATGAGAGGACGTTAGTGTTTCAGTTTCAACCCCTTTACTGGTTAAAAAACAAAAAAACAAAAAAAAAAAACAGTGTATGTACATTTTTCCCCTTACACTAACTGACTGTGTGAGCTAGCGTTTGGCAGACTTGAGACACGAGTATTTCTACATATTTCCTGTAAACCGTGTCTTGGTCTTGGTCTAGCCTCCATTCACTGAGGATAAAATACAACACTCCATTCACTGAATATACAAAATTACAACACCGCCATCTTCTTTTACTGACATTCAGTTACGTAGTGACAAACCGCTCTAAGTGGAGAATTATTCGGGGCTAAAGAAAAAATCTTCGGGGCTACAGCCCCCAATGACCAGGCCATGTTACACCCCTGGCTCCCAATGACACTTCATCTCATGTAAATGATATTTTATTCACCTTCTGCGCATTATGAGCATCTTTGAAAAATGAATTACATTTTAACCAGTAGGACCACTGCCATTTTAAGTAAGACTACTGCCTAATCACATTATTGCTCTAAATATACACATCACTAATGTAAGCAACCCGACAATTAAAACAACTTCATCTGCTTCCATAATTAAATAATATATAAATAATTGAGGAACCTTGAAATGTGTGATAATCAGACACTTAAACTGCTATTAATTGTGGAAATTTCAACAATTATCAGAACAATCTGATAATCAGAACAACAATGACTTGTTCTTATTGGTGCCCTCATTGTTTAAGTTGTTAAAAGCTTTAACATAGTTGTCCTTATTGGTGTTCTAAGGCAGCGTCTAACATCGTCTGTTGTCATCTAGGAGCAGTGTTACCATTTATCGGAGCAGTGAACCTGACAAATTAATCCAATCTAAGACCATTTTTTATTACATAGAATCTGTATTTATATTTATTACATAGATAATGGAAAATCACTAATTTCCTTTGAATATTTTGACTGTTTATGGTTCTGAAATGTTCATGTAAAAATACTGAACAGTATTTGATTTGATGTAATTTGATATTCAGCAAAAAGTTAAGTAAGGAATGAAACATAATAGGATGTGCTGCTATGATGCGTTACCACTTGTTGATTAGTTGATTATTTTCCATTAACAGCACAGCGTGGTATGTTTTATTCCTTGGTTAACTTTTTGCTTAATATCAAATTAGATTTAAAAAAAAAAAAAAAAAACCTTTATACCATAGCGAATGGCCAACAATTCCAATTCATTTTATTCATGAAGGTTTTTACAGTTTATAGTTATATTTTAATGTAGTGGAAAATCCATGAGATAAGTTAGTTTCTGTTATCACTTACAATATAGCAGCTACAAACAGTCATTTCCTCACCAGAGTCTTATTTTTCTCTCTTGAAGTTAATAAGACTCAAAAAGTGTAGCTTTCATGTCACTGAGAAACCGGAATGCACTCCTCCATCATCCGTCCTGAACACTTTTCCGCCGTGGAAATTTACTGAGTGTCACAACATGATATGGACTCGAGAATGGTAAATAAATGTCTTTTGAAAAAACCTTCACAATACCACCTACTGTACATTAATTAAATAATAAACATTTCTAATCCATTTTTTATTAGCCTTGGATTATGCAGTGTCTGACTGCATAATCCCTGTGAGTTGCTACCATAGAAACGATGACGTATTAGAACCAGTTCATTAATATAAACCTGTGATTTGAATTACAGCCAACAGTACTGTCAAAGATGCAGTTATAGAAAATTAATACCATCATACCATCATGAGTTATATCATCAATAAAGTTTAGTGAGCCCATTCCAGAAGCAACCATGCAAGCCCAAGCCATGACACTACTTCCACCATGTTTCACAGATGAGCTTGTATGTTTTGGATCATGAGCCGATCATTTCTTTTTTCTTTCTCCACACTTTAGCCTTTCTATCACTTTGGAATAGGTTAATCTTGGTTCTCATCTCTGGCTTTCTGATTCTTACTGATTTCTGATTGAGTGGTTTGTATCTTGTGGTATGGCCTCTATAATTCTGCTCTCTAAGTCTTCTTCAAATAGTGGATTGTTATACCACCACCTCAGCCCTGTGGACTGTTGTTCTTGTGTTTTTCTTCACAGCTCTCACAATATTTCTGTCATTAGTTGTTGTTGTTTTCCTTGGCCGACCAGTTCGTTGTCTGTTGCTCAATATACTAGTGGTTTCTTTCTTTTTAAGGACAGCTTTTAACCAATCACAATCAAGAATTCAACAGCACTGTGGTATAAAGCAACTCAGTGTAACTCTAAATGCTTATCAATTGTATTAACATTATCAAATTGTTGTATTAATATTTTTGAAGAGTGAGCTGACGTTTAAAGCATACGCGTCTCTTTCTCCCTCCAGTGCTCTAGTGGAGAGACCCATGTGTAGGATCTGCCATGATGGAGGGGGACAGGAGGAGCTGCTGTCCCCATGCGAGTGCACAGGGACACTGGGCACCATTCACCGCAGCTGCTTGGAGCACTGGCTCTCAGCCTCCAGCACCAGCTTCTGTGAGCTCTGCCATTTCCAGTTCAGTGTGCAGCGCAAGGCACGACCTCTCCTTGAGGTACGCTCGCTCTAGTAACACTCTCACGTCTGCAGAGGCTATGTAGCCTTGTTGCAAACAAGGTGACACTGCTTCTCATCTGGCTGTGACAAAAGGTGTGGCTGGGTGTGCGATGGGAGAGAAATGTAAGGTGTTTTTTTAGAAGAATTTGTTGCACTAGTTGCAATACACAGCGTGTGTTTGTGTGTATATCTGCATGTGTCTGAGTATGAGGCATTAAAGAAGAGAAAGAATGTTTGTCTTTTTGTTTGTGTGTGTGTGTCAGAGCTCTGTAATGCACAGATAGAACGTGATGGTTGTGTGCAGAGTTAGAAAGAGCGAGAGTGGAAGTTGAATTTGAAAACAACAAAACCATTTCCTCATAGCAGGTTCATGGATAATCTGGACCTCGGTAATGATCAATGTTATTAAATGATCTATTCACATTCGACAGCACTTCTGAATCAGCCACGCCAACCAACCCACACTTCCTGAAATCTGTGATCAAGCTTCTCACATACAAATTTCCAGAGTAATGAGAAGCCTAATATGCTGATTAACATCCTGGTGTTAAAGATCCCAAAGCTAAGATAAAGGCTTTTTCGATTTGAACGCATAATGTGCTCATTAAGTCCCCATTTCCATTTATGCGAGAGAATTGTCTAGTGGGCAGAGCTTAAATGAGAGGAACAGGGCTAATAGCTCAGGCTCGCTAGCGTCTCCCTGCTGCGCGTCTGTGTCAGGTTACCAGAATGCATAATTGCAATGCAGCAGGGCCCTGCTCGGCCTATTTGTTAAGCATCTGTTTCCTAGTCTCTGCATATTCACATGGTGCTAATTACACCCACAGTGACAGAAGGCGACCCTCAGCAGCATTTCACATAAATGCCTAATTTGACATTTTTAGGAAAGTACAGCAATCGTTTTTCCAACCAAAATAAACTGCCTCCATGTATCTCGGCAAGGAATCTGTGAGTTATGAAATATTAAAAGGCTATCTGTCTTGGCGCCGTGTGGCGCTCACTTCGGCAAACAGTAACATGCTAATTTTAAATGATAATGTGACCATTACAATCTGCATGCATCAAATATCACATCACTTTGAAATGGTTGTGAGCAGTATAATGTTTGCTATTTCCTTTTTTTTTTTGCAGAGCCTGGTTTTAATATTGCATTAGCCATGAAGAATGATCTGAATCGTGATTACTGTAAATCTCCATATTTGAAAGAGAAAGCTGTTTATGTATCAACAATATTCCTCTCTTTTTTATTTTCTTGTGGATAAAACTTTCAGCTATAGAACTAGTTCATGGGAAATTTGGCAACTTGCAGGTGGAGATATTTTATGCTTGTTTGCATATTTCCTAACAAGCTGTCTTAATTAAATGTTTCTGCCTTTTGTGCAGTGGCTCCGTAACCCCGGGCTGCGCCAGGAGAAGCGCACGCTGTTCGGAGACATGGTGTGTTTCCTGCTGATCACGCCATTAGCCACCATCTCAGGCTGGCTGTGTCTTCGGGGAGCTGTGGACCACCTTCACTTCTCCAGCAGACTGGAGGCTGTGGGTCTGATTGCTCTCACTGTAGCGCTCTTCACCATTTACCTCTTCTGGACCCTGGTTAGTATAGCCAACAAATGGCACATCTAGCATCATGGGACCTAAAATGTATGGAAATAAAATGCACTGTATTAGCCCTTATGTTCAGTTCATTACGTAAGGAGTTAGATGAGAGTTTAGGATTTCAGCTTTTATTTCCTGGTATTTACATATAGATGTGTTAAACAATATAGAACCTTTCGTATCAGACCACCCAATTTATAGGCAATTTATAGGAGGGGGCGGGGGGGGTGCTCCTAGAAGTCTCTCTTCAGGAGGTGAAGTGCTGCTCAGTTGGGTTAAAGTCTGGTGATTGACTCGGCCAGGCTAAAACCTTCCACTTTTCCCACCTGTTAAAGTCCTTTGTTGAGTTGGCAGTGTGTTTTGATGTGAATGTGTGTGAGTGCGTGTGTGTGTGTGCATATGGTGACCTGCGATGGACTGGCTTTCAATCCAGGGTGTATTCCTGCTTCACAACCAGTGTTCCTAGGATAGGCACCAGATCCACCACAACACTGACCAGGACAATTGGTTACTGACTACTGAAGATGAATCAATAAATGAACTGATTGTAAGGAAGAAAAACATTATCTCTAATGGAAATTAGAGATAATGAGTTATCAATAAAATGAATGTTGGAAAATATTTGGACCTGATTTCTACTTCCCTCTTATTTATGCATAGTCAGTAAGTGTGTGGACCTCTCCAGGTTGAAGGAATCTTGGGATTGTATACAAAGACCAGCTAAGCCAATGTTGTTGAGTATGTGTTGTATGTGAGAGAGAATTTGCAACGGATGTTGGCTGGCTACTGCTTGTTTGCATGACTGTCAGCACCAACAAAAAATACAGTACAACAAAAAGGCCCAGTAGCATTCTTTTGATCCAAGGCAACAAGATGGAAAGTCATGGTTCTGACTGAAGAGAATAAGCTCCTGGCTAAGGGCCATTTGAAACCACTAAGCAGCTAGGGTCTACCACTCATTAAATAGCCATCTCAGGCCAAGCACACTCATACAGGGTACTGCACATTAGTGTCTAGAAGAAATTATTTCCATAAAAATAGCCTGCAGCAATATGACTCTGCATCAGGGTAGTTAAGGACAAGGAGAAAGTAGCCAGACATACCTGTCCCCCAGAGTGCATCCACTGTTGGCCGTCTGCCAGATTAGCAGCAAAAACAAATCCAAGCTCTCTTTAGTACTTAGGTTCTAAATTGGGGTTTTAAGGTGCAACCTCTGGCCACTTGGGTGGTACCCTCAAGTTATGTCTATTGATTTTAGAAGAATATAATTTGAGTACATAATTGGACAAACATAATTAGATGACTGTTCTGATCAGTCTGGGATCATTTACTACTATATCTCTACTTTACTTATAGAGAAGGTTTTAGTCCCTTCCAGCTTATAGCCCTGAAGTGTGGTGACCTTTCTTCCAGTCTGAGAAATTTTTGGAAGAGTATCCAGTCAAACCCAAACAAAGCCAGTTTTCTGGACTATGTATGTAAATGTGAGAATTTGGATGCCTCTAAAGGTACATTTACATTATACTTTGGTGAACAAAAATGTTTTACCTGTACAGGACAGTTTTTTCTGATGGTGCTTATTACTGTTGCCAAATGCCAGGCGAATTACACTTATGCAACATGAGATTGGGCTGATGGAAAATACACATATACACATATTTATCAAGCACTTTATGAATTAGATCAGATACTTTAGGTGCACCTCTATTTGGCTAGAAATTATTGCCTCAATTAAATTTAGTAGATGGAGAAATTCAGACAATCGTTTCAGGATCATTTTCAAGGAGCCTTGAGCAATATGGCGCTCACTTTGCATAGCCCTACTTTAACAAGTTCTTTTATTTCATATAGATGCCTCTGAACGTGGGTTTGAGAGCAGCTTTAATATAAGAACATGTGGGCAAGCAGCATCTACACCCATGAGACCCATTATTCTGCACAGAAAAGGAGTGTTTAGCACTCGAGTGATCGCTTGACTCTCTGAAATGTGATTTTTTTTAATTCCCACCTGACTTGTTGGTACTTGTCCTTGCAGACCTGCCAATTTGTAGTCAGGCATCACAGAGGAAAAGGCAATATTACAGCAGATTTGCAGTTTTTTTTCCCCCTTCCTTGCAAGGGAACAGGGAAATGAGGTTTCCTAAGCCCGTGGAGTGAATGCTCTGGCTAGAGGATGCCAGTGGATTCGTGTAAGCATTCTACCATGGGCCAATTGCATGGCATCTGTTTGTTGTATAAAATTGGTAAGCTATACTAAGCAAAAAAAGAAACGTCCCTTTTTCAGGAGACTGTATTTTAAAGATCATTTTGTAAAATCCAAATAAGCTTTACAGATCTTTATTGGAAAGTGTTTTTAATAATGTTTTTCATTGATGTTCATGTTCAGTGAACCATAAACAATTATTGCACATGTACCTGTGGAACAGTCCTTAAGACAGAAACAGATTACAGGCGGTAGGCAATTAAGGTCACAGTTAGAATAACTTAGGACACTAAAGAGACCTTTCTACTGACTCTGAAAAACACCAGAAGAAAGATGTCTAAGGTTCCTGCTCACCTGCGTGAACATGCCATAGACCTGCTGCAGGGAGGCGTGAGGACTACAGATGTATCCAGAGCAATAAACTGCAATGTCTGTAATGTAAGACGGTGCTGCAGGAAGACAGGAAGGACAGCTGATTGTCCTTGCAGTGGAAAATTACATGTAACCGTGTCCCCCCAGACGTGATGGAGAACTTGCAGATACCTTGGTGGAAGAGTGGAGTAACATTTCACAGCAAGTACTGACAAATCTGCTGCAGTCCATGAGGATGAGATGCACTATAGTACTTAAAGCAGCTGATACTGACTGTTGCTTTTAATATTGACCCCCACTTTGTTCAGGGACTCATTGTTCCATTTCTGTTCATCAAAGGTCTGTGAAACTTGTTCAGTTCATGTCTCAGTTGTTGACTGTTTTTATGTTAATACAAATATTTACACATGTTAAGAAATATGCTGGAAATATAAGCAGTTGAATGTGAGAGGACGTTCCTTGTCTTTGTATATATGCAGTCGTGAAAAGAACCAGATTTGGATTCCTAGCCATAGGATTTCAAATCCCAGTCTACTGTAATTGTAGTGCATTTGTTTTGCTTTGTGTTCTGATGGTGAAAATCAATTATTTCATTAATAAATAATTCTTCAATGGTTATTTAAAAGGCTTATTTGATAAATAATGGTTTCTGCCTTCCTAATAGAACCCTTTATGATAAGGAAATGTTTTGTTGTAGGGTTCTACATAGAACCTCTATGGCTTAATCCAGAGTGTTGGTTTGCTTACTAAAAGTCCCAGTAATATTAGGAGTTTGCTTTACTTAGCATTATGTCCGGTAACATAAGAGACTGAAATCACCTTAGTTTTATTTTTCATGTTCTTACTCTGAGTTCCAAATAACCTTTACTCACCATGATATCTAAAATCCAAATATAATTGGACAACATTTGTTTCTAGGTACTGTCATTTTGCAGCAGTCAACAAAAATAAATTAGATTTATTACAAGAAACTTCAACTCCTGGATGTCACAGTTTGGAGGTGTCTTTCCTGCCCTCATATATTCACTAAGCCTGCTACCGAACTGATGAGTTATTTCTGGTTTGTCCGAGCATAGAAATCAGCAAACTGTGCTCGGGGCTCCAGGACTGTTGGGGATTTTTCTCTGGTTTATAATACACAGAAATTTTGAGGTTATGGTGTGGAATGGGCTTGACAGGTTTTTTTTTTTTTTTTCAAAGGTTTGTTGAAAAGCCCTGTATGTTTCTTCAGTTTTGAGTCTGAATTTTCCACATCTGGTCTCCCGCACAAGGAAAAAAGTTAATATTTTCCCACACAAAGGTTCTGCCAATGTCCTTCTTCACTCCCCAGTCAATCTTGTCACACCATATTTTTAGATTGCAATCAGATGTTCGAGCATAGTTGAAGAGCCCTTGAGGGAAAGTTCCTGTATGTGTAGCTGCCAGCAAGTCCAAATGTCTCTGAAATTAGATCTTGCTTACTACTGCTTACTGATGGGCAAATAAACAAAAGTTGCTGCAGCTGTTTACTTACTGACTGATGGTTGCAGTGGCTGATTGTTGGTTGCATTAAAGGTTATACATACAATATGAATAATTATAATTTATGTACAGAATGAAGCACAAAGTGCCTCATTAGACATCTTTGGCCTTTGATGCCTAAGCAGTGTGATAGATCTAACCTCTGTCCATGCCCTTCCGTTACAGGTGTCTCTCAGGTACCACTGCCGTCTGTATAATGAATGGCGTCAGACTAATCAAAGGGTGGTGCTTCTGCTTCCCACGTCCTGCGGTGATTCACTGGGAAATCCGTCAGTGACAGGCCTGCTGAGCATAAAACGACCGTCCAAAGAATCTATAGTGTGACCACATTTTTCAGTCTACATAAACTCTAATAGAGTGCACAGAGGATTGTCCTGAGAGGATGGGCCAAGGACTGTGAGAAGAAACAGTGCCACTGATGACACTCATGATTCTCCTGTTTAATTCTAAAAAGGCTACTGAGGAACTGTGGATGCATTTCAGAGCTTTGAAGGAAACCAGCTGCCTGTAGACTTGATGTTAGCAAGTTGCTAACCTTAGCTGTGGAGGGACGTTAAGGACTATTTAATACGTTTCGTCTTCTGATTACTCAACAGTATGGACCCATACCTTTTCTGTTTTGTCTTTGGACTTATATCTACATAAATATATATATTTGGGATGTTGACAAATGTCCATTAACATCCTACTGAGGTTTTATTTTCAAGCTCCTGTATAGTAAATCTGCTAAGTAGACACTTTCAGTTATTTATGACTCTAACGTTCTCACTTTCTGACATTCTTGGTTTTTTTTTTTTGTTTGTTTTGTTTTTTAAAGCACACATTATTTGTTTCTCTCTGTGAAAAGGAGACTTTGAAATTTGTAAATGGAATACATGTAATGTTTTTACATAAGGCTTCCCCAATCATGGAATCTGCAATATAAATGATTTTCCTGCTTTGTCCATTGTAAATTCATAAGTTATTATTTGCAACTTGTCATTTGTTTTGAAGTACCTCAGGCTCAGTAAAAGAAAAAGAAAAACCCTGTCAGGAGACATTTTTCATTAACCTTAAAGCATTTGTGATGGTTTCAAATGTTTTTTTATATTAATGTTCTGGTAATAAATGTAATAACATTTACATATAGTAGGTTAACATATAGTTCATAACATTTACATATAGTAGGTTAGATTCTAGAACTATAAATCCTTATTTATCATTTAAACTGTAGTTAAACACTACAGAAACTGTTTTCCCCCACCATTTGATCAGATGTGTATGGGTGCATCACCTAATGATTAGCAACATTGACAGCTCATTAACAATGCTAGTGCTTTAAAGACCAGATGTTTCTGTATAAAATGCTAAAATGATATCTAGATGCAGTTTTTCTCACATCCACAGACCGAAACCGAGGAAGAACTGAGTAATAAAAATCATTTCAGTTTCTATGAGGGAGTGAAATGGGTAGCTAAGCATGTTTCTAGTTTTGCTAGCTAACTGACATCGCTGACTGCCTCAGACTGCCTGAGTCAAACTGACCTGAAAAAAAACAACCACCACCAGCAGATAAAGGGGCATTTAAAAAAATCTGTCAGCATGAGAAGACCAACAGCGTTCTCATTGTTGAGCAGTGTTACTAAGAAGCTGTTTAAAAATTTATAATAATAATAATAATAATAATAATAATAATAATAATAATAATAATAATAATAATAAGGGCCTTGTTCCTTTTCTGTGGTTGGACTGCATTCAGTCATCCAAAAAACTTCCAAAAAATTCATCCTGAATGACTATGTCTATTAATCTTTATAATTATTCCGTATGTTAGAGATTAAACACCATTGTAGCTGTGCTAGCAATGTCCTCCTGTGACGTCAGCGCAGCACACAACTGCTAACTTCTCAGAGAAATAATGCAAATACAGCTAAGTGCAATATAAACGATTTATTATTAGTTTCTTTATATAAAGATTTTTTTTGTATGACCTTCTGTACAGGGAACAAAGTTCCTTTGTCCTCATGGCACTCTTAAAGCAGAGCTATTCCAACCTTAAATGAAAAATGGAGAAACTGTTGAATGAAGTAAGCAGAATGGATTTTAATTAGACTACATTTAATGTAAAGTATTAAAAAATATATATTACTAATGTTTAATAAAAGGGCTTAGATTATGGCTTTTTCTTTGGCTATAAACAGAAGAGCGCCTGCAGCGTTGTTAGAGTTCAGAAGAAATGTATGGTAACAGTTGTTAGAACGTGAAACACGGAATGAAAAACGGGCAACAAAACGACAGTTAGGGAAAGCAATCTAGAAAATTTAACAGATGTATACGGGCCTCTGCCAACAAAACGAATACCACTCTCTCAGTGCATATGAAAGCAGCGGCTTTTTCCTTCATAGGAATTCAATTCAATTATATTTTATTTGTGCAGCACTTTTTTAATAACATACACCATCACAAAGCGACTTTATAGAAAACCAGATGTAGATTTATTTCCAGATCCCTAATGCGCAAGCCAGAAGCGCCAGTGGTGAAGAACACCTCGGAGATGACTTGATGAACCCTTGAGAGGAACTCGACTCAAAGAGAAAACTCGTGCTCTTCATTAATCATAAATAAACACTCTTCTACAACTGAACACTCTAAAGTCTAAACAGTACCAAGTGTGTTAAAAGGTTGCTAAACATGTGCATCATCTTTATACAAGCTTAGTTTCTTTTAAAATTGAAACGTTTTATTTGAAAAAGCCTGTCAAAACATTGTTCTCAGACCTTTTGCTTCACTGGTAAGCATTGCTTCATATAACATTCTGCCCTGCCCACTTTAAAAACCTTAGACTAGTGTAGCAACAATGTAAGATCAGTTACTGTGATTGGCTGTAAAAACTTAAAGGGCTGTGACGCTCCAACCTTATCTGGCCTATTTTAGCTGACTTCACCCTACTTATACATAAGTGCTTAATGTGTTCAAATGCATTCTTATTCAATTTTCCACCATGAAAGTAAGTACAAGATGAAAACTGATGACCTTTTTAACATAATTAAATTTTAACTGCTTTCTACATGAATCCGTTCCATTAAGTCATGCTTTACCTCAACCATGAGCAATCATATGAATCCTGCAAAGAGTCACCGCCTAAAGTGCAGTTTCAACTAATTATCACCTATCGAAGATTATCTTGTTTTCTCTATGCCGTTTCCATAATCAGAATTCAACACAAACTCAAAAACCAGCACTGGTTCCCAAATCCAAACGTGTGCTTTGAAATCACTAATGAGGCCCTCATGGAGGAAAACAGACGTCCTTCATTAAACTCGGGAATGTGCCACCTGCTCCTATCAGCTGCAGTGCAATGTGTCCAGTCCATTAAAAGAAGTGTGTTGGGGATTCAGCTCCAGCCAGATTGAAATGTTTTGAATCTTTCTTCCTGTCACTGACTCACTTTATTTGCAAATATGTGCCCTTGAAACAAGGTCAGACAGCATAATGATTAAACTTTATGGCAAAACATGATATGGACACATCCTGAATACGCTTTTAAAATAATTTGTACCTTGGTTTCTTCATTGCAAATTCAGCTCTTTTTTTTTTTTTTTTTTACATTATGCAAGCTCGGTATAATACAAAACTAATTAGTTCATTAGTCACTAGTGTTAAAGAAATACTTCACAGCAATGAACTGACCATGACAACTCTGTTCCAACAAGAGTTCAAATTGGTTCAACAATAGAAAATGGTGTTCAGTAATGCAAGTTCTCTCTGGAAGGAATTTGCTTATTGTGCTATATTTAAAAAAGCCATTGCATTAAATCAATACATAATTTAGCTCGGAAATATTTCAACCATACCAGGGTCATGTTCCCAAATATTTTAACACCACACAAACCATAACAGAAACAGATCTTGGCTTCATCATGGTCTACATCTCCCTGATGCAATCCTAAATCAACAAATTCTTGAGATATCGCACAAGAATCTCATACAGACCAACGGGACAGACGTTAAGTTCTCAGACAGAAAACACAACCCCACCACTTAGTGGTCTAGCACAAGGTCCTTTATGTTTAGTGGTGCGTTTTATTACTCATGAAATTACAGCCACCATTGAATCTTCACAAACCAGCAGACGAACTCACACTTAGCAATTGTAAAATTATTTACCCAAAGCTAAAACATGAGAGAATGACATACTTGGAGTGCACTCATCTTCCAAACAGAAATAAATTCAAGAGAGACATTTTGTCTATAGAATTTAGACATTTTTGGGAGGAGTGGGGAAAAAAAGCAGACTAGATAGAAAATACAACAAAATTTTATTTTTCCTTACAAAGTGTAAAGGTTAGAGCAAAAGCATGCAAGTGACATGAAAGACAACCCACAATTCTACTCAAGGTTAAGCTGAAAATCAATTCAAAATATAGGCATAAGACTATTCAAGAGTTAAATAGATAAGATGGACAAACTGGCATAAAATAAGCAAGTCCACCCAAGGCTAATTCTTAAGAGGTAATTAGATAATAAGTGACACCATTACACTCCACTGCCTTAATGTCTCATCATAATGAGAGATAGTGTAGCCAATTTACAGACTGCTTACATAACCTGCTGGCAAAGTACAGTAGAAAGTCATTATGCTAGCCCCTACTTTTCTTCTCAAACTTGTCAGTTAAACATATTTGGACAGGGAGTTTTTCCTTGGTGTAAGTTGGCATGCTGGCATATTGTCAAGAATAGAAAAACTGGCACTGCATATACTGATTAACCAAGATTCAAAAGAAAAGAACCCGATGTAACAAATGCGACTCCAGACTGCCACCTTGTGGTGCTTTGCAGTTCAAACAGTCTGGGATTTCACAGACTAACAATATGAATTTATCCAGCAGCCCTCTCTTCCAAAATAATATTTGAAACAGCAGTCCGTTTTTAACTTGTGTGTGAATTTAATCTACATTCCGTTATAGACAACTTGTCTGGCTAAAAACTACAAAACTGGTATAAAATTATAACTTTTCTATAAAGAGACCCTTAAAATACTATGTTTAAAAAAAAAAAAAAAAAAAAAAAAAAAAAAAGATACACAATTAAGGTAAAATCACAGCACCTGGAGGACTTAATTTTGCTAAAGCTGCCTACTTGTCACTGAGCTCAATCTCACTACAGTCCTCCACTGATCGCTAAATTTTGGTTCACAGAAAAACAGTTGTGAAGCATTTTTTAAAATCAATTCACGTACAAAATAAAAATAGAAATGTACCAAAAAAGGTTTACAATCCATTAAAATAATAAAAAAAAAATTTTCACTTAGATTATTATACACAAGCGATACAAAAATAGTTCTGAGGTGGTTGTAGAGTTGGCAGCTGAACCTGGCTGTAGTGGAAGAGTTAGGTGGTACGTAGTGTTACTGCTCTCACATGATCAAGCAGCCTCTCTTGGCACCCTCTCTTGGTAGTTCTCCCTGTCAAGACATTAGGGTAAAAGATCATTATATTTCAGAAGTGAAGCCAAAAATTTCTTCAGGCATGAAAAAACACCAGACTTACCAGTGACTAAAATTACCGATCACCTTGAAAATAAAACAGATGAAGCGATACGTTTTGTTTATTCTTTCAGAAAATGTTCAATGCAGAACAGGGGGGCGGTCCATAAAATATGGTATTCATCTTGGCGTTCCAAATTTTCCACACAGAACTGGGATTTTTATCCTGCAGTCTTACTTGTGGACTGTTTACATTTTCTTTCATCAGATTGTGGGCAAATAATTCATTAATCTTCAGTGTGTTATCCTGGTCAGGGTTGTGCATATGGAGACTATCTTGAAAAGTCTGGGCTTGCAGCAAACACACAGATTTATGAACAGGCACAGATTTATGCTCATTTACACCCAAGACCATTTAGCATAGTCACTTGTAGTGCCATGGTTTTTGAGAAGACACACACATGGACTTGGAGAGAATATGCAAAACTCCACCCCCAGACAGTAACCAGAGCTCAGGATTGAACCAGGGAGCCTGGAACTGTAAAGTCGCAATTCTACCCCCACTGCAGCATCTTCAAACAAAGTAAAACTGGGCAAAAATGTTCTTGTGAACACGGCCATGCTCTAGTAATGACCAACATGGTTTCTTAGTGGCAT
Organism: Ictalurus punctatus; assembly: GCF_001660625.3. Classification (NCBI taxonomy): domain Eukaryota; kingdom Metazoa; phylum Chordata; class Actinopteri; order Siluriformes; family Ictaluridae; genus Ictalurus; species Ictalurus punctatus. The sequence goes on from NC_030431.2 coordinate 17,416,621, forward strand.
CATGCTAGTCACTTCATCTCACCTGCTGGAGGAAGAGTTCTTCCTCAAAGGCCTCCACTCCCTCATCATCTTCCTCTGCTACTGTGGCAGTCTTGAACACGGTGCTCCTTACAGCAACTTCCTGCAAACAGCATGGCACAGACTCTGATGGACTCTAGGTATACTGGATTACTCCTTACAAACCAAACAATGGCAGCCAGGGCATTAGTTCCTCGGAGCATGATTTCTTACCTCTCCTTCTGGGTTGGTCAGGGCCACCTTGATGTTCTCGCCAGTGCCCCAGGAGCTCTGGTTCTTCCAGATGAGGTCAGTGGGAGGGCTGGAGCTCACACCTGCGTTAGATGCCCAGATCTACAACAGACAGCATTGCACTTAAAAAGCTAGGCAAAAATTTCAGAAATAGACAGTTGCATAAACTACAATTCAGATGAGATTATTAGTAAATTAACTATTCCATGAACATTAAAAGGCAAAGCTAAGCACTCACAGTGACTTTCTGTCCAGCCTTCAGGACATATTTGGGAGTGAACTTGTAGGTAGCTGAAGTTTCTCCAATAACCCTGGTCAGTTCAAACCCTACCATTGCCTGGTCCTACAAAAGCCCATAGATAAGAATTACAAAATGCATGAAATAAAAAATTAATAAACAAACTGTTTTCCCCATGGTCTCTTACCTGATCGGAGTTGTTGTGCAGCCGGATAAACTTGCCGTCCACGTCAAGCTCGTCGATACAGATGTTGCCAGTGGCAGAAGCTGAGTGGGCGATGCTGACGCTGCTGCTGGCCTCAGACTCCTCCACATCTACACGCTTCCTCTTCCCACGTGTAGTGCGAACGCTACGGCTAGACGAGGCTCGAGACACAGTCACACGAGACGAGGGGCTGGGAGAAAGCTTTAACCTAAAGAAGAGAGCATTGACGAAAAGTAATTTTATATTTATTTATTTTATAAGTTCATGTTTGGTGGCGCTGAGCCGGTCACACTAGCATCTCGGAAACATTTTGCATAAACAAAGTGCATTTTACCTTTCCTCCTCGCCCTCCAGCAGCTTTCTATAGGCATTGATCTCCATGTCCAAGGCCAGTTTGACATCCAGCAGCTGTTCATAGTCTTCCAGCTGCTGCTGCATCTTGGCTCGGATCTCGGAGATCTCGCGCTCTTTATCGGCCAGCATCCTGCGGCTCAGATCCTTCTCTTGAGACAAAGCAGCCTCCAGTTCACTGATGCGATCTTGCCAGCCTCGTGTCTATTCAAACAAATACAAAGACATGAGAGGGGAAGAACACAGAGCAATGTGGAAAGACACTAGAATTGCCAACTAAAACTCATACCCTATGAGCAGTGACCATTATGCAGCCTGCCTGTAAACACATTCCTGACTTCTCCATCTTTCATCTACCTTCCTTGTCCTCACTGTTCTTCTGTCCACTCTTCTGTTTATCTGCTCCTGTTTCACTCCTCTTACTGTGAAGCTGCTGTCTCTCTTCCCTGCCTAGTACATTAAACCTTACACTGCTGAAGCACATTACACACATTAAAGTGAGGTTCCTTTATTTAAAATCAGTCAAGTTGTTTATTTATATTCGTTATACATTTTAGCCCACCAAGCAGAAGTCAGCCCTTTTGTTGAAGCAACATATGGCTTGCAAGTTGCTTTTGATGAAGGAGTGGCAGCTCTGTCCTGAGCCAATTTCAGGGTCAGAAAAAGGAAATGTAGGCAAAAAGATTAATACTACATAGATGAGTTACATGGCAGTGTTGCAAAATTGGTAGTTTTCTAAGACGAAGTTCACACTACACGACTTGCTCTCGTGTAATCAGGACGCATGTAATTGTTGTGGTGTCACACTACATCATTGCTCGGCAACAGGGGGGTCACACTACATGATCTGGCAACTACACGGTCACCCGATGACTATCTGGTTTCAAAACTACGTTTTGTCATGAAAACACGCGCAAAAAGTGATGGATATATGACACGAAAACCATGCATGAAACAGGAGTTGTTTATTTGAAGATGAACGGAAGACAAACAAGTGGGTGAAAGAATGGATTAGCACACACGGGCAGCAGGGATTGTATGTGCTACAGAGAGTTGAAGGCGAGTTTATAAAAAAAAAAAAAAAAAAAAAAAAAAAAAAAAAAAATCTTTGCGGGTTTCTCTTCCTCACGGTGACCTCGCCCCATGCCTTGCCCTCTCATTGGCTGTAGCTCGTCGCTGCAATCACTGCCAGTGATGACACTTTTCATGCCTCAATGAAATATCTGGAGTTCACACAATGATTGACGAGTGCGACTTAAAATCGTGTAGTGTGAACTAGGCTTAAGGCATTTTTAAAATCACTTGACTGTCAGAAGCACTTTCATATTACAGACTGCACCTTTAAAACGCAGATCTCAGCTTGCCATAAATATGATGGCATTAAGAGGGAAAATGGCACCAATATGAAAACACGTCAAAAAATTTGGTTCACTGCCTGCCATCTTCAGTCACATACCCAAAAGAATGTCAACCTAGCGATCAAGCAAAAACGCTACAGGTCCTTATATGTCCAAATTTTAAGCGAAAAGGTCTAGTTAACATAACGTACTACTTCAGAGGTCATGCTTCTTAAATCAACTTGAAGAACGCAAGTATTAGCTATATGTAGTCCTCTTTGGGCACTGTCTAATGCTCTCAGACAGATTGATCTGACAAGACTAACAGACCTTTGTGAATTTTAACTGTCTGCATCAGCTGTGCATACTAAACAGGAAGTTCTTTCAAGCTGCAGAAGAGAGACACTGTTGCGCACTTTGCACCAATGATGTCGCACACTATCTTTTGCCAAAAAAAATTTTAAATCCCTCTCACTACCATTGCGTTACCAATCATTAAAAAAAAAAAAAAAAGAAACAAAAAAGAAATAAAATAAATTTAAATCGTTTTAAAATTTTCTGATCAATAGAACATAGGGTGTAAATGTCCCAGCAGGAACAGCTGGAGTGTGTTTAAGAGAATGCATACCTCCTTCTGCAGGCTGGCCAGCTGAGCTGCCAGACTCTCAACCCTCAAAGCAGACTCCTTCAGCTCTTCCCGTGCCATGCTTGCTGAACTGCTGTTCATCTCTGAAGACAGGCGTATGTTCTCCAGCTGAAAACACACACAGGACAGCTCAATACGACCAGAGCGTTGGAAGGGAGCTTGAACTTAATGCAAAGAGGAACTAAAATTGGAAGGTCTTCTGAGAGGCTGGAAGGAAGTGCAACACTGGCACCGCTGATGCTGAGAGAGGTGTTAAAGCAAGAACAAAAATCAGCAGGGCAAATTTAGTACCAGGACACACAACATTTACTATAGTAAAAAAATAAAAAATAAAAAAATAAAAACAGCCTGCATAATATGATCCATAAACAGTATGTATGTGCATACACAATTATTTTTTGGTTTCTTAAAATTTGTAAGTTAACTAAGAAATCTATTATCTTAACAGATTTATAAGTTATTTAACCATGTTGACATTTAAAAAGAATCACTGTAGAGTCAGATTCATTACATGTTTACAAAATAGAAAGAAAAAAAGAAGAATAGGGGGAAAAAATCCTTTCAGGGTTGAGCAAGACTAAAGTGGAAATGCTTTAAGTGCTCATCACTTCTGCTGCATGCAAGCACTGTGCAACACCCTGGACATCCTTTATTGCATTCAACTAAAAATTCCCCTAAACTCACTGTTTATCTGTTCATTGCTAAATAATCACATCATAAAGGACTTTCTTAGTCTGTGAGCATTTAAAAATCCTTTATGATAATCCTTTGGGAATGTGTGCCCAAGTGTTAGAAGGTTTTAAGGTCATGTTACTTGTACATCGCTCTCAGCAACTTTGTACATACCGTCCTTTTATTTACTTGTAGATTGCTTGTTCTAATAAATCCTGCACACAGCTCTTTATAAACTCATGGAGTAATTAACGAGTTTCACCTTGGCCACGTAGGTCTGCTCCATCTCTTCCTTGTAGAGTTTGACTTGATCGTCATGCTGCTGCCTCATGTCTGCCAGGGCCTGAGCCAGCTTGAACTCGTACTCCATCTGGCGACCAGAGTCCACTTCCACCACCCGGGTCTCATGCCTGCGCCGGGTGTCCTTAATTTCCTGTGAATCAGGTGAGCAGAATAAAAAAGTGAGCTTGCATATTTCAAGCACTATAATAAAAAATATATAATAATATTTTAATTTAAAAAAAAAGTTTAAAAAGTGAGTCAATAAAAATGGGGTAAGAGCCAGGCAGAGCGTGATGTAGGACTATTCTAAACCATGCATGTTCAGACGTGACTATTCCTTTACTTGGTCTTCGAGAACAGCTTCTGTATTTAAGGTGGTGTACCCAGGATCAGCAGGTAGAATCATATTTGTGCCTACTTATTTTCAATGTTATTTATTTATTTTTTTTGAAAACTTGCATATACCTCATATGAGACAGCACTCTACAATGCAGGGATTTAAACTTGATTTGCCAGGTCATGTTGCTGCAATGACACCAACAGCGAAACTAAAAGATATCTTATCGTAAAGAATTTCACTTTAAATTCATTGTAACTTCGCCAGTTGGAATACACAGGAAATGCAAGTTCTTTAGAAGGTGGTCAAAAGCAAAAAAATTTGTCCCACCCAGGGTAGGAAATTATCCACACTACTTTTTTTTTTTTTTTTTAATCTTCTGACACTGTTCTGATTCTTTACACTACCGTGTACTTCCCTCTGAAAGCAAAATAAAACGGTGTCTACCAATACATTTTCTTTTGCTACAGCTGCATGGTTATGGGTCAACACCACAGTGTGTGGGCGGTTACAATCTGTTAACTCCTTTCAATCCATTTAGTTGATAGATATCTGTTGGCAGCACAGGTCCAGGACCTTGAGCAAACTGATTGCCGCTACTACTATTATTCAAGGGAAGATGGTATCAGCAGTACACTACAACTGTATGTCAGACTGAGCTCATGTAGAACTGCAATGAAAGTCTGAACTATTATGATTCTTGGTTTAGTTCAGCACCACCTTTTGACTGAAGAAGGGAAAAAAAAAGACTGGACAATAATTGCATAACTTTCAAAATATTAAGCAATAAATAATGAACATTATGCTAATGGATTGGGGGGGGGGGGGGGGGGGCTTGAAAAGGGGAGAGGGGAAGAAAAAGGGTTTCCCAGATATTTGAACCAAATTCCATGAGTGGCGATTGTGTCATTACCTCCTCAAACATGTTTTTGCGGAACTCGAGCTCCTCCATCAGGCTCTGGCAGCGGTTCTCCGCATCCACCCTCAGCAGAGTCTCATCTCCCAGCTGCTTCTTAGCAGCAATCAGTCCTGCCTCCAGCTAAACATGCAGAAGTGAAAGTGCCATTAGCTGAGAGAGCTTGTGTGCCTGTACATTATTATATTTGCTACAGAAGGAGAAAAGTTAAAAAGTGGCAGGTGTACCTCCTGGATCTGGGCTTGCAGATCTGCTAGCATGGCCTCCAGGCCTTTCTTCTCAGAGCAGGCCGTGGCCAGACTAGCCTCCTTAGTGTTCAATAACGCCTCCACATCCTTCAGCCGGGCCTGACAGCCAGCCAGGTCAGCATCCTTTTTAGCATAACTACAACCATAAATACACAGTGCATCAGTATCTTAAGACACGATGGCACATTTACTAAACAAAACCACCAGCTGCAGAATGGAACTTTAGGAAAGTTAAGGATAGGTGAGAACAGTCGGTCAAAGGTGAAGGTCTGACGATCTAAAAGAAACAAGGCACGCCATGATAATTGACTTAAAGTATTACGTTTCACTCAGTGTAAGAAGGGAATTTGATTTGGCAACTAGGGGAGTATTTGATGGAGGGAAAAAATCGTAACTGGCATCAAACCATGCAATCATTTTAAATAATCAACATATTTTCTTGTTACAAATCAAAAAGAGAGAGGAGCAGCCATAACTCCCAACCAACCTTAAGATCAGATTCTGTACTCACAGATAAGCATATTGCCACCTGGTCCAATAGGAAAATGTTCATCAAAAGTATTTCCTGATGTTCTAATGTTGAACATTAAGAAGCCATCTAAGCAAAATGTTCATGCATGCTTTTACAAAGCTGGTAATAAAAATCAGGAAAAAGTAATTTAAAATGGGATAAGTTTAATTAATTCCATTCCTTCCACTCAAACATTAAAATGTCATTATTTAAAAAGGCATCGCTGACTCAAAAGTGATCTGTCCAACCATGTCTGACAGAGGAATCCATTCATAAAACACTAGGACAGCTTACTCATTCCAGACAAGTTATGTGAATGAAAGAATTCTCATACAAAACTCTACTCATGGACTGACAGGAAATGGGATTCTTGGCTACATATTTGTGGCACTCCTTCCTCAACATTTGTTTCAGTAAATACATTTCCAATGAGGCTATTCACATGAAATCTTGTGTCTTGGTATTAACTCAAGAAATCCAAACATTAAAAGTCCATAAATGAAGTTTTGTAATAAAGAGAAATGACAAAAGGGGGGGCACTGGACAATAATTGCATTACTTTCAAAATATTCGAACACCTTGATTTTTCCCCCCCCATTCATTCCATTTATTGTTCCTTCAATTATATCAAGTCTGCCAATACAATGTGATGAAAAACAGCCCGACAGCATGATGCTTCCACCTCCAAACTTCACTGTTGGTATAGTGTATTACAGTGATGCACGGTGCCATTTCTTCTCCAAACAAGGTGTGCAGTATTACAACCAAAATGTTTAATTTTGCTCTCGTCTGATCAAACTACACTCTCCCAGAATTTCATTGGCTTGTCCACATTGGTAGCAGCAAACTAAATGAGCTTCGACATGCCTCTTCTTTAGTAAGGGAGTCTTGTGGGGTGAGCGTGAGCAGTGGAGTGCATTGCCTATTGTTTTCTCTGCGACGATGGTACCTGCTGCCTTCAAGGGTCTCTGGAGCTCTTTCCGAGTGGTCCCTGGCTCTTCTGACTACACTTCTGACTCCCTGGTCAGAAATCTTGTGAGGAGCTCCTGTGCGTGGCCGGTTGATGGAGAGATGATGCGCCCACTTGAAAATAAATGGCCCCAATGGTGCTTACTGGAGGATTCAGAAGTTTTGAAATACGTCTGTCTCTGATTCCATAAATATGTTCTGCAACAATAAGGTTGCGAAGGTCTTGGGAGAGCTCTTTGCTTTTACCCATCATGAGATGTTGCTTGTGTGAAACCTTGTTAACGTAAAAGCCTTTTTATAGACCAGCAATTTACAAACCCAGCTGAAATAAATTTGCACAGATAGGAGGTATAATTACTTATGGATTTCAGCTGGTTCCTTACCTTGGAAAGCTGCTGGCTTTTTTTTTTTTAAGCATTCAATACCCCCCCCCCCATGTTATTCCACTTTATTACACAACTATTTTGTTGCGAATTCTTTATATTTTCAGATTTATTGAGTTAATACTGATGTCTGGTTATAATTTAATGTGAATAGCGTCATCGGAAATACATTGGGGGGGAGGGACGACGACGACCAGATATTCTAATATGACCATGTTGGGAATATGTGCCTTGTTTTAAGTCATGCATTATTTATATATATATATATATATATATATATATATATATATATATATATATATATATATATATATATATATATATATATATATATATATATATATATATATATATATATATATATATATAGTGAGGGAAAAAAGTATTTGATCCCCTGCTGATTTTGTACGTTTGCCCTCTGACAAAGAAATGATCAGTCTATAATTTTAATGGTAGATTTATTTGAACAGTGAGAGACAGAATAACAAAAAAAAATCCAGAAAAACGCATGTCAAAAATTTTATAAATTAATTTGCATTTTAATGAGGGAAAAAAGTATTTGACCCCCTCTCAATCAGAAAGATTTTTGGCTCCCAGGTGCCTTTTATACAGGTAACGAGCTGAGATTAGGAGCACACTGTTAAAGGGAGTGCTCCTAATATCAGTTTGTTACCTGTATAAAAGACACCTGTCCACAGAAGCAATCAATCAATCAGGTTCCAAACTCTCCACCATGGCCAAGACCAAAGAGCTCTCCAAGGATGTCAGGGACAAGATTGTAGACCTACACAAGTCTGGAATGGGCTACAAGACCATTGCCAAGCAGCTTGGTGAGAAGGGGACAACAGTTGGTGCGATTATTCGCAAATGGAAGAAGCACAAAAGAACTGTCAATCTCCCTCGGCCTGGGGCTCCATGCAAGATCTCACCTCGTGGAGTTGCAGTGATCATGAGAACAGTGAGGAATAAGCCCAGAACTACACGGGAGGATCTTGTCAATGACCTCAAGGCAGCTGGGACCATAGTCACCAAGAAAACAATTGGTAACACACTACGCCGTGAAGGACTGAAATCCTGCAGCGCGCGCAAGGTCCGCTGCTCAAGAAAGCACATGTACATGCCCGTCTGAAGTTTGCCAATGAACATCTGAATGATTCAGAGGACAACTGGGTGAAAGTGTTGGTCAGATGAGACCAAAATGGAGCTCTTTGGCATCAACTCAACTCGCCGTGTTTGGAGGAGGAGGAATGCTGCCTATGACCCCTGGAACACCATCTCCACCGTCAAACATGGAGGTGGAAACATTATGCTTTGGGTGGGTTTTTCTGCTAAGGGGACAGGACAACTTCACCGCATCAAAGGGACGATGGACGGGGCCATGTACTGTCAAATCTTGGGTGAAAACCTCCTTCCCTCAGACAGGGCATTGAAAATGGGTCGTGGATGGGTATTCCAGCATGACAATGACCCAAAACACACGGCCAAGGCAACAAAGGAGTGGCTCGAGAAGAAGCACATTAAGGTCCTGGAGTGACCTAGGCAGTCTCCAGACCTAAATCCCATAGAAAATCTGTGGAGAGAGCTGAAGGTTCGAGTTGCCAAACGTCAGCCTCGAAACCTTAATGATTTGGAGAAGATCTGCAAAGAGGAGTGGGACAAAATCCCTCCTGAGATGTGTGCAAACCTGGTGGCCAACTACAAGAAACGTCTGACCTCTGTGATTGCCAACAAGGGTTTTTAAACCAAGTACTAAGTCATGTTTTGCAGAGGGGGTCAAATACTTATTTCCCTCATTAAAATGCAAATCAATTTATAACATTTTTGACATGTGTTTTTCTGGATTTTTTTGTTGTTATTCTTTCTCTCACTGTTCAAATACAACTACCATTAAAATTATAGACTGATCATTTCTTTGTCAGTGGGCAAACATACAAAATCAGCAGGGGATCAAATACTTTTTTCCCCCTCACTGTATAACTGATATATATATATATATATATATATATATAAAAAACTTCAGTGTCAAATCTACCCTTACATGTGACTTTATACAAAACAAGTGAGTTAAACTGCCTCTACTATGCCATTTTAAAAAGGTTCCCAATTTTGTTTTGGAGGCCTCCTACTATAGGTTTACATGCATCTAAGGTTTTTTTAAATAAAAAAAAAAAAAAAAACCACCACACACAGCAACAATTCTCTCATAATATACACCATCACCTTTACTCACAGTGTCTGAAACGGTCCAATCAAGGATCCGGTATCTCCAAAACCTCTCCTTTACAAGAGCCTACTCTGCTCTGATTGGTCAAATAGCCCAGTTAGTTGTGATTGGTCTACACCTTACAGCACGTGTCGGAAACAAAACACCCATTACCATATCGGAATTTCAGCTCCAGAGGCTTCCTCAGCAGTAAAATGACAGGAACACAACAAAAAGGTTAAACTGCTGTGATATTGTAAAAATGAATTTTAACCACAGACTTTTCACATCCTCATCCCTTGGAAGTGCATGCGAAGTGGATTTGCTTTTGCAACAGAGAACACAGTGTCTTTGACATAGCGACAACAATGGCGCATTCAACTTCGGCTGCATGTAACCGATCGGCAAGAGTTGCTGCTAGCAGTCTGGGGAGGAGCTGAAAACGGAGCCGACAAGTCGGACACTTTCTGATTCTTGTAATCACACTCGCACAGTGTTTGCTTTCTTTATCGCCGACGAAGTGTTGTTCACAGGCAACCAGTGAAGACCATAGGCAGGAATTATGCAAATGTGTTACAAACCAACATAGGTTTGAGCAGGAAGTAATGCTTGAATTACTGATTCAAAATCAGTTCTTTCTTTTGGGAGACAATAACTATTTGCCGTGAACTGATCTTTGAAACTGTACAGACCTTTTACAATCAAACAGATAGATTACACATTACATGAAATGTTAAGATCAGTAAAAGTATAATAGGAGCACTAATCTTTAATTTGAGTCTATTCATAGCATAAATGATTATTTTTTTTAAAAAGTAAATGGCTTTTGCAGTGTTCTGTGCAGGAATGTGATTATGAGCCGTTATAGGAAATAGGAGGTATAAAGCAAGCTGATTATTTTCTAATAGCAGCAGTGGTTCACTCCACTTATACATCAAACTGATTTGCCAACAATTATAATTTCTTATTTATTAAAGGAGTTTTTTTTTTTTTTTTTTTTTAAACATTTAATTTCATGGAATGTCCACAATAGGTAGCTCCTCTCATCATTTATGTTGCATAGATACAATGTATTAATTAGCATACTGATACAGACCTGTGGTTTGCATTTAAATTTACTCATTTGGCAGACACTTTTATCCAAAGGGACTTATAATTGAGCTGAGGAGTTGAGGATTAAGGGTCGTGTTCAAGGACCCAAGAGCAGCAGCTCAACAGTACCGGGAATTGAACTCACGACTTCTGAGCTGTAATCTAGAGCCCTAACTGCTGAGGGACCACTATAATGTTTGCCTTGCACCCAGCAATATGGTCAGAGCTGATGGCATAGAAAACTAAAAAAAAAAAAAAAAAAAAAAAAAAAAAACAAAAACACCACACCCCACCTTCTGATCCATCGGCATCAAGAAATGTAACAAAGAAATGTGTCTGGATTGGTATGAGAACGTCAAGCCTGCACTGGCCCTCAAACAGCTCTCGCCATAAATACTTGACTAATCACCACACATTACGAAACATGCTTGTGTCAGACAGATCCAATCCTAGCACATGACTGGTAAATGATTTCACAGACCTGCTGTTTTAGAGGACTGACCTGAGAAGCTAAAGGGCGTTGTCCTTGTGTGTGCGTGTACATACACAGGAGTACGTGAGGTGGGGATTGAAGCATGAGGTACAGATGGGTAAAGAATCACTGAGTGAGACAAAAATGTATGGCATGTCAGGAATTTGGAATACAGCTGAAAGCTCATTGCTTGGGAGTGGGAAGAGAACTCAAACACCTTTTCATGCCATCAACACCAACAAATATAGCAGCAAAAATTGTCAATTTTGCCATACTGCTTAATTAAAAATAACCAATTCACTTAAAATGCATATTTTTCCCCCAGACATGAATCTCTGATCGCATTCATCAAAGTAAAGCTTTTCTCCATGTCAATAGAAGCTTCATATAACAAACTACTTATTGGATACAAGTTGTCATTTTTAAGCTCACTTTCACAAGACAAACACATTGCCTACACACTGAACAATTTACATTTACGAGCAATCACGACACCCATACAAAACAATAAACCCCAACATCACACCACTTGTGTGTTTTATGACACCGTACGGCAAGATAATTCTGGTTTATTCCTGTTAAGACCGACAGCCTGGTGTTAAGGATGTTGAACTTTTTTCAGTGGTAATGTTAGAGCAGAGGAAAGCTGTGCTCTGGGATTAAGTGTGAACAACTGAATTTTCTCTCAGAACTCAGACAGCACGGCCTACTTACTAATCACAATGACTGAATTTAAGCCCATAGTACAGATTTTACTCCCCCCACTCCCTTTCTGTGAAAACCTGTGGGATTTCATTGCCAAAAACTAGTGAGCAGACTTGATTCGCTGGCATGCTGCACTAAATTGACTGCATACTTTCCCTTAAAGATTCTTCAGATGTCTCCCAGGGGAACCTTTAAGTGACATAATAAAAATTTTTTGGTGAACTGTCATCATTTACTCACCCTCATATTGTTCAAATCTGTATGACTGACTTTCTTCTGTTGAACATAAAGTTTTTTTTGAGAAATGTCTTTTTTTGGGGGTCAATACAATGGGCTCCAAAACTGTTTTGTTCCAAACATTCCTCAAAATATCTTCTTTTGTGTTCCTGAGAAGAAAGAAATGCATACAGGTTTGGAATGACAAAGGTGAGTAAATGATAATTTTCATTTTTGGGTGAACTACCCCTTTAAGGGTTCAATGCATAAACCAGCAACTGTGCTTTGTCCTTTCAGAAAGGGTTCCAGGAACCTTTAACTGATCCAAAAAACTCGAGCATACTATAAGTTTTACCAACACACACGTGTTTAACAACATTTCATTAAACAATGATGTCTGATGGTGAATGTTTAGACCTTTACACAGCTGTTTTACGGGATAAGAATATTCATCTTATTGCTGTTTATATTTGGATGATCAGTATCTAGACATAATTTTAAGGCAGTATTTATCTGGGTAGCTGAATGCATGGAGATTTTATTTTATTCTACTGAAAAGTAAAGTCTTAACTATGCCCGACTTAATATCACTCTAGTGCCGATATGGCACAGAGCATGATTAGCTAACCGTGTAACATCCCCCCCCCCCCCCAAAAAAGAAAAGAAAAAGCACTGAGCACGGTATCTAAGTCCAGAACACTTTGCCATGCTCACGTGGAAATTCCATGGGAATGGTTTACAAATGGCCAAAGCAAATGTTAACAGTTAGTAAGGGAGAAGGGGAAGACCCATCAAAGATTTTCACAACAACTTAAATATTCCTCAAAATGATAGTTATTTAAATTGACAACATACACAGCCTACTGCTTGTGTATGTTTTCCCAAAATACAAGGTCCACCTGTTACTAAATGGACACTTGGGGCAGCCTCATCAACAAACAACCCTGACTTAACTCCATAAAGCTTTGGGTAGCAAATGCATCCTCTCTGCTCAACCTGGACAAAGGAACACTTCAGTAGGAAATGGACAGCTGGGCTTAGACAGCAGACCCATAAGAAACATGGTCTCCCAGCTGTCATGTCACTCAAACCTAAGGGACATAATGGCCAAAAAGCTGCACTCATTTAACCATATGGAAAATGACGATGTAATCCAGTCGATTTTTCTACATACTGAATCCAGATGCATGGAGTTCTCTATCCGGCACGCATTGTATTGTAGAATGCTCAGAGTTGAATGATTTATTCAGAGGCCACTACACACACACACACACACACACCCTCCTCTTAGGAGGACACTGCACACATGCAGATGCGGGTGATGCAAATAAAGAGAGTCTGTCTGACTTCCTTTGGAACAGATGGTAAGAGGGTTCTTTTTTGTTTCACTCAATCAATTGACGCTCTCTCCCTCACCGGTTTATGTTATTCAGTCAATCCACCTTCTCAGGCTCAAAAAGGCATTAGTAAAACTGGCATACATGGTTTTGATTTTCAGAATTCTTTCAAAAAGACAATTCACTTGGAATTTCCTGTACCAACCAAGTCAAATAGTTTCCATAAGCACTTATCCAGGGTTAGCTCTTATGGTCCACTAAAGACAATATGGGGGAAAGTTACTATGGGAATGGCTCTATAAGATGAAGGAGATGATTACACATACACTCTATAAAGCTGACTCGAAGGCAGGGCAGTGGACTGAAAAGCCAAAATTTGTCAAGTTTGATTAAAGATTTTCCTCATTAATATTGAATGTTGTAGCACTAAAAAAAAAAAAAAAAGCCTGTGGTATACTTTTTTTAAATTCATTTAAATGTGTACACTAGCATATGCATAGCCTTTCAAATTATACTCCTTTTGAAAGGCAGGCTTACACGGGCGGTCGATGCATGCGCATCACAACTACCTGCAGTACCCCTCCCGGCCTACAAGAGTCAGTACAGAGCAGGTCTTCTGGTGTGAAGGACAACAACGATTAGCACCCATATACAAATCCTGATACTCCAAGACTAGAATTATACAAATGCAGGTACTTTCTAAACTGCACTTATTTCTGTCTCATCCACTTATCCAATTTTTTGAATCAATAGCCAAGGGTCACTGTTGCCACCTTGTGGAACAACTAAATAGTGCAAAAGAATTAAACGTGCACGTGCGACCGGGTTAGAAAAAATCTGGCGGCACACGTACTCTGCTGATGACGAAATTTGCATCGCACGTAAAGTGAAGTATACTTTTGGCTTTACACACATTACGCTTTGTAGACTAGGAACCACATGATTCAGCCATTAAGCTTAAAGCCCAGCACAGGACAATGCAATTACACAAGAGTGGTTTGTTAAGGTTAGTTTTACTTCAGCAACCCAAAAACTGAACCAACATAGCAAATCCAAACAAGCTCAAATAGTAGAACATTAATGAACCCAGAAATAACTGAGGACACATCATATAATATGAAACAAAAATGGTTTAACAATCAACATTTCAAAAACATTGGCTCAAAAACTTCATACAACATCCTTAAATTGAACCAGTGTCTAAATCAGGGTTTTTAAAAAAATATGAAGGCCCATGCAAACCTGGCCGTTTTAGTTCCCAGAACTCAGCCCTGCTCTGTATTCAACATTTTTAAACCATTATAGGTGTACGACAGTCCAAAATAAGTTACAGACAGCTGATTAGAGACTTCAGCTTGGCAACCAACTGATCTAAGAGCATGAGTGTCTAATAAAGCCACTAACAAGGGAAGGCACAAGACCATTTCACAGACAAAGCACAAGACCTCAATCTACTTCCAATTCAGGATCACATTTCTGGGACAAGGTTAATGCTTAGCGATTGGCCTAATGAATGGGGTTTCCAGTTGTAGAGAAAGCAGCATATGGCCTTGACACTGGCTGAAGCACCACTCTGACATGTTCTCCATGACTGATGACCACTCAAACACACACAAACTGGCCTTCATACTGATTACTGAATCATTTTGCCTAGGTGATGCATAAATGACATATGACTAGCTGTGACTACATGTGCATCAAACAAAGCTGGCAGATACTCATACTAGCATCATTCAGAGCATGTAAACCACACATCAGGTGTGGAAACTCATTATATTGGAAAAATATTTTTCACTTCAGTGGTAGACTTATTCAACACTAAAGTGCAAAAAAAAAAAAAGTCAAAATAATGTGCTTCATGTTTCTAAAACAATAAATTACTAAAATCAACACTAACCATTTATAAAACTTCAGTCAGCCTTAATGTGTATTGAGATGTAGTTACATATGCAAAATAGCTCCAAGTATACATGATGCCATTTGAATAAGCAAAAGGTCTTTGTGCATCCTGATGGGGTACGTTGCAATCATAAGTCTTGATGCAGTGCCCTCGTTCTTCAGGACCCAGTCCTACATCATATAGTTGGTTTACCAATTACACATTTTCTTCACTTACACAGGTAATTAAAACAGGTCTGCTGAAAGGATATTATATGATTTTTCTGTTTTTGTAATTTCTCAGCTCTACACCTAAATAGCCATGGTAAATATTTCACGATTTAATTGTGATATCAATGCACTGAGTTTTATTGGAGTGAGATTTTATTTATTTTTTTAAAAGTGAATTAAGTATTGTGCAAGTCAGGACAATTTTTAATATTTACAAATGACCAATGTAAATAAAATTAATAAATATTTACCATGGCAGCTTATCACAGTTTGTGTCAGTTTGCCAGATAAAAGCAGAAAGGATTACCCATCATGAGTATTGTGCATGTTTTTTTTTTTAATTTATATGCCTTGCATTCTAATGTCAAGAGCTTAACTACTACTTACATGGATGGACTTAAACCTAAATATTAAAAAAAATATATATAAACAACCACCAAGAATGACTAGAAAACTTATATTTTGCATACAGGATGAGTGTAGACAGCAATCAATGATCAGAGATGTTTTTGACTGCTCTCTCAAAATGTCTTCAAACAAAGTCAGAAATGAATTAGTTTTTCCCCTTACAAAAAGGGCTTAATTTTTTATTTTATTTTATATTTATTTATTTATATTTATATATATATATATATATATATATATATATATATATATATATATATATATATATATATATATATATATACACATTTTTTTATACACACACACATACTCTCAAACAACAGTATTCGAGTAAATACAAAATCAATAAATAAAGGAGGCAGACATTCAGAAACAAGCAGGCACTTTGCTTCCCTCTAATTAGCCACAGACACCAGTGTGTAATGAGAGGGATATGTCCCAGCCTTGTCCACAACAGATTGAAAAGCATGAAAACAGCACCAGTTAAAAACTTCTCAATCCTTGTGCAGGACACACTTACTTTAAGACGGACGTAATATTTTAAACGACCAACCATGAACACATCTGTTTTTGTTGAACAGTAAGCACACACAAAACCAGTTCTCATGCCTGGGGATGCACATACCAGCAGGTGAGAGAGATCAGGGGTAAATACAACATGAACGGAGCAACAGTAACTGAATTCACCTACTTTTTATTTATTTTATTTTTGTTGACAGTTGATGACAGTCAACTGATTTCTCCACAGGGTCCAAATGACCCGAAGCTGTTTAATAAAAGATATGAAGCACCAAGAAGTGGGCTACATTACTCATTTTAATGCTCACCAAAAAATGGGCCAAGCACATACATAAAGTTTAATGTTGATATATGTTAATATAGCTCCACGTTAAGTACAGTGCAAGTAGAACACCAGGGTTAAAATAACAAACAAAACCACGTGTCAAGAATAATTGTCTTTTTTTTTTTTTTTTTAAAAAGGGAAAAACTGTCGCTTCGTGCTTAGCGTCCCATTCCGACCAGTTTGAGGCTGAAGGTAGTTTCCCCTCCCCCACAGCAAGCAAAGGTGTGGCGCTTGGGATAAGTCCGAACTTCACCCGGCCATTACGCGGATATGAAACTAATATCCTGTGAAAGTGCTAAATAACGCCTGCGTTCAAACCGCGCCATAAATCACTGGCACTCCAATTACCTCCTCACTCCAGTGCCATGCCAGTGTACTCTGTCCGTCTACTAGGTTTGATTTGAACTCTCCTGTCAGATCAGAGCAGACGCCTGCGTTACAGTAAGACGCCAACATTAGTAACCGCTGAGCGGCCATTCCTGAGGAGTTACAAATGGCGGGCCGTTTTGAAACAATGTCGCAAGCACGAGGAGGAAATTGTATTCATTGACTTAAATAAATAAATAAATAAACAAAAACACACAGACAAACACGTGTGCACGAGCAGAAACGACAATGAAGGTCACTCACTTTTGCAGGAGTTGTTCATGCTCGGTTCGGAGTTTCCCCAGCTCGATCTGCAGCCTGGCCCGCTCTTTAGCCGTGTCGTCCAGAGAGCGCCGCGCGTCCGCCAGCTCGGTCTCATACAGAGACTTCAGGCCGGTCAGCTCCCGGCTCCGCACCTCTTCCTTTTCAGAAATCTGCAAATGGAGAACGCTATTCTCGGACTCTAGACTCCGGACTTTGTCGATGTAAACAGCCAGGCGGTCGTTGAGGTGGCTCAGCTCCTCTTTTTCCTGCAGTCTGGTGATCCTCGTGGGGCTCAGAGGAGTGCCGCCGCCGCCGGTGCCGCTGCTCGCCCGGGTGCTTATTCTTTGGCCGGCCGGGGTGGAAGTGGCGGTCGCCATTGTAAACTAAAAAAAGATGGAATAAAGTAAAATATCCTTAGGTTTTGATTGGACTACGTGAGGTGTTTCGACGCTGGAAATTTCGTCTCAGAATGCTAAATATTTCGGCTAGCACCACGCCGGAAAAACGATTAGGAATATGGTTATATATAGCCAAGTGGTCGATAGATAAGGGCCCAGAGCAACGTAAATTAGCGTAAATAATTATACAGAAACGAGAAATAAACGTTAAGTCATCCTATATTCAAAACAGCACCTGGAAGACGCACAAGCGAACACAATAATAAACTAATAAAAACCACAGAGCTAACACAAATACCTTACTTTGTCTTCCAAACGAATGAAAGAATGGGCTAGACGAATATGGCCGCTTATCAGTATGCGGCGGTCACGTGTCATAGACAGACCAATCACAAACCCCGACGCAGCACAACGTTTTCAACCGAGACAAAATTCAAATAATTTGGAATGCAGTTTGCTTTGCGCCAATAATGCTGAAGCTACAGCACGTGGTACACAGACTAGGAGAAGGCACATATTACACATTCTCTGATTTATTGTTGATTATCAGTCGGACTTGGACTGCAGGTGTTGAAGTTAACTTAAAAAAAGTAGCCTAATACACATTTTTCCTCACTGCAAATTTTGTGACTTGTTTTGTTAATTTTTTTCACATTTTCCACCACTTTTATGAATATGATCTCTATTTTTTTCATTAGGTTTCATTTATACTCTGTTAAATGTAGTATAATAAAATTAATTAATTATACTTATTTATGTAAATAATTTTCATAAATAACTTTTAATATGTTAAGTTTTCATAAATAATGAAGCCTTTATGCCTTGTTAAAGTAAACAAAACAAAAACTGGACTGGTTTTACACACAGATTAAACCTGAGATTTGGCAAAATCGGAAGTCCTTGTGTGTGTGTGTGTGTGTGTGTGTGTGTGTGTGTCTAAAAAGTTGGAGAAGTATGCAGCATTTCAGATTTAAAATATTTCACCCCAGGCCTCAGTCTAAAGCACATCCTTGCAACTACTTTTAAATCAATACACATGTCTCTTAGAGAAACAGTGTAATGGTTTGCCTGAGTGGTGCTTATTACAATTTCCTGATAGTATATGTGCATTTGAAGACAGTTCAGTTTAAGTGTAATGTTAAGGGATAATCAATGCATACAATTGCATTGATGATAGTTAAGCAAATATCAGTGTGTATAATATGTGAGAATAGTAACCACTCACTCTCTCTCACTCTCTCTCTCACTCACTCTCTCTCTCTCTCTCTCTCTCTCTCTCTCTCTCTCTCTCTCTCTCTCTCTCTCTCTCTCTCTCTCTCTCTCTCTCTCTCTCTCTCTCTCTCTCTCTCTCTCTCTCTCTCTCTCTCTCTCTCTCTCTCTCTCTCTCTCTCTCTCTCTCTCACTCACTCACTCACTCACTCACTCACTCACTCACAGAGTTAAACTGTTTCTATCATAGCTATGTGGTCCACCTGCCCCCAAACCAACATACCGTTCAATCCTGGGTAATTACTACCTACTACAGTACTCTGTGTTTACATAGATCTTTTTGGTGAGTTGTCACTATTTTCTGCACTACAAATTAGTGCAGAACATTCCATGTGTATACAGCCATGAGACATGAGTTCAAAGCCCTGGATAAGGGTGTCTGCCAAATCCCATACATGTAACATACATGTAAATTTACATTTATGGCATTTGGCAGAAAACCCTTATCTGGAATAACTTACATTTATCTAATTTCAGACAACCAAACATCAGTGGCAGCATGGCAGTGCTGGGATTTGAACTCACAACCTTCCAATCAGTAGTCCAGTGTTTTAAAGGGATAGTTCACCCAAAATTTTAAATTCTTTCATCAATTACTCACCCTCATGTCGTTCTAAACCCATAACACTTTTGTCCATCTTCGGAACACATATGAAGACATTTTTTATGAATCCTGGGAGATTTCTGTCCCTCTTTTTACAGTCCAGTAACCAAAACTTTAAAGCTCCAAAAACTTCATCAAGGCATCATAAAAGTAATCCATGTGACTCCAGTGGTTTTCTTGCATTTTTTGTCCTCTCTCACTTCAACACAACACACATGCATTGTGGTTCTCTCGTGAATGCACATCGGAGATCTATGCAGAAGTGAAGATATTTTCCACGCACAAAGCATCCGTATCGCTTCATAAAATTGGGATTAAACCACTGGAGTCACATGTGCTCCGTGCTCCTTGTGTTTTGTCTGCATGTTTGTTAATAAAGACATTGCTCCTGTGCTTACTTCCTGTATATAGTCCCGTGTTGTTACATCCAGGCTGATTGGCATTTCCAAATTGTCCGTAGTATGCAACTGTGTGCCGTGCAATGGGTTGGAACCCAGTCCAAGGTGTCCCTCTTGTGCCCCACATTCCCTGTCATAGGTTCCAGCCTCTCCAATGACCCTGTGTAGGATTAACAAGGAAAATGGATGGATTATCCTATAGCAGCAAGCCCTTCTTAGCTTGCTCCATTTATATTGTGAAAGTTATTGTTTTTTGCTGATGGGCTCAGCTATATAAAATTAACTAGATTATATCTACATAGATACAGATCTACCTATAACCATAACATACAGTTGCAATCAAATTATTCAACCCCCACTGCAAATCAGGTTTTTGTCCAAATTTACAGACTTTCAGCTGTTTGCAATGAACAAATCAAACAAAACCAATTGAAATAGTTCAACACAACAAATGCTTCAAGTAGTTTCCCCAAATTCAACTGAAAATGCAATTTATAATGATTTCTCAAACTAAATAACATGTTCATAGTGGCTACATGTGAGGTTTATTCAATATCTATACATTTTGTACTTCTGAACTATCTTTTGCTTAATGCAGAACACATAAGCTAGCTAACAGCTACAGCTTTGGAGACAGAAGGCAAAACACGAGGCACCACAAACACAGTTCTGTCTGTTATTTTATATGAGCCCTCGGCTCTGTGGTGTTTGACGGTTCAGGTTAGTGAAAGAAGTTCAGTCAATACACTGTATATCCTGACATCATATACATATACGTATATCTTAGTGTGAACAACCTAGACAATTGTGCATAGTGTAAAATATCTATAATTGTATAAAAGTGTGTGAATTGAAACAAATGACAATCTTCCAGACACATCCAGCATATCAATAATTAATCTCTCTGACATGTCATAATTTAATTTTCTTTTGCTGCAATAAACTAGAATGACTCTGATTTAGACATTTATTTGCTGCAGACTCTTGTGCTGTTTATTCATGTAGAATTATGATTGGCCTTCATTTAAAACAATACCAGATGAGAGTGAAGTATATACCGGTGATGAGCTACTTTTCACCACAAATCCCCCTTAGATCCTTATGGTAATATAATTACATAATATAGCTATTTTTGGCACAAGTTTGGGTAACTTTTTTTGGCTCCTCTTGTGATGTCAGTGTGTGGAAGAGTCCTCATATGGTAATACCATTTTATAGCATTGTTCTAGTAAACCGCTATTGATTGGTTAGATGCTGCATGACAGATTCAGATGTGTGGGTGTTTTCAGCATATTTATAACAGTGAAGGAGATTATCGAGGGCAGACAAGACCACTCAGGCTCCGAGGGCTGTTATTAAACATTTCCACACAGACACGCACAGTGAAGAGTACTGCTGCCAACTGCACTGAAACATCAACGCTGAAGGCAAAATGGACAGCATTTGCAATAAAAAGTAAGCTCTATTGTTGTTTTATTTGCTTGTTAAACATTTCTCTCGTTTGTGTATTAAGAGTACCCCCTGCTTCTTTTGCCCTCTTCAGATATTTCTCTGTGTCGAATGAAAATGATGAAGATATAGACCTTGACACATGGATACCTCCGGATGCTGATCTGATCCAAAAGATGGTCTCTCAGATTGAATATTACCTCTCTGATGAGAATTTGACTAAGGATGCTTTCCTTTTAAAGCATGTCAGAAGAAATAAGATGGGTTATGTCAATATCAAGCTGCTGACCTCTTTTAAAAAGGTAAGCTGGTGCCTCGTTTTAAAAAATATTTTTTTTCTCGAACAGCATTATAAATTTCCACTTTGGTTGGTCTTTTCATTATTTTATTTTTGCATGATTGCTTGGTATACCTGGCTAAATGTATACGGCTCTTTTCACTTTGATCCCAGATGAAGCAGTTCACAAAAGACTGGCGGGTCACAGCCTACGCACTCCGGCATTCATTAACGCTAGAGGTAAACAAAGAGGGAAATAAAGTGCGTAGAATAGAGCCGGTACCAGAGTCCGTCCTCTTTCAGGTACCCAGCAGACTCCTGCTGGTCTGGAACATCACAGAATCAAATCTGACAGAGAACATGGCACATGACGCATCAACACCTCACAAGAGCACCATGGAAACTGCTATTGCAATTCTGGAGCCATTTGGCACCATCACCATGGCTCGGGTCAACCGGCCTGGCAGAGAGCTTCCACCAGAGCTTCAGAAATACAGCTACAGATACCCAGAGTTGTTCACTAAGGAGAGCGTACTAGTAGAATATGAAGATCTGGAAGGAGCTGGACGTGCTTACCACCAACTCTCACAGTCTGAAGGTAATATGAGAGTACTCCTGGTGGGGAAAGCTTCCAAGAAGAAAGCTGTGGATGTGGGTTTGGAGGACAGAAGTAACGGGAAGGGGATCTCCATCCTGAACCAGCGCATGCTACAGCTTCAGACTTGTGGTGAAGACTCGTCAGCATGCAGCTCTTCAGAATCAGAGTTCACCTCCTCATCACCTCTGAGCATCCCTCGCTTTTTCTCTGGCAAGGTATGTGGCAGCCCCTTAAGTAGCCCACGTTCCAGCCCCAAATGTGTCCATGCCCCCATGCCAGGCCCTCGCATTTCACCCCTCTTAGCCTCAGAGCTCTGGTGCAGTCCAGACACAAGTCCAGATTTGCGAGAGAAACGCAAATTGTGCGCCAACCAAAACAAAAACGGTCAGACGAATGAAAAAAGGGCTCTAAATGGAGACACAGCGCCTCCTGGAGTCCTGCGTCTGCCTTATGGTCCTGATGGGAGTAGAGGTTTTCATGCCATCCTAGTTAGAAGAAGACTTCATTATTCATTCAAAGTATAAGTAACCAATTGTTTAGTTAGAGTAATCAGTTGTTTTCTATTTGTGCTGTAAATTACTTTGTCATTTGATTTGCTGACTTCAAAATGCAAATGTGTGTGTAATGGTTCTGTGCTTGTATCTTAATAAACAATTAACCCATTAGTGAATTCTTAGACGTTTCAAGTACAAATCAAATTGCTTTCATTTACATTGCAGAAATGAGCACAATCCCATATTTTCTCAACTTTATACCTCGCATAGCTTCTTAATAAGCATCTACAACCACCTCTACATCAACATGCATTGTTACTAATCTCAATTTAACTGATGTACTGAGAAAGTCTCATTTAAAGAAAAGAGGGGGGAAAAAGAAAAGAAAAGTGAAGTGCCATGTCAACAAATTTTGACCCAAACACTAATCCAAGTCATGTAATTCATCCATTCTTTCATCTTCAGTAATCACTCTATACAGGTCAGGGACTCCATGGATCCAGAGATTATAATACTGAGTGAAAGGCAGGGACACACCCTGAATGGGATGCCAGATCATTGCAGAACATTACTCACACCCTCATTCACATGTAGGGGAAATTTGGTGACACTAGTCCACCAGCATGTTTTTGGGTAGTGGGAGAAAACCAAATAACTCAGAGGAACGCACAGGTATAAGCAATCTACCCATCATAAATGCTAAAATGATTAATACTAAAAGTTTACTATAAAGAAATAGACTAATAAATTCATACATTTACAACATAGTTTAAAGTGGTCATATAATACACTAAGGGTAACAAACTGTACTTGATGGGGTGGTACCATCAAGGGTACATCTTACAACCTTTAAATTGTATCTTTTGCCTGGAAAGGTTCATGTAATGTAGCTTTTAGAGTAAAGCTTTAAAGGTGCATCACTGGCTCTTAATGTCAAATTATGTACCTTATGTAATTATGTACATTTCAAAAAGGTGACACGTACATACTTAAGATAGGTGTCCAATCTTATCCAGAAAGAGTGGTGTTGGTGCAGGTTTTCATTCTAACCAAGCAGAAGCCACACCTAAGTCTATTGAAAGCCAAGATGATTACTGATTAAACAGGTAGAATCAGGTGTGGCTCCTGCTTGATTTGAATGAAAACCTGCACCCACACCGGCCCTTTGCGGATAACAATGGACACCTCTGATATAACATGTACAAAAGATGTCACCTTAATGATAGCACCTCAGTAACAAGGAAAAGTATTTGAGTGTTCAATTTCCTGGAGACACCTTTTATCCATTACTGTGTTACATGCGTTCTTACACCAACTACGGCATAATTTATGTGACACAGTAGCTGACATAATAACTCATCAGAATTTGGTCACCATGACAACTTTTCAGGAGTTGAGCCTGCACAGCTCTTTGGCTCTGCTCCAGTGGTGAAGAGGTTCTGTCTCATCCCACAGACTCTGGACCTCTTAGAGTCAAAACACTAATCATACAAAAAAAAGAAGCTCTTTTATGGTAGTGTGAAATAACACCATAATTTAGCTATTTTCTTCTTGCCCTAAATAGAGTAGAAATCATTTTCTGATTAGCTGTGATGCCGTAGTGAAAAAAAAATAAACTACTGAGCTAAACTTAGATGAATCGTCATCTTCAGCTGTGAGCTGTAAATGGACATTTCAATGCTTCAGTGGGAGACAGAGAGCTGAGGGTCAACTGAGTCAGAGTTTCAGCACAAAAGATAGGAAACTGTCGACTGGATCAGTGAAGTACTTAGGTATATTAAGCACATGGTAATATAATAGAAGGCTGTACTTCGTCACATGTCGTGACAACAGACAACAGAAGAAAATCAGGTGGAAAGCAGCCTTCACATACTTCTTAAATTAGTAGTCCGACTAAAAATTCTGAACAATATTGCTAAATTTGGAAGACTAGTCAGAAAAGGATGTGTCAAACAAGCTTAAAAATGGATTCTAAGTAGAACTTTATTTTAAAATTAGGTACTTTAGGAATCAGTAGCAAACAAAACATATGAAACCATTTTATTCATCGTCGAAACACTCACTTGACTCGATGAATATTCTGAATGCTTAGTGTATCTGAACACGCTGTCATTTTCCACAAATACAAATTTAACATCATTAGTCAGTGGGAGTCAGAACAAGTGCAAGATGATGAAGCGTCATTACTACTAGATTGTGACAGATGCTCAGAGTGGTGCTTTGTATTAAGCAGAACATCACCCGTCAATACTTGTACAAGAACTATTAAGCATATTCTTCAAACTATGTACTATGAATTTCAATAAGGAATGAACAGAATGTATGATTCGGTTTAACATACCTGCACAGCCATTTAATACTAAAAGAATAATGAAATTAGTGGGCAAGCAAAAGTGCATTGTTGTAACTGGCTTCACTATCAATATACTGTATAAACGCTCTCGTTATATAACTGTGTCAGTAATAAGGCTGCTTTCACACTAGGCTTTTTTTTTGTTGTTTATTTAAAGTGCTTTATTAAAGCACTGAAAAGGACTGGAGTGACTTTTCTGAACCAGTATGCAGCATCCAGACCACTGTATTTAGAGTTATATTAGGACTGGTGCATGACATCAGATACCGACAAACGTCACAAAACGTACATATTTTGCAACATTATAACATGAAATATCCATCCCTCCATCCATTCTCCAATCAACCTACAACAGGTCTTTGGACTAGAGGAGGAAACAGGAGCACGTGGAGGAAGCCCCTGAAGTACAGGGAGAACATGCAAACTCCACGCACACAGGGCCTAGGTGGGATTCGAACCCCCAACCCCAGAGGTACGAAGCAAACATGCTACCAGCACTGTCCTCCATGTTGATTTGTCTCGTTTGCCTCCAAGCTGAAATCTGAAACCGTGTTTGATGTCACTTATCACTTTTCTAAAATGTGGACAGTTCCTCTTTAACTTTTAGAAGAGCTTCAAAGTGACAGGATCACATTCTGCCTTCTTCCCATGAGATTACATATGGAACTTGCACAGGGAAAAATGCCTAGTACGAAAGCAGCCTAAGGTTTCTGAGCTTGTTAACACACACACACACACGCCATGTCCAGCCTCACACAAGAGATGGAGCATGAAACGAGGGAAAAGATATGACCATGTCAAACACACATACATTAAACGAAATCTGATCTGCTCAGCCCACATCACTGAACATGTTGACAGCAAACTTTGTCTAGTCACTGTCTACACAGTCACTCAAGAAGACAACCAGCAGCATCAGAAGACCTCCAGGTCATTCGAGTTGTAAACCACTGGAGCATCCTCTGTGCCCAGTGCAGGCTCTGGCTGCTCCTCGCCCCCATCTTCCAGCGACTCCAAGGCATCGTTTGTGTCGCTGGCAAATGTTTCCCGAGAAACGTCATCGTGCTCTTGCAGGTTCAAAGTGCCGATCGCTTGCTTCATTTTCTTGGCTGTTAAGTATTTCTGCCGCTGCTTGGCTGCCTTCTTGTTTGCCTTCTTGTTGTTGTGCTCTTTCTGGTTCTCTTCAAAGAATATTTCCTAGGACACAAAAGGTTTCTTTAAAAGTAATCCCCCTTTTCCTACTTCTAATACATCTCTGCAACACGCCTTAGAAAAGAAATGGTCCCGCACATCCTAGACACACCAGGTGCGTCTCGACCAGCTCCCTAGCTCATGAATCAGTATGTCGTGTACATGAGTGGTAAGGACCCTGGCTCACTACACATTTGGACACTGATGACTCGATTTCTGGCGACATGATTACGTACTTGCGTTCTAAAACGTCACCACTGGCATTTATCAACAGGCAGGACATTATATGTCATATAAATTTGTTAGTTTAAGCACACGTGTTTCTGTTATGGTACTTCAATCAGGATTGTAATCTAACTAGTGGAAATTTTTTTTTTAATCATTAAACACTTAAAAGTCATTAGACTCATACCATATAGAGAACTTCAAATAAAGTTAAACAACAAAAAAACACAACATTAATGTAAGTAATCAGTTGAGAGCTACAACAACGATAACAAGCTACTTACATTTGTAGATGAATTTGGCTGATAGTTTGTCCGCCATTTTTTTCTGAGCTGACAAGCTTCAGAAAATATGACGCCAATTTCAGTAAGAGAACATAGTGCTCCCCAGGGTCTGAAAGTAACTTTTTTGCTCCACCTGCACAGTGGCTGGTAAAAAAAATGTTTCCAACCAGCCAATCAGAATTTCTACAAGCTACCTCACAAAAACAGAAACTAACCACGTTGTTTTAAATTATATAACTGATATAAACAAAAAGTTATTTTCAAATTTTTAATCATAAAAAGTCATTGTGGCATGGCCAAGCATTGGCTGTGGACGGAAAGGAGGCAGGTCGAACCGGGAGGTAAAGCGTGATGATTCTCACCTGTGTGTAATTAGTGAAAGTTGATTTTTGTCATTGACTATGTTTACATGGACAGCAGTAATCTAATTATTGACCTTACTCTGACCAAGATAATATTGTGATTAAGGTGTTTATATGAGTCGCTTTTAGAATACTCCTGTCATGTTCCCGTTTCACATGTTTTGGAACATAATTACATTAACAGCCCATGCCATTACATCACCGCGCCACGCCGTCCATCCAGAATTTCACGTATCAACATACAGTTCGTCTTCGTTATGGTACCGTATACAATTTTTGGGTGTTTTAAATTTTTTTTTTACGAACGTTTTAAGTGCAGTTAATTATTTGTCATGCTGTATGTGCAAATAGACAACTGCTTCAAGCCATGGGTTACATCCCTAACCACGTACTTACCATCTATACAGTAGCCGAGCTACATGTATTTTTCCCAACTACAGGCCTATAGTAGGCAAGTACGCGGTTTGGGACGCGCCCGTACTCTCTTGTTCACCGTAAAATGTTGAAAACTGTGGTGTGTGATCGTGTCCTGTCGCAAAATGCGGTGAAAACTCTCACACGACGTTAATAATGTGATTAAGCTGTTTAAATGTCTGTAATACACGTCCATAATGCGACTAAAACAGGAGTATCCAGCTATCTTAATTCGATCAGTGTTTACTTTGAGTATGACCTTAATCAGATTAAGGTAATTAAAAATTGCTGTTTACATGGTAGTTTCTTAATCACAGTATTGTCTTAATCAGGTTAATAGTGGATTATTGTTATCCATGTAAACCACACTGTCTTTGTGCTTTCAGTTGCCTCCCGTAGAAGCGAAAGCAAGAGAGAGAGAGAGAGAGAGAGAGAGAGAGAGAGAGAGAGAGAGAGAGAGAGAGAAAAAAGACAACCAGCACAGAGCCATGCGTGTGTGTGTAGAAAATAAAACTGCTGGGAGGAAAAAAGTGGCATGAGTTGTTCCAAGCCTGCCTCCAGATTCCTCATTCTCTTCCTGAACCTGGGAAGTGTTACACTCGTCTGTACACATGCAATCATTATATTTAAATAAGTTTAAAACACTCAAATATTCAATCATACATAAGAACACATCACTCCTTTCCCTTTAATGCTAATAACGGTTTTCACAAGCCATTAGGCAGGAGTTATTTTATGAACACAACAGAGTATTAGCCAATTTCACACTTCCGTGTGAAATTCAGCCCTACTTGTGCGTGGAACATACCCGCCAAAGTGGCAGATGACCAGACAATATTACACGCCACTGCCGACAATTAAGCCGCATTTGGCGAGCGCTAATTTCATACTCGGATGCTCCCTGGTTTTGTGGGAATTATTAGGGTGCAAACGTTCCAGTGCACGGGTTAGGATTTTGCGATTGATACAGCCCTTAAAACAGTGACTCCTTCATCCGTGCCCTGACTACTGAACAAGGGAGCATTCACACTTTGGCTTTCTCTGCAGAAATGTATTACATTTCATTCTGATTATTTACTATAAAATTAGAGCTTAACTCAATTTGGCATAATAAATGCCAACCCTGTCAGTAACTGCCCTGTGTGTTCCTCCTTCTTTATAAAGTGAGCATGGGGCAGTGTGATTCCTGCCCCAGCGAGCCTCTATTACTGCTTGTTGTAGTTCCCATTTTTGTGTGACTAGGTTTAATAATAACTTTATAGGAACTATATGGGGCAGAAGGCATGCTGCTGAGCAAACCAACGAAAGCTCGGCTTACCCCTATCAAAAAGCAACATTAAAAATAAATAAATAAAATTGTTGTTCACTCAAAAGAAGTAATTAGTTTTTCAACTCTACTTAAAATGAATGCAGCTGTGAATGAGGACTTTATGAAGATTAACAACTACTGAACGCCCGATATGCACCGATGGACAGCCACTGGTGACACAGACATCCTGAGAAATTAAGTGTATGAGGACTAACGAAAACATGAAGTTATAGGAATTAGGGAGGCAATAATGTGGAAAACTAGGGAATGTCTAAATACTCGGTGTGTTGGATAAAAAGTATCTCAGGTTATGTCTTTCAGTCGTCCTCTGTCAGCCTTCAGCCTTTAATTCTCTTATATCATGTATTCTTTTATATTATGAACTGCTATTAAGACACCTTGGATACGGGGAATACTAGGTTATAGTTTCTGTTTGTGTCTCTCTGTGCTGTCAAATACCTATGATGAATGTATTCACTTAATTACCTCTTCTGATAAGCTGATCAACTGCCATCCTTTATTATAGCTGACATGTATTTTCCATACCTTGAAAACTTATTTTTGTGGTATGACTGTGTGCGTGGTGTAACTGTCTGAACCTGCACAAGTAGAAACCCCCCACGCACTGCTGTTTATCTATGTGTATAAATACTCCTGTCCTGCACGAATAAACTCGGATGTCTCTGAGAACAGCATGCGTCAGTGTGTGTTCATTCAGACTCTCCAGGCCTGAACGCTCTGCGGTCAACCACACTTTCTTGCTCCGAACAAAGAACTAAGAGTTAAGAGAAGTAAAAAGGCTGAAGGTTGACGGAGGACGACTGAAAGACATAACCTGAGATACTTTTTATCCAGCAAACTGGTGTCAGAAGTGGGATTCGAACCCAACCTCCAGTGTGTTTACTCTAGATTAGGTTTAAAACAGAATAACACCACAGTACTTCATTCTTCTCACCATACCTTGACTTGATCATGAGAAATACTAGGAGTGTTCTTCAGCAAGTTCAGATAAACCCCTCCAGGCGTCCGCCTTCTACTGCCATCCTATGGGAAGCAAACACGTACAAATATAATTTTTAAAGCCACCAGATCAATATTTCAAAGGATGTCAAGCAGAAACAATCAAGCTTAGCAGTGCCGCTCAGTGGCATGGAGTGGGAAATTACTCAGGAGGAAGACTAAATTACTGATCCGATGTGTGTTGAACTGCTCTTGCTACTAAACCATGTAAAAGAGTGTGAAAGTTCTTCAAAATCACAATGTGGGAACTCTTACCATTGTGTAAAGACCTCCATTTTGTTCAATCGTTGCAGTTTCTGACAGAAGCTCTATCGCTTTCTTTGTGCCAATCACCTTCACGACACGCTCTATTAACTCCCTCTTTGGCTCCATTAACCTTTTAATAAGAACAGAGGAGACAATCAGCATGCAGTACAGCACGGCAGACAACATCCAACACACTGTATTTAAACAAGTAGTAGTAATAATAATAATAAAACTAACAGACTGTCTGTAAAACAAACAAAAAAAAAATCATAGTCAAATTTCTGAAATGTTGAAGATTAACTGAGGTTTTCCTCACCTATGAGCTATCTCGTCAATCACTTTATCTTCATGGTCATCCACCGTGATCTCATACCGCCCTTTGAAGTCCATCTCAGCTCGAGGACCCAGCCGTTCCTTGACTGACCGCTTCCTCTTCAGATGGCCGTCACTCTTCTCTTCCTGTGTGCCGTGCTGCATGCATTCCTCTAGCTGCCCCTCCAGCATGGCCTCCATACCCGGCTCTTCCTCCTGCTTCTCCTTTTCCATCAGCTTCCGTGCTAGCAAGTAGTTGTAGGTCTCACACTGGCGGCTGTCCATAGTGATGCCCCCCTCCATTCCCATTATGCCGAGCTCAGCAGCCACAGCCTCCTGGCTTTGCTCCTGCACAACAGAGCCCCAGATGTTGTTTACTTTGCGGCATGGAGGTCCTGTGACAGTGCCAGTACCTCGGAAAGCTGTAGGAGGCACAGCCAGAGGTACATTGGTGCACTTCTGACGCTTTCGCCTCCACAACACAGCTTCTTCCTCCGAGTCGCTGTCGCTGGAGTCGGTTACAATGGAGCTACGGTAGCTGGCGACACATGAAGCAGTCTGTGGACATTCTCTGCTCTGGAAGTGCTGGGTCAAAAAAGCTCCTGCAGAAGGCGTCTTAGAGGAGAATTCAAAAACAGACTTTCAGGAATGTAAAACAGTCATATTTTCCTATAGTTCACACTACTATTTATTTTACCGTTTAGATCCTACCCGCAATTACTGCAACACAGTAAACAGAACAAGTGATAAACAGTACACTGTAATATTTTATGACTAGAAAATTCAAACACGTGTACAATCAGCATCGGACAGCAATCAGATGTCTTAGTCTGACATGAGTGGACCTGGCTAATCATATCTGGCGATATTTTCTCCAGGCTTGTTCCGAAAAACAATATCATATGCACTTCCTAGGGCACTAACTGAAGCAGCTCACCACGTGAGTTGATAAATTACATAGCAAATAGTGTTACCTAGCTAGCTAGGTTGACTGACTGGGGTAACCTGGTTAGCTAAGGTTATAAAACAAGCTAGCAATCTGCAAAAAAAAGTCTTAAGCATTACACCGGAGAAGTGAACGCACGTTTTATATTCTTACCTGCTGCCGGTTATTTGAATGCATTTCTGGCTCTGAATCAGAGCCACTTATTTCTCCATCTTCCAGATTCTCCATTGTGTCTCCGTTGTTGTGACCCGCCATTTCTCCCACCCGGAAGTTCTCCGGAAGTTGAAGCACAACGACGCCACGCGCGTCTCTCCTTATTGGATCAAAACTAAACTTAAAGCTACAAAACAGTATATTAATCTTACGAGTACGAGTGGTTTTCTCTAAATATTTCGCCTATAATTGTTTAACAGAGAAGCCGCAAATTGCTAAAATATCATAGCATTTCTGAAGCAGAAAGAGTAATACAATCTAGTAAATATATTAGATGATATTATGTTACATATTACACATTATTATAGTATAGCAGTGTTTATAAAAGTGGGGTCCATGATAAAAAAAATAATTTAAAAAACGTTACAGGAAATTATAATCCAACTTTATCAAGGTTATTATATTTATTAATGAATTAATCCAGAGTCTCGTGGAGTCCATGCCTCAGAGCTATTTTGGTGACACAAAATCGGCTATATGTTACTTATAGACAAACCTTTCTACGGCTGTAATGGGGGATTAAATATATTGAATTATTGATTATAAACTCAACGCTCAAACCAACGCATGATAACCATGACAACAGTATTCACTGAAACAAAAGTCAAAATTGTTCTATAAAGGTAGTACAGTAGATCTATTTATTTTATTTATTCAAATAATATTTACTATTAAAGAAAAACTAGCAGAGGATGGTTTCGATCCATCGACCTCTGGGTTATGGGCCCAGCACGCTTCCGCTGCGCCACTCTGCTGTGGAATGTTCACAAGCTTTTGTACATATAAACTATGCTTTATAGTATACGGTAGAATAGAGTAAGGATATTATTGTAACTCTGCATTCGAAATTAATTCCCTGTCGTGAAGTTTATTTATTTATACTTAATTTATTTATACATTTTTTAAAAAAAAATCTAAGCTGTTATTTCAAATATTTTCCATTCGCAGGGTTTTAAAAGTTTTATTTTCGGCAGTCATCTAGTATAAAGGATCGACTGCCAATGATTTTGACTCGTGTACGATATTAACCTGTACAGTGTTTTCTTATTTGGTTATGAGAGAGGCAAAGCGCGCACACGCCCAGAAAACCCACAGTCACTTCATGGACAGCGGTGACACATGCGCCATTTGGCAGGGCATTCAGGCCATCAGCAACTACAGGACATTATCACCTGCCTGTGACAGTGATGCCTCCCTCCCAGATGCGCTGAACAACTTCTACACTCGGTTTGACGTGCAGAATGATGTGGGGGCGAGGAAGACCACCCCTCTTACGAACGACCAGGTGCTGTGTGTAACCAGTGATGTGAGGAAAACTCTATGCTGAGTCAACCCACTGCTGGAAAGCTGCTGGACCTTCTGGCAGAGTGCTCAGAGTATGTGCAGACCAGCTTGCGTATGTTCTCACTGACATCTTCAACATCTCCCTGAGCAGTGCCGTCGTTCCAACGTGTTTCAAGGCCACCACCACTGTCCCTGTGCCGAATAAGTCAGTGTCCTGCCTCAATGACTACTGTCCTGGCTACCGCTTTGAGAGGCTCGTCATGAGGCACATCAAAACCCTGCTGCCCCCCTCACTGCACTCCCTGCAGTTCACATATCACCCCAACCACTGAATAGATGATGCCATTGCCACCACCGTACATGTGGCTCTCACTCATCTGGACAAAGAGGACACCTACGTTCCAATGCTGTTCTTAGATTTCAGCATTCAACACAATCATTCCTCAGCACCTGATATGGAAAGCTGAACTTGCTGGGCTTGAACACCTCCCTCTTCATCTGGATCCTGGACATTCTGACTGGGAGACCTCAGTCAGTCCGGATCGGGAGCAGCATCTCCAGCACCACACACTGAGCACAGGGGCCGTGCAGGGCTGTGTGCTCAGTCCACTGCTGTTCACTCTGCTGAATCACAAGTCATGACTGTGCAGCAAAGCACAGCTCCAAACACATCATGAAGTTCGCAAAGACATGAATATGGTGGGTCTTATCAGAAAAAACAGTGAGTCAGCATACAGAGAGGAGGTGCAAGCGGACTGGTGTAGAGCCAACAACCTGTCTCTGAACATGGAAAAATTAAAAGAGATGGTTGTTGACTTCAGGAGAGCACGCCGCGACCACTCTCCACTGAACATTGACGGCTCCTCCGTGGAGATCGTCGAAAGCACCAAATTCCTTGGTGTTCACCTGACAGAGAACCTCAACGGGTCCCTCAACAGCAGTTCCATAACCAAGAAAGCCCAGTAGCATCTCTACTTTCTGAGAAGGCTGAAAAAAGCCCATCTCCTCACCACATTCTACAGAGGAACCACTGAGAGCATCTGCATCACTGCCTGGCTTGGAAATTGCATCGTATCGGATCGCAAGACAAACAAACAAACACACACACTCTCTGAACTGAACACCATCCCACTCCCACTGCAATATTTGCACATTTATGTATTGACTGTATTGCATTTTTTTTTGCTGCTACTGTATTTATAAACTATCATATTTAATTTCTTGTCACTATTATACACTTTACCTGGCTGCTACTGCAATAACTGCTAAGTCCAGTAATAACTGCTAGGAACTGCTTCATTTCACTGTGTACTGTACCAGCTGCATATGGTTGAAATGACAATAAAACCACCTGACTTGACTTGAAGTGGGAGAGTCGAGATTGGACCAATGATGGTGTAAGAGTCGGTGTTGCCAGATCCATTATTTCCCCATGTTATTAATCGAAAACTTGTACTGAATATATTGTACTGAATATTATTTTCTATATCAAATCAGCCTACAAAATGTCAACTTAATATGTAGGATAAAAATCTAAACAAATAAATAATGTAATATTATGAATGTTTTCTTTCTTTCTTTTTTTTCTTTCTTTCCTTCCTTCAGAGTCATCCCACTTCATTTCATGTATCATATTGCTAGTTGATACAACTGTGTTTTACATCTAATTATGAAAAGTTTAACAAATTATAAAAAATCGGTGAAATGTACTTTGACTTGTATTTAAACATAAAATGTATAAAGCCAAGGTATTTGATGTTTTACCTAGTCTTTACTATGCAAAGCAGAAGCCATACATCAAAACTGTCCAGAAGCACCACCGACTTCTCTGGGCTAGGTCTCATCTGAGATGGACAGTAGCAATAGTGGAATCGTGCTTTGTGGTCCACAATTTTTATGCATTGTGCTGCTGCCACATGTTTGGCTGATTGTATAGGTGCATGAATGAGCAGGTGCACAGGTGTTAATGTAAAACTGGTCGCATGTGCTTCTGCTCAGCCACTGTCTTTTTCCTTGTATGGAGTTTTTCCCAATATGTTGCGCAGAAACTGCAGGCCACGTGATTTTGGGGATTTTTTTTAATAAAAACGGAGACCAGGCAACCCTGGTCTCAGTCACGCTGCGGGCGCGTCACGTCTATGGCGCAGGAGAAACGAAGCTTTTCAAAGCTTCGAATCAATTGAACCAATTGCTTCGCAAAATGATTCACTGCTTGGAAGCGTTCGAAACATAACACGTTGGCGACACCTGCTGGTAAAATCAGTGTAACAGCAACGAGATCTAAATCCAAAAACAATCAGTACAGTCAGTACGTTTACATGGACAACAATAATCCGAGATTCCGATTAAGACAATAATCTGATTAAGAAACTATCATGTAAACAGCGATTATTAATTACATTACTCTGACTAAAGTCATACTCGAAGTAAGCACAAATTGAATTGAAACATGTGGAGTATTCCTATTTTAGTCGCATTATCAAAATGCATTACAGACATGTAAACACCTTAATCACACTATTAACGTCGGGGGGACACACTTTCTGTGTGAAGCGTTTATGGGTGGAGCACGCCAAGGCAGCCTCGAGAGGTCTGACTGTGTGCATTGTTAACGCTTCCCACAGCGTTGAGCTCACGCAACATCTCATTCCCTTCTCAGGGAACAGGGTTACATGCATAACCCAGACGATTTGTGTACCAGCCTTCTAGATTTTCAAAATATAAAATGATTCCTCATGCTCCTTGAACCACTCTTTTACGATTAGAGCCCAATTAATTTTGACGTTATGATCCTGGAATATATCTGTGCTGTCAGGAAAGAAAAAAAAATCCATTGATTGTATAACCTGGTCATTCAGTACATTCAGGTACTTGGCTAACATCATTTTATTGGCCGTATAATGTTGCTGAGCCTAGACCTGACTAACGTTTTTCCATTGGTACTCAGTCCAATCTTTATGCTCCATAGCAAACTGAAGTCATTTTTAACTGTTTAGTCTCACAATGATTAGGCCACACATCTGTTTAATCCCAATCCTGTAAATTCTCATCGCACTGTGTGTGTGTGTGTGTGTGTGTGTGTGTGTGTGTGTGTGTGTGTGTGTGTGTAAATGTTCTTATTTTCTCTATTAAACATAGCCATGAGTTCTACTGTCGATTTTTTTTTACGATGTGACTTTACCAAGTGTTTTAAAGGTCTCTGATCATAAAAAAAACAAACAAAAAAACTAGGCTATATTAAATTACTTTGGACCACCTGATAAAAAAGCAAGGAGTGAGAGGGTTGTGATATGGAAGATGATGATGAATGAACGCTGTTTGTTTTGTGCCACACATATTTCATGAAGGTGGTTCATTTACTGTTCATGTTCCTGTCTTGATACTCAAGAAGGCATATTGTTTGGAGGAGATATGAAATAAGTGCAATGTTATTATATATTAAAGAGGTATTTATATATTATATTGATATTATATTTAGATATATATCCCCAACCCCCCCAATACACACACACACACATAAAAAAGAAACCTCCCCACATAGTATCCCCCCACTGTATCTTGGCCATTTCCTGCCTAGACTAGATTGAGTGAAATGTTCCGTAATATTAATCTTATGGCTAAAAATGTCAACAGTTGTCATTGATTAAAACTAGACTGAAATACTTACGGTTTTCTTTGACTAAGATAAGACTAAAATGGCCAAAAATGGGATAAGGTTGACTAAATATGATAAAAACAATGTGTCAGGGACATTTGACACTGGACTGCAGTATAAAGTCTAAACTCCGAAACTTTGTTGGACTATTTGAGATATGGCTCATTCTCAGCACAATTACTGTATCAGTGGAGGCAGTTATACATTAGGGATAATCTGATATAGGAAAATAAGCAACAACAGGGTGTTGTGATGAAGCAGAATTACTCTTACCAACCTGAAGTTGATTATTTTGGAATAAGAGCACATCCATCCAAAAGTGTTCCTCTTATACAACAACAATTTGCTAACAATTTCTTTCAAATTAATTACCGCACCAGCTTCTCTCCGGAAGTCCGTTCATTCACTTTCAGTAACCTCTTTTTCCTGATTTGGGTCACGGTGGAGAGCCTATCCTAGGAACACTGGGTGTGAGCTGGGAATACAATCTGAATGGTACACCAGTCCATTGTAGGGCACCACGTGTACACACATTCACACTTGGGGCAATTTATCGTAGCCGAGTCACCTGTTGGCATGTGGAAAGAAACGGGACCACCGGGAAGAAAGTCACAGGAAGAACATGCCAAACTCCACACAGACAGTCATCCAATCGTGAACTCAAACCCAGGGCCCTGGAGCTGTGATGCAGCAACGTTACTCACTGTACCACCAGGTTGACTTCTCTTAAAGTGAATCTATTATGGTTTTTCAAATATCACCTTTCATTTAGCGTGATAGAGCTGTTTGTGAATGTAAAAACGTCTGCAAACTTTCAAAAATCAAAGCGCACAACAAACTGAGTTATTGACTCCCAAAAGAAGGAATCGATTCTGAACAGCTGAAACGAGTGGTCAGTAATTCCATACTTTACTGCCTGTACTAACCTACATAGGTTTGAAACAAAAAGCCCAGCGGTAGACCAATCACAACAGAC
Organism: Ictalurus punctatus; assembly: GCF_001660625.3. NCBI lineage: Eukaryota > Metazoa > Chordata > Actinopteri > Siluriformes > Ictaluridae > Ictalurus > Ictalurus punctatus. Next base: position 17,454,255 of record NC_030431.2, read on the forward strand.
TTGGACGTCTGACCATTCAGAGCAGAGTATGCTCTCTGAAAGGAGGAGTTTAGAGTGAATCCTTTAGAACGGATCATTTAATAATGCTGCAGTTTAAATTATGAGCACATTAAAGTGTTTTTTTTTTTAACTTGGATACATGTAAATCTATTGTATGAGACCTTTGAAACAAAATAAGGCATGTTTCAAAACAATAAGTTGGCCCCCCAACCAACGCAAAACGTCGGCAAAATAGTCTCAATCGATTGTTCTCCGTTTGTGCTGTAAAAAGTTTAGTTTGTGCTGCTTCCGTTTTTAAAATATTAGACATTGAATTATGGTGCGATGACGTCACCAGCCTCACCACACGCTCCAAATTCACCCCAAATGGTCTCAATTGTTTGTGCTTCGTTTGTGTTGGTTTGTGCCGATAAATGCTTTGTTTGTGCTGCTTCGGTTTTGGAGATATTTAAAGAATATTTATAGATCATTCTGAGGTCATTCAGCCCCCCCACATGCTCCAAATTCACCCCAAACAGTCTCAATCGATTGTGCTCTGTTTGTGCTGGTTTGTGCCGCTAAAAGTTTAGTTTCTGCTGCTTTCGTTTTAAAAATATTAGACATTAAGTTCTAGGCGATGATGTCACCAGCCCCCCACATGCTCCAAATTCACCCCAATCGTTTGTGCTTCGTTTGTGCTGGTTTGTGCCAATGCAGTTGAAATAACAAGGTAATATCCAAACGGCAAAACAAATCACATTAAATAGTCGCATTCACTTAGTTGTTACCTATCCACTGTGCATTTTCAATTTTTAAGGGACACAGCGGATCACAGGATGTGTGAAATGTAACACAAACTCCAAGGTAAGTGTTTTTACTTGTTACTGTCTATGTTGTTATGAGAATAACAATCGTAATATTAACGTTGTCATAAATATAAATACACACACCATAATTTGTCTGCTGTAGCTCTGTTTGTATACATACATGTTTGTGTGTGTGTGTGTGTGTGTGTATGTATATGTATATGGAAACTTATGACTCAATGAATGAAGAATTAAGTCAAAATGATTTTACTTGTGAACTTGAATTACTGTGTACTATCAAAAATCGTTGGATGCAAATAATGGACCTTTAAAAACTTAAACTTAAAAACACTTAATACTGACAAGCCACTATCTGTCTTCAAACCAAGACTTGAGTGCAAACACCATCAAGCCCGACTTCCAGAAAAGCAGAGACGATTTCTCCAAGCAGGAGTAGGAAAACGAGGGTGTGTGGCCTACAACAAAAATACTTGACTTTGTGAAAGTAAATTTAAACTATGCAATCAGTCTATTGTGTATAACACAATGCGGGCATATTTTGTTTTTTTCTGACATTCCTGTCACTCCACTTCTCAGGTCACCATACATCTCCCAGACACATGGAGACCTCATGCAGTAGGTCACATAATGTCCAAGAGCATCCTGGGTTAAGCCTCCTCTGAAAGCAATTACTGCCCTTAAAGTAAATCTCTCTCCTTGGAGCATCAGATTGGAGGGAGATTCACACAAAGAAAATTCTGTGGAGGTGCTTCCCAGGTCAATGTCAAGCCACAGAAGTTCTCCCAGACTGTACTGTGAGAAACCTCCCCTGTACAGAACACTTTTCCTTAGGTAGAGTCTGTATTGAATGCAGAGGGACACTGTGACGGACTTTGGATTGGCCTGAAGCAGGGGGACTCTGGAAGGTTAAGGCCTTTTCCACCGCGGTCTGTAGATGAGCCATGCCAGAAGCCTGCAGTACAGCAACACAAGTACAAACAAATGGAATTTCCCTTGTGACTTCTGTGCTGAGACTGCGTTACTGTGAGGAGCACTGTTGTGTGAAGGAAACACATGCACGTTGTGTCACTGACTTTTCAATGATAGTGGAGATGTGGCACTGTGCATCGATTTGGAGAGCACCAGACTTCAATTGGACAGCTTTGAATATTCCACTCAGCAGCTCTGCCCTCTGTATGTAGACCTGTGCATTCAGACCCTTTGTGGTGATTGTTTTCACTAGCTGGAGGAGGTTGTTGGAGTCCTTGACGCAAACAATAGTTCCAAAAGTGACACGATCGCAGAAAGCACAACATAACCATTGACAAAAAGCATCAAATGCACATGTGTTCAGCACAGAGATTCTTGTTTTCCTGAGTTTTACAGGCTGCTTATTATTTCAATTTTTCAATAGTTCCACTTTCAGTCTTTTCCCCCTCACGGATGGATCTCCATGGAGCCATTCAGGACAAGGAGAGAGGCATGACTTCCTTTTCCTCATTTTGGGTGGAACTGCTAGGCCTCTTCAGTTTTCAATAGCGTCTTCATCTGTTGGATGGATGTTTGTGACAGTGGTAGACTTCCCAGAACAGGAAGCATCCATTTCTGGTTTGCCGTCTACACTGCAAGTTGTGGTGCGTAGTGGATTGGCTCCTGTGATGATCACTATTGCAATAGCTGCATCTTCTTCACCTTTTTGTTTTGCAGAAAAAAATTGCATATTGCCCTCAATGAAGGACAAATGTCAAGCAATGAATCGATCCACACGAACAGGCAAGTTTTCATGCTTGAAAAGCCTGTGTTTGATGCTTTTGTACTCTGCTTCAACATTGGCTGAACTTGTGGTGATGGCGGTGCTTCGGAAGTGAGGGATCATTACTCCTGTCCAGAGTGGTAAGCAGTTTGCAAGACAGATTATACTGGGAATAATCTCAGGGAGGAAGTGCATATTATCATGATCACCGTTAGCCATGGTAAGTGACCTGCTCTCCTCACATATGTCTGTCACCCACTGCCGTAGGTCTGTCTGTGTTTGGTCACATGGATCCACTTTTTCCAGGTCCTCACCCTCTACATCTGGAATGATTACACACTATTCTGCAATTCGGGCTTTCAGGTATTTCTTGCACCTTTCTGATATAAGTGGGGCTCCAGAGCTGTCATTGCCCTCTGCTTCGCCGAGAGCCACAACAGTAATACTGCATAGCAGCTCTTTTGCATTGTCCATGGATTGTGACTTGAGAAGCTGTGCCATTGACCTCACAAAGAAATCTTTAATGCGATGTGTTTTTTTCTTCAAGCAGTCCCACTGGCAGATCATCTTGATGCAGTGTGCAACATCAACCCGAACAAAACAAGGTGGCACTTTACTGAGTAATGCTGTATATTTGTTAAATATTTGTTTTGTATATTTGTACATGGAAAAGCTTTGTATATGCTGTTGAGATTTGCAGCAGACGTTGTAGTTAATATGAACTGTCAATTATAAACATTTGTTAATGTTTAAATACTGAATAACAATTTTTAACATATATAAGTGTGTAAGTGTGTGTGTGTGTGTGTGTGGGGGGGGGTGTCAGGCAATGGTTACTGTACACGATCTTTGGTTTCAAGAGGAATCTGCAAAACAAAACAGATATTAAAATAGAACAGGATAGAAAACATTAAGCATCTTATTTTACACTTTTTTTTACTCTCATTACATCAATCTCATACACATCAATCTCTGTTACAGAACTCACTACAGATCTAGTACAATTCACACAATCTACACTATCACAGCATGCCTTAGCTCATATTAATTAGGTATACTGTATCCTCGCTGTCTAACCTGGACTTTGTCCTGAACTGCCTCTGTAAACCACTCGTGCCTGACCAAATCGTCGAAAGACGGCCGCATTTCAGGGTTGAAATCCAGGCACCACATTACCAGATCAAAGCACTCTGTTGAGAAAAGAATCAAGAATGCATTTTCTGGTACTTCTGAAAACTGTTATGTTTGATTTTCCGGTATTTCTGAAAACTGTTATGGTTGATTTTCTGGAATTTTCGACAACCATTGTTTCTGATTTTCTGGTATTTCTGAAAACCATTCTGCTCGAGTTTGAGGTATTTTTTCCCTCTACTGTTCTAGTTCCTCTTATTTTTTTATTTTTAAACTACTTCTGCTTATTATGGCATTTTGATCTGACCACCATTGAGCGAGGACCTTAGCTATCTTTATACTTTTCTTTATCATGGGTAAGTGTATGTATTTCTTTGTCAATAGTATATGGTAAGGAATATGTAATGAATGTTAGCCATTTGTTTCGTTATTCACTGAAGTTCATTCTCTGTGTTCCATGTCTGAGTGTGTGTATGTGTGTGTATGTGTGTGTGTGCTTCCCTTTTCTGTCGAGGAAATGTAATGTCTGACTCAGAGGGGCCTTCTTTTTTTATGAGGAAAAAAGAGTATAGTATAACTTTGTTATTTTTTCCTTACAGCTGATCAGCGCCCATTCTTTTCACCATCACTCCACGACTTATGCCTAGACCTGAACACTCGCTATCAACTAGCACATCTTACTGCTGATCTGTCTCTCTTGATTGACATCCTACAAGCTGAGTCCGGTGTTTCTGGTTTCCCTTATTCTCAATATACTCTCATTCTCCACATTTGGTGCCCTTGTGTTTTATTTATATTATAAATCTTATCCAACAAACTGCCTCCGTAAACCACTCGTGCCTGACCAAGTTGTCGAGACGGCCGCGTTTCAGGGTTGAAATCCAGGCACCACATTATCAGATCAACGCACTCTCTTGAGAAAAGATTCAAGAGTGCATTTTAAAGTCATTTTGCTAAGTGTTATACACGTGATGTTTCTGCATCGACTCACCTGGAGACATGTCAGGACATAATTCCAGCTGTCCATCATGAACCTCCTCCTCTAAGTCAAAGGGGTAGTCTCCACAGATCAAGTAGAACAGGAGTATGCCCAGACCCCAGATAGTGGCAGGAATGCCCATGTACTCTTCATTCCTCACCCACTCAGGAGGTACAAGGAAATTAGTGCCTGAGTGTAAAAGAGAGAAAGAGCACCGTCAGCAATGTCACAAAAACATTTAAAAACCTATTCTCCACTGCATTCCCTTTGATTTGAGCCACTGAAATTACCGGAATATTCTTTGTAGAGGGTGTCCTTCAGCAGTTCCCCACAGCCAAAATCGATCAGTTTGACTTCCAACGTATCGGTGTTGATGAGGAGATTCTTGTCAGTGATGTCACGGTGTAACACTCCACGGTCACAGCAGTGACAAGCCGCCCGAATCACCTGCAGCATGACGTCTCGAGCTTGTGCTTCAGACAGGCGGCCTTCCTGAAGTTCAATGAATTTATAGAGGTTCATACAGGGGCTGGGCCGTTCCAGGACCATGACGTACTGCTCGGCTATGTCAAACCACTCCAGCAGCTCCACCACATTGCTACAGCGAGGTGGTCTGGACATCATCTTCATTAGCGCCACCTCTACAGGCAGCTCCTGTGTCTCTCCAGGCTGAATAAGAACAGACATGGGTTTGGTGGGAATACACCAATCTAAACTACGCTAAGCAGAAATGTTACGATGGGAAAGGTTTGGATTGTTTCTGATGCTAGATCAGTCTTCCTGTAATATCTATTATGAACGTCAGGTAGTGAAATGATCGAGGGTGAATTGTTTCACTTTATGTTAGCAGGAACAAGTTTACTTACTATGAATAAGACTAAGTTTACTTACAATGGTTATGGTTTTGGTCTCGTCCTTCTGAATAAATTTAATGGCAACCTATTCACACATACAAGACATAATTAGTATATTCTAAATGCTACCTTTTTTCTAATTAGTTTAGTTAGTACAAACCCACAGCCATTATACTATGTATCAGCAAAAACTTTACCTTATTAAGTCATGCATTAAAAATTCTGAATTTTGCTTCGGGTTCTGAAATTTTCTTATACTGGATTTATTATCTATAAACTCTTGCATGAAACTTATAACTGCCTCTATAAAAAAAATTAACCTGCTCCAGTGTAACCTCATTTCTAAGAGGCCACAGCTAAAATGTTCAGACAGCGGAAATAAAGGAGGACATTCAGGCACCTGTACTGAATTCAGAATCCAGAATAGGATAAAATACACGGCCTTTATGTGACAGATATTCTAGACAATGGTGGCACCATGGTGCCCTGATAGTGGGGGAGAACATTTACCTCTTTCCCATCTTCAGTCCGGACTCCTGCATAGACATAGCTGAAGATTCCGATCCCCAGCAGCTTTCCCAAGGTGTAGCGCGATTGAAACACAGCTGTTGAACAGACAATAATTTAGTTTATTTCAATTGAATAACAAATGAAAGAGCATCATGTTTAGTGTCCTCTCTTGCAGTAAAGAATGAGGCTTGTGTTGGCAATAGCTGTTATATTACAGCGTCCTTATTATGGTATAATTTCTTCGAGTATGGTAAAGTACCTTGAACATGAATACCTAGTAAACAGAGTACAGTCTTGCCCTTAAGAGTACTTACAGCTTACACAATACAGTTCAAATTATGCAAAATGTTCAGGTTAGTTTTTGTCCACATGGTGGATTCTAACATACCATTTGGGTAGGTGTGCTGCTCCAGATCAGGGGACTGGAGAGCGGGGATCTCGTCTGTCCTCAGGGAACATTTTGAGTCCTGATTCTCAGAAACCAATTCATGGCTGTTAGATGCCATGTGCTGCTCCAGGTCAACATTAGCATTTGCTAATTTAATTCTATGCAGCTGCCGGAGCTTTAGCAGCCACTCAGGTTCTTCTGCCTTCTTGTCTAGCAGTTTGCAAGACAGCTATAAGACAGACAAGGAAAGTAAATTGGTGATGAAGACCATACTTTGCATTTGAAACCTAGAAACCATTTTACAATGATTAATAATCTTATTTACCAAAATAAGCCGTTCAACAAAGCTCCTTTTGATTCTGTCAGGGAAAGTGAAGGCTGCCTTAGCAATGTTCTCACAGTATTTAAAGGCGAGATCAGTAAAATCAACAATGGCCAGCCTGCTGGCCTGACACAACTTCCAGATCTAAGAGAGACAAGTGAGTCATTCATTCTCAGTACATTGGTTAAATGTGACTGATCAGTGCCCATGAAATAGAAAAGAAGATACATTCCAACCTGGAAGCTTGGCTGGGCCAGCCCTGATGTCAGCGAAAGCACATATTCATATGTCTCGGTTCTCACAAAGGCTTTAAACAAGATTTTCAGGCCAAATGGCATGATGCTGCGAATAGAATAATGTGTCAGTAGCAAGTCATCACTCATACATACACACACACACACACACAATACCTGTCACATCCGATCAGTTGAAACTGACTACGTGACCCCAGCTCCACTTTTGCCACAACGTAGCAGAGATGTGCTGCGTAGGTCCAGCTTCTGGAGGCTGCAGATGAAAGACGAAACATGCATGTGAGGATCAGGAATCATGCCACAGTGCAGAGTTACATGCATGATACATGATACGATTACAACATGCTAATGCTAGAAAACAATATGCTGTAACTGTGCAGCATATCCATACCAAGATCATCTCCCATCTTAATAACAGCCTCTCTGTGCTCATCATCTGGTGCAGAGGATGACAAAAGGTCTGCCAGAGGAAGACACCATTCCTTCCATCTGTTACCATTGTTGCCCTGAAATGGTCATATTAGTTAGCACAGTGCTGGCAAAAAAAATTGCAAAATTACAGTCATATACAGACAGATGCTGATAATGATGCATGATATAGTAACTTTTGGTAGTTTCTTCCTAAGCCAGGTGTAGACCTGGAAGATGATTGCACCAACTTCACACAACATCACTTTCTGAAAAAGAAATACCATTAGATAACACATCTATTGTTAGTATTGGAGATGTAACTGAATACAAGTACGTTATTCATAACAAACAGAGAATGTGTTCTAAATGGGTTTAAATATTTTAACTTTGCTTAAACAATCAATTAACACTTACTCCATTTTCATGGCAGAACAATTCCATTATCCGCCAGAAGAAATAGGCCTCCACTTGGTCGTTTTTATCAATATTTTCGAAACACTCCAGTGCTTGGGCCTGTATAAACAATATCAGGTCCTCCTTCGGCATCTCATTACTGTAACAGATATTGAAACAACTGATTTATATGGAGTACTCTGCACATGTATTATTAAACTCCTAACAATATAGTTTGGAGCTTAAAATTAATGTTTAACTTGTGTACTATACTAAGAGGAGAAAGCGGGTCTCACCTCATAAGAGGGCCAGGATAAACAGGCTCCTTTTCAGAATAATCTACAGTGTCTGTCCCTGGAGTCAAAACCTCAGTTAGGGCTATGGAGTAACTATACCACTCTATGGTCAGGTAAATGTTATTCATTTGACATTTTATTATGGGAAAACGACAACCTCACACATTCTAAAGTTCCCCAGGATTTAACACTGTGCCTCAAATGATCACATTTTGCCCATCTACTGTCTGTTGTTTATGAAATGTTGTCGTGTATCATGTATAAACTAATCTGAAGCTCCGTGATTAAAGAAAGACTCAAGAATCTCAAGTTCTCCACAGGATGTATGTTCACTCAGTATTATTTTACTTCTAAAATGCACCCTCTCTCTGTGTGTGTGTCCCCTACCTGAACTGTATGAATCTGAAACTCCAGGTTCTGCTTCAGGAAACACTATACGTTCAATGGTAGTCTTTACAGTCGTCATTTTGATTCACTTTCTCAAAATCTGTGGAAGATTATCAATATATATATATATATATATATATATATATATATATATATATATATATATATATATATATATATATATAATTTTCTAAAATGATAAAAAGTTTCTCTAAAACAGAAACATAAAGTATCAACATGAGATATAAAGCCATGCCAGTTTTTACCACCAGAGTTCACTTTCACCATAATGTAAATAAGTTTGTTTAAAAAGTCTGTTATGATGAATACTCTTGTGTGTGGTGGTATAATCTTCCTCCATTTTTGCTGCATTTTGCATAAGGATTTATATCGAAATGTCACAAAATGGCGGCGGGGGAATCAAAATGGCGTTAGGATCAGAGAATCACAGTTATGCTTTAAACATCACGGTGAGAGGTTCTGCTCTCTCTTGATTGTGCTACTAGTGTTTATCTAGTCTTTTAAAACATTTTCCTTCTTTTCTATAACATTTGTCTGTTCCTCGTTTAAATGATAATGAGCGTTAATTAGCCTGGACGCTGTAAAAGCCCATCTTAATTACCAGCAGCTCACTAGATAAACACAACGCGCTCGACACTGACACACAGCAGAAGCTCCGTGAAACATCAACTGACCGTTTGATATTTAAAAAAAGAAAATATATATATATATATATATATATATATTTAAGACATTTTGTGTGTATTCAGTTATAAACCTAGTACTAGTCTTATAGCTCGTTTTTATAATCAAACAACTCACTCTGCTCAGCATAAGGATAGTCAACTTGCCTCCAGTATGTGCAGAAATTTTCAGAAATTCTAGAATAGAATAAAATGGAATAGAATAGACTAGAATAGTCGCGGTTGAAATTAAACGCACCCTAAATATCTATTGTAAAACCATGTGGTGTAATGTAAATCCATTTCCACAAATAAATGTACTTTTGACCTGTTTTTGGTTTTGTTGTTTGTACAAACTAGTATTTATTTATTTATTTTAAATATTAATGCTATCATACACAGCTACCTCTTCCCCCTTATAGGCCTATCCATTAAACCTAAATAAAAAATATTTTCAGTTAGCCTATTTAAACAAATATGGAAAACAATCACTAAATGCATATACAATTATTAATTTTATTTATTAATGTATTAGCATTAAATGCATTTTCTATTATTGCTGCAATAAATAAATGACAGTCAGAACATTTTGTATTCCCAATAAATAAACTATATATGTATATTAATATAGACCCACCGGCATAATTACAGTTTCTATTAAAATCAGTACAATTCCCATTTTCACCATTTTAAACAATTGCAAATTACATGACGGTTTCTATTAGGTTTGTTTTTTTGCTAACAAGAACTTTTTTATTCATTAAGTACCGACACATCATACTTTTCTACACTTACATTATAGCAGCTGTAAAAAATTAGTTCCCTTACCAGCTTCTCTTTGTCCTCTCTCTTGAAGTCCATTCACTCATTTTCAGTAACCGTTTTATCCTGGTCTGGGTCATGGTGGATCCACGTCCTATCCTAGGAACATTGGGGGCTGAGCTGGGAATACAATCTACACCAGTGGTACTCCAGTCCATTGCAGGGCACCACATGTACACACATTCACACCTAGGGGCAATTTATCGTAGCACAATCACCTGTTGGCATGTTTTTTGGGAGGTGGAATAATATAAACATTAATATGATTTGCTACTAGCATGTTCACCTCACACCGCCAGGGTTGGGCGTTCGATTCCTGCCACGGCCCTGTGTGTGCGCGGAGTTTGCATGTTCTCTCCGTGCTGTAGGGGTTTCCTCTGGGTACTCCTGTTTTCTCCTCCAGTCCAAAGACATTCATTGTAGGCTGATTGGCATGTCCTAAGTGTCTGTAGAGTATGAATGGTTGTGTGAATGTGCATGTGATTGTACCCTGCACCCCGTCCAGGGTGTACCCCGCCCCGTGCCTGATGCTCACTGGGATAGTCTCCAGGTTCCCTGCGACCCCGAAGTGCAAGCGGTATAGAAAATGTATTTATGGATGGATGATTTTCTACTGCATATATCTATCTATATATCTATCTATCTATCTATCTATCTATATATATATATATATATATATATATATATATATATATGTATATATATATATATATGTATATATATATATGTATATATATATGTATATATATATATATATATGTGTATATATATATATATATATATATATATATATATATATATATATATATATATATATGTATATATATATATATATATATATTTTTTTTTACAGGCACAGCTTCTATCATAGAAAATGGACACCTTTTGACCAGTACTTTAGCTCCAAGCGCAGTGATTTCAAATAGACTTCTATATGGTTTGGAAATTAGACAAAAATATATATGTTGCACAACTAAACACAGTAGCTAATACAAGTTATGTATGAAAAAGATTCCGTTTGGCTAGAAGGTTAAGCTTTTACTGTAGAAATATAACAAGTCATATTTTATTTCTAACTCGTAAGAATTGAAATTCAAGATATCTGTAATTTCATTTTCAGTATAAGGAACACAAACACCTACTACGCACAATTTTTTTAACATGACTAGGAATGAGAATGAGGAACCTGTTAAAATATATTTCTCCAACATTTACCCTTTGTATTTCTAGCAAGACACATGTAAAATCTCATCAAGTATGAGACAAGGCAAAGTTATACAAATGCAGGACATGTTATAGGCAGGTGGGAATAAATAAATAAGAAGACAAAGACAGCGTGATGGTTAAACAGAAAGTGCAATGTGACATTATCTTTGTTTAATTAAACTATTTAGTGTATCTAATACACCTACTGGCATTTTTTTTAAAGAGGTGGGAAATCCACACGGACAACATGCAAACCTCAGGATCGAACCGAGGAGCCTGAAGCTGTAAGCCTCAACGTGTCACAACTAATAATAATACCGTATATAATTTAAAATGTTACAAATTACTACAACTGCATTATCACAACGGATTGCTGAGAAAATAAAAGCAAAGCAAAACAAGAACAAAACAACACACAATGGGCAGCATTATAGACTATAAAACGTTGAAGAACAGGCTGGAAGTTGAGAAGCTTCTGGAAAACACATACAAGTGTGTATAGTTTATAATGATACACAGTCCTTTACCATAATAGTAACCACTTAAGCACTCAGCTTTGTTTTTTTTTGTGTATGTGTGTTTTAGGCAGGGGCCACTTGTGCTTTTAGGGGACACACTTTAACATTTATCTTAACCTATTTTCAGGATTATTGCAAGTCATTTTTCAGTGTCATGTATCACTCTAAGATTTCTACAAGTAAACTAATAAAATATTTTCAGCTCAAATGAATGTTTCACGTTCAATGCAGCAGCACTCCTCGTCTTCAAAAAAACTCATGTGACACCCCTCTTCATCTCCCTCCACTGGATTCCTGTAGCCGCCCGTATCAAATTCAAGACCTTGTCTGGAACACCTGCTGGCTCAAATTTAGCCTATTACCCAAAAACACTTAAAATTCAACATAGAAGCAAATACTCACATCTATCTCCGAACCCAGTTGGAGATAGAAAAAAGACACCAGCCGTGAGTGAGAAGAAGCAAGGGTCCAGGTTTATTGGTTCTGTTCCACCACACGAGATCCACACCGATGAGAATTTTCAGAAGTGATCTGACACCCGGAGCTCAAGCTCCAGTATTTATACTGTATTTACACAGCAGATAACCAATATATTTCAGAAAGACTATGATATCAATACCAATAGGGTTAAAAAAGAGCTCATCTACATTACCATTAGGTTCTGAAAGAGGCCTTTCCAATTTACCATTAGGTTCAAAAGTGGAGAGAGACAAAACAATTTAGAGAGACCTTGGTCTCACTCTTATCTCGCGGGGTCAGCTTGACTCAGCTACCCTTATAAATGGCTCCTCATGGTTTTCTCTTAAAATTAAGGCCTTCATTGTGAGACAAGAATCTTCACCATCAGAATTATGAGTAAGTTACATTTTTCTGTTGTGTGTTTGCACTCCTCAGCTCTTATAATAAAATAAATAAATTTATGTAATAAAATTACATATTACTCATACTAGGTCTCCCTCATGTTTATTTCATGTCATTTTTATCCACAACACACCCCTCTACCTCAACAATCTCCTGAAGGCTTACGTTTCCTCACACAATCTGCGATCGATTAATAACCGACTCTTAGTAGTGTCTACTCAGCGTGTCTCAAGGTCCCTTTCCAGAACCTTTAAAGTAGGGCTGCACGATTATGGCCAAAATGACAATCCCGATTATTTTTTATCAATATTGAGATCTTGATTATTTATCACAATTATTAATTGATTTTAGTGACAACATATTTTTATTGCACATTCACATTTATTAAGTTTTCACATGCCACAATATAACACACAAGTAGGCATGAGAAAACTTGAGCTTGTCAATTATGACAGAATTTAGGAACATAGTGTGAGCTATGACACATTCATTTACCTTCTGATAAACTAAATTGAATATTTTCAGTTACTTTTACAGACTGTATGCAAAAAACAACCGTTAACCTGTTCCACCTGGTAAACAAATACAATAAACATCAATGTTCAGTGTTTGAAGTCTGCTCCTCTTAAATATATTTAAAGCTACACTATTAGACATTTTCCACTGTCATGGTTCTGGGCTGGAGTCAGTTCTCGAAACGCTCTGTGTATATTGTGTATATATCTGAATAATCTCATATAGGATGTGATTGGATGAGTTCATTTACCCATCAGATGCAAAGCGCTTTAGTTTAATGGTGTTCATTACTGATGCTCCGATTAGGATTTGTACGACTGAAACCGATCCAGATACCAATCATTTTTATTTAAGCTTTAATCAGGAGGTCTGTCATAAAGAGTTAAATGTAAGCTCTCTGCTCATGGTCACTGTTATTTGAGTTAAAATAATAGCAGTGAGATACTGTTGGTTAATTGATACAAGCATAAACAAGAATAAAATATTTATCTGTTAAATATTAACATAAACAATAAAGAGTCCTAATTAAAAGTAGATTAACCCCAGCATGATCCATATTAGGAAAAAGGCTAATAGCCTTCATAAGGGATAGCGAACTAAGCATAATATCAAATTGATATTAAATGCAATCCATAGTAATTACACATTATTTCATTTCTCATTTAATTGATATTTTATGAATTTATTATAATATCTATTTTTTATATTCAATTATTTATTTATAACTAAGCACATTTTCTGTCTTTACATTTTATTAGTTTTCTGTTTGTTTGTTTATCAGTTTTTCCTTTTAGATCGGTTCCCCAGTACAGTGTTGCCATGTCTGCTGATAATATTGTGCTTTGGGGGTTATTAAAATCAAAACATGGAAAATGGTGATGACTTCTAGTGATATCTGGCACCTTTAAGTTTAAATGAAGTGAATACGCTATGTATTTGAGGTAGTGAAGAGCGTGGAGGAGAGCAGCAGTGTACTCCTCCTGAACAGTTGCTACTCTTGATTATGATTGGTGAGGAATTTTTTTAATAAAGAAGTTTGAATTAAACGCACCTTGTAGTTAGCATTATTATTAAATTACTCCACATGAAGCCGCTAGTCTACATGAGCAGGTGAAACTTTAGGTCATTTTGCGTGATCAATAAAAGATGGCGGTTTGTGAGATCGGAGAGTTGACAGAAGCAGATGATGTACAGTGTTACTCGTCATCATAATGGCTTCTCTGCAGTATTTACCCACTTGTTCGGTTGGCCGAGGAGATGAAAAGCAGTGTGAAAGTAATTGTTGCTCTGTGTAGATGCATTTTGGACTTCCTGTGGTTTTTATTCCGATTGTATTATACAACTCCGAACAGGTCAGTCACACCGGTGCGAAGAAATATTTATTCACAGTCGCACAAAGTACTTCATTCGCAAACGCGAGTGAAATGGTTACACTGTAGAGCCCTGAGTTTATCTGAAAAGTTTTTTTCCTGTTTGGTGTGATGAGGTTTAATGTCCGACAACCTCTGTAATGCCATTTAGCATCGTGCTAGCTAGTGGCATGATTACCCACCCCATCAGGCCCACCTCTTCCGTGAGCACTTAACTAACTCTTAAAATGCCAACCCAACTTTTAAAAACAAAACAAAACAAAATTTACTCTGGCTCTTACAGCTCCACTCTATGCACTTTGCTTCTCTAGAACTCAATTATAAATCTTGCATGGTAGCACTACTTGTATTGTTCTCCGCTTGATATATTTCTTTGCTTGCATTTCCTCATTTGTAAGTCGCTTTGGATAAAAGCGTCTGCTAAATGAATAAATGTAAATGTTCATTTATGTGATAAGTAATCTTGTATTGCGGTGTGATCATGTGCAGAGATATAATTCATTATTTCTCACTGCATGAACATGACTGAAATTCAGTATTTTCAATTACCTGTGGATATAATACTTAGCAAGCTACGATAGTGAAAATAAATTAAGATATAAATAGATTCAAAATAGATTAAACTGAAACTAGATTAAACCAGGATAATTTCTGGTTCATCCATGCAGCTTTATCCATATCAAAGTTTCTACTTTCGCATCTGTTAAAGCAACTGTTTCTGTTAAGATCTTCGGCTCCTAGACTAAGACTAGGGAAGCATTCCTGTTGGCTGCTTCTTGTCGATCACGAAAGTCAACATTGCACAAGCACAAGCAGAATATCCCTGTTACGCTTATGTTGGGAACTCGCTTTCTTAGGCTTTTGAGACGATAAAATAAAATAGAAACTCTCTTCATTTCCCGTAGCCAGTTTGAACTTGGAGGCCGTCCCCCCTTGAAATTCACTCCCAGGACTCAGTCCTCCAAAAGCCTCAAGCACCCCAACACCCCATTTTGAATAATACCAAACATGTATAGTCACCTTCTTATTCACATTAAACATACCAGCTATTGCATATAGACCTTTGGTGAGTTTAATATACAACCCCAATTCCAAAAAAGATGGGATGCTGTGTAAAATGTAAATAACCTTCCACCAACTGTAAACATTTTGCGCATCATGAAGCGAAAAAATACGACAAAGCAAACCCAGGACTTCTCTAGTTGCTGTTGAGCAGCTAGAATCCTATATCAGACACGAATGGGACAAACTTCCTCTCCCAAAACTCCACCAACTGGTCTCCTCAGTTCCCAGTCGTATACGGACTGTTGTTAAAAGAAAACGGGATGCTACACAGTGGTAAACATT
This sequence comes from Ictalurus punctatus, assembly GCF_001660625.3. Taxonomy (NCBI): domain Eukaryota; kingdom Metazoa; phylum Chordata; class Actinopteri; order Siluriformes; family Ictaluridae; genus Ictalurus; species Ictalurus punctatus. Next base: position 17,470,041 of record NC_030431.2, read on the forward strand.
GCACCGTCCTAATTTTTTGGAGACGTGTTGTGGCCATCATATTCAAAATGACCTTATTTTTTCCTTAAAATGGTACATTTCCTCCATTTAAACATTTGATATGTTTTCTATGTTCTATTGGGAATAACGTATGGGTTTATGAGATTTGCAAATCATTGAATTCTGTTTTTATTTACATTTTACACAGTGTCCCAATGTTTTTGGAATTGGGGTTGTATTTTAATAAATATATTAATAAATATTAAGTAACATGTTTGATAAATACCTTCACAGTTTATTCTACGACATAAAATACCCCACTCGTGATTTTTTAAAAAGGTTTTTATATATCTTAAAAGAGACAGTTGCTAACAAGTGGCTAAATGGGACTACAGAGGTTGTCGGGAACATTAAACGTCATCATGCCGAACAAGAAAGCTCATCCACTACAGCCTGTTTAAACTCGCACGATTGCAAACTATTCCAACTCAAACTTTCCAATTTGTAGAGTTTTGCACATTGCAGTTTGTTGAATTCTGGTTCCAGTTGACAGGGTACACTGGCGCGTTTTGCTGCCGCTCCTGTTTTGTTTGTTTTCGTTTGTTTATTTAAGTTATACTGTTTTCAGTGCCCCTACGGTTGCGATGCGATGGTCCCATTTTATATACTTTGGACTGTTGTTTTTACTTCTGTGTTCCACCTAGAATAACCTGCAGTGTGCAATGGGGAATCAACGCCTCGGCCCGGCTGTGAGTGTGCACTTAATGACCATGGCCTTAAGGTACACTACACACCGGCTTCTGAATTTAAAACCGAGCTCTTATTGTCTAGCTAAAGACTCTTACAAACTCTGTCAAGACACTGGATTGCTACATCCTAAACCATATGTTCCTCGGGGTTTGAGGTGCAGTTTTGCTGTTTCATCCTCTCCTGACATCTTTATCCCTATCTGTTGATATAAAACCCACAAACTGTTTTATACTGGTGTTGATCACAGTAATTTAATATTGGTTCCCTGCGTGGAGATTAAACCATTGTCGTCTGACTTATGCCACATTATTCAATGCACGGTCCGTGAATAACAAGGCTGGACTTGTTGTTTTTAACCGAAAACTGGCATAAAGAAAACGATGGGCTCCTGTTTAACCAGGTCACTCCAGCGGGCTTTGGAGTATTAGATCTTCCGAGGTCATCTGGCACAGGCGGAGGCATTATTGTGATTTATTATTGTTTTATTATTAGTGGTTTATTATTGTCATTATTGTGAACCTGGAGTTCACTATAAACTCTGTATCCATTCCCCAGTTTTCATCATTTGAATGCCTGGTCTTGAGCATTTCTGCTCCTATATCTATCATCATTGCGACAGTCTATAAACCACCTAAGGCTAAGACACATGCAGCTTTTATGTCAGATTTTGCTGATTTCCTGTCAATCAGTACATGACACTTTTTTTTTTACAAAACAACTGCAAATATTTCACAATAGTGTAATGTTTTCAATATAATTTACAAATCATAAAAAAATATCATTAAATATTAGTGCTTGTATTCTCTGTTTTAGTTAGGGTATTTGCTAATCAGACCATTTATATGCAATTACATGCATTCCATACCTTTCTAATTATACACACACGTCATTGTCATTAAAGCTGAATAGAAAGCATAACGAAAGGGGTAATGCTATGACTCAGGAGAAGGAACATGATGATATTAAGGTCCAGGTGTGGTTTGTAGCAATGCACGCTATTTATTTATTTATTTATTTATTTATTTAGTTACATATGTTGTTTCAAGCCTTATACGCCCCTAGTGGCAACCATCGGAGTTTCGAAACAGTAATGACGTGACGAAGCCGCGTTTGCTGATATCACGTGACTTGCCCAAGTTGATTCACGCTCCGAACAACTGATTCGAAACAAACGATTCATAAAGATTTCAAAGCTTCATGAAGTAGTAGTCCGCACATGCGCGTTGGTGTTTAATTGCTCCAGCCATCATGCAGCGTGCACTGTCCCTCACTGCTCTCCGTCACTTTACTCTTCGGAAAAAACTGTGCTCTCTGACTCTTCGGCAGACTGCAGCCATGTCTACGCTTCTTATCAATCAGCCCAAGTATTCCTGGCTGAAAGAACTCGGTCTCAGCGAAGACAACGACGGCGTTTACAACGGGACGTGGGGAGGTAAAGGAGAGGTGAGAGCTGAAGATTAGAGCAGGTGACAGCTGTACTAAATATACGCTAGTCAGAGAGGTAGCTGCACAAAGCGCCTGGACTGAACAGAGGCCCACTCGGGCCTGTCTTTATGTAGGTTATTGGTTGGAAACTTGTATCTGGAGCAGTTTTTTGCCAATACACACAGGCTGATGTTTACTTTGTAGCTGTTGCATCATGTTTTGTAATGTGAGGTTCTAACACCTCTAACCTAACCTGGGGTTATTAATTAATTCATTGCTCTCAGGTTACATTCAGTACGTTTACATGGACAACAAAATTCTGATATTAACCCGATTAAGAAACTACCATGTAAACAGCGATTATTGATTACCTTAATCCGGCTAAAGTCATACTCGAAGTAAACACATTGAATTAAGACATGTGGCGCATTCCTATTTAATCGCATTATCGAAGTGCATTATAGACTACGTTTACATGGACAGCAGTAATCTGATTATTGACCTTATTCTGAATAAGACAATATTTTGAATATATAACCCTTGGTCTGCAGCAATGTTTAGGTAGGTGGTACGGTCAAAAAAAAACAACAAAACAAAAAAACCATTCACGTGAATACCAGGACCCAAGGTTTTCTAATTTGTAGTGCAAGTTAATTTAAGATTGCTTCCCAGTAGGGTTACACAATAAATCATTTGTCAATCCTTATTGCAACATTGGCCTATGATACTTTACCAAAGGTTACAGTATGAGAATGAGACCTCTATCAAATCCCAAAATGTTTCGTTGTGTCGTTTGAACATCTTAACACGCTCATGTTCAGCAGGCTCAAATTCATTTTATTTCTTTCTTTTTTTTTTTTGATGAATCACATAATTCACGGGATGTATTGAATGCCACAGCAAACCACAATCACAATATATCCTAGTGGAGTATGTTCATGGGGTATATTCATCCTCCGATTGGAGTATGTTCGTATGTTTCAGTCCAGTTTCACAGAGTGTGATTTCTACATGTCTGATTATTATCTTATGCTCGTAGGTGGTCACATCATTCTGTCCTGCTAACAACGAGCCCATCGCCAGAGTCCGACAGGTAACTTTACTTCTATACACATTACCCTGTTCCTTGCTTGTTCCTAAGAAATAAGTATCAGTGTCAGAACTCTAGAAACTATAGGTGACTAAAATGCAATCAAATGTCTGTACAATACAAATGCACAAATTACCACCCAATACCATAATCATGCACAAAGAGTCCTTTAGGAAGCAGTAAACTATAGACATATTTGAAAGTCTGTATGTCTTTTAAGTCACTTCAAAGTGGTAAATATCTCAAATAAAGCTGGTGAATAGAGTTTTTGTACTTTAAATAATGACTTTTTGAACTTGAAAGAGTGTTCCCTGTGTGAGTTATGCTCTGTTATAACAAGTGGATAAATAGGTAAATGTGTATGATAAAATGGTTCATTTCAGAGCATGTGAGCGAAAGGAAGCAGAGCGATGTGACACTTCTCTCAATATTCCACTCAGTCGCTCACTGCCCAAGCGAATGCTCTGCTCATGTACCGCTCGCACTCAGCGGTAAAAGAAAGTGCACTCCTCCCTCTCCGACATGAAATTTCTCTTGGTATACTTGTTTCAGTTTGTAATACATTGCTTGTATAAATGCCTCCATTAAAGTGTTAGAGATAATAATTATGATATTTGTGTGTGGCATTCTGTTACAGGCTGTGCCTTTTAGTCATTTTATTAATTTCTTTAAATGTATTAAATTAAATTGATAAATTTAACGAAGGGCGTTAGCTGGACGGTTAATCATCCGGGGCTGATTCCCAGATTCTTCTCAATCAAAAAAATGTTTAAAAACATGCAAAATATATTTAAAATGAACTGTTTCCATGCGTTTGTTTCTTGCATGTGAGGGTTAATTGCTTAAAAAATTGAAAATTGGACAGAAAGCTGAATTTATCATAAAACTTGCCTCGGGTATCACTGTTTGAAGGAGTACTAGACAGATAAAATAAACTTTTGTGCTATCGAACACGAGACTAGGCTAATTTTGTGTCGCTAGCCAAGGGGAGGCACAGCTAAGCTATCATTCAGTACGTTTACATGGACAACAATAATCCAATATTAACCCGATTAGACAATATTCTGATTAAGAAACTACCATGTAAACAGCGATTATTGATGACCTTTATCCGATTAAAGTCATACTCGTAATAAACACAAATGGAATTAAGAGGTGTGGAGTATTCCTGTTTTAGTCGCATTATCGAAGTGCGTTACAGACATGTACACACCTTAATCACACTATTAACACCGTGTGGGAGTTTTCACCGCATTTTTCCACAGGGGACACATACAGCAGTGCTCAACCGTTTGACGGCAAACAAGAGAGCATAGCTGCGTCTGAAACCGCATACTTACCTATTATATATTTGGCATAATACATGTATTTCGGCTACTATATAGTAGGTAAGTACACGGTTTAGCATGACAAATAATTAACTGCACTTGAAGCTTTCGTAAAATTAAAAATGAAACACCCAAAACTGTGTACGGTACCATAACGAAGACGAACTGCATTCTGGTCATGCTCTGGTTCGTTATGATCTTTTATAAAATGTATTTCTACCTTTTCAATCAGGCTACCCTGGCTGAATATGAGGAAACTGTACAGAAGGCACGAGAGGCATGGAAAGTTTGGGCAGATGTAAGTACTGAGATGAAGTGAAGGCACTGAGATTTATTGATGTTTAAATGAGGTTTAAATATTCTTGTACCGCAGCACTGTTTAATTCTCCAATTTGATTGCTCAGAAGGTTTTGAACAATTTTCTACAACGACAGCTTAAAGTTTATGCAGAACAATGCACTCATTCTAATGCAGCTCATTCAAAGAGACTTGTATGATGGATGCTCCATATAAGCCTAATATTAAATAGATTTAAGAGCATGGTATTTAATGTAAATAACAGTAACTCTGCTTCATGTTGGACCACATCATGAAGGATTGTTTATTTCCTGTAACAGCTCGCCTTGTCGTATTTTATTCCTTATTATACTTCTTGCTTTATTGAATCTCTGACATCTTTTTTTTTTTTTTTTTTTTTTTTTTTTTTTTTTTTGCAGATCCCTGCTCCAAAAAGAGGGGAGATTGTAAGACAGATTGGAGATGCTCTGAGGAAAAAGATTAAAGTTCTTGGCAGCTTGGTACACTTGGATTTAAAAACTCTGCCTTCCGACTGATGCTGTTTCAGCAATTAAAGCATGTATGTGGACTGCTGTGTGAGATATTTCACACAGATCTATATGTATTATCAGGTGTCTTTGGAGATGGGGAAGATCTATGTGGAGGGGGTCGGTGAGGTGCAGGAGTATGTCGACGTGTGCGACTATGCTGTCGGACTCTCCCGTATGATTGGCGGTCCAGTTCTGCCCTCTGAAAGTAGGTCACATCAGTGGTGGTAAAAAAATAAATAAATAATCCACTTTTGTAGTTAGCCATTTACTGTGTCTGTAAGGTCAGGAGAGGTGAGCGTGAAACATTGAAGGCTTTTGGGATGAAATTACTGATATGTTAATGTTTACAAGTCACTAGATCATCAATACAACTATTCCACTGACTGACTGAGGTCCAGATGCTGTTTTGCTTTTATTGGAATTATTAATCTTGAAATATGTCCTGAGTGCTGTCATTTTGTGCAACGTCATACACTAGGCTTACACCGATCAGCCATAACATTAAAACCACTGACAGGTGAAGGCAATAACATTGATTATCTTTTTACAATGGCACCTCTTGAGGGGTGGGATATATTAACCAGCAAGTGAACCGTTAGTTCTCGAAGTTGATGTGTTTGAAGCAGGTTAAATGGACCCGTGAAAGGATTTTGACAAGGCCCAAATAGTGAGGGCTAGAGGACTGGGTCAGAGCATCTCCAAAACGGAAGGTCTTGTTGGGTGTTTCCGGGACGCAATGGTTAGTACCTACCAAAAGCGGTCCAAGGAAGGACAACTGGTGAACCAGCGACAGGTTCATTTGCTCCCAAGGCTCATTAATGCACATGGGGAGAGAAGGCTAGCCTAACTGGTCTGATCCCACAGAAGACCTACTGTAGCACAAATTGCTGAAAGGGTTCACACTTTGACACGTACCACCTACCTAAACGTTGCTGGAGACCAGGTAAACCTCTGCATGGCAGCGGTATTCCTTAATGGCAGTGGCCTCTTTCAGCAGGATAATGCATCCTGCCTCACTGCAAAAATTGTACAGGATTGCTTTGAGGAACTTCACAAAGAGTTCAAGGTGTTGACTCAGCCTCCAAGTTCCCAGATCTGAATCCGATCGAGCATCTGTGGCATGTGCTGGACAAACAAGTTCAATCCATGGAGGCCCGACCTCGCAACTTGCAGGATTTAAAGAATCTGCTGTTAACGTCTTGGTGCCAGATATCACGGCACACCTTCAGAGAAGCCCATGCCTCAACGGGTCAGAGCTGTTTTTGCGGTACAAGGGGGACCTACACAATATTAGGCAGGTGGTTTTAATGTTATGGCTGATCAGTGCATGTCACATAATAGCACATGGTATGAGATGGTATTGGAGTTTTTTTTTTATTTATTTTTATTTTATTTTATTTTATTTTTATTTTTTATAAATGAGTTTGAATAAATAAGCAAAGGATTGGACCAATACTCGGGACCTTTTCTGGAAAAAGCGCACAGTAGGCAACCCCTCTGGAATCAGGAGTGGCATTGGTGGGCAGATAAAGTCTCTCAGAAGCTCTTTTGTTTGATGTTTTCAGGACCAGGCCATGCTCTGATTGAGCAGTGGAACCCTGTGGGTTTGGTGGGCATCATCACTGCCTTTAACTTCCCTGTAGCGGTGTACGGCTGGAACAATGCTATCGCTCTGATCTGTGGCAACGTCTGCCTCTGGTGAGACTACCTTAGAAAACTTGCTGAAGTTTTTATATTAACAGATTTTTAGAATTAGGATTCAAAGATAAAACATGAAGTAAAATGTCATCTAAGAATGGATCACAGTGCTTGCAAAGCTGTTAAATGTGCCTCTTTTATTGGCAGGAAAGGAGCCCCAACCACCCCTCTGACTAGTGTAGCAGTGACTAAGTAAGTGTGAGTGTAGTAATGGACATCAATTGCAATACACTGCCATAAAACATTTGTCAGAATTTATGTCCCACTACAATCATTTGTGTGTGTGTGTGTGTGTGTGTGTGTGTGTGTGTGTGTGTGTGTGCGCGTGCATTCATTCAGAATTGTTGCTGAGGTGTTGGAGCAGAATAACCTTCCTGGTGCGATCTGCTCTATGACATGTGGTGGAGCTGACATTGGGTATGTACACAAGACAGATTATATGCGATTTATGGACCTGATGGAAAAAAATGTGCACACTTATTGTTCAGCTTTGATATGTACCTGTTTTAGATGACACTAATGTGGATTATTTTGTCTAGCGTTTTTGGTTTCATGCTTCATGGATGGACAAACAAGATTATTTCTGTAAAGCACAGACATTTTGTACTGACTTTCTATTTGTTTTTATTGATAAGCAACCAGAACTCCTGGTTTCAGGGCTTTTACCAGTAACATGTAAAGCGTTTTTGAGTAGATATACACTCCAATGATAAAAGTTTGTGGACACCTGACAGTCACACCCCTGTGTGGCTGGACCCACTCTGCTGTTCACCCCTGCTGCTTGTTGCTCAGGTCGAGGAGAGCTTGGTGTTAGGTTTTGTGGAGGCTAATGAGAGTTTTTATGATTTTGCTGATTGGGGAGGCTTCCATGGTGGCATCTGAGTCCACTGTAGAACATGTTGTGTAGGTGTGCGGAGTAAAACTCTGAGGCAGGCAGATTTTCAGCGGCGCTCGGGGCTGACTTTTATTTTTCCCATAGTGCTTTTCAGTCCACTTTCCAAAAATCAAAAGGAACTGTCACCATCCTGCACTTGACCATGCCCCTGCTGCCACAAACATCACAGCAGGTTCTAAATCTGGAATGGGATTTTTAAAGAGCACATGAGTGTGATGGTCAGGTGTCCACAGACATTTGCCCGTAAGGTGTTTTTGTATATTTTGGTTTTTGAGACATTACGATCACGGGAAATGGTGGCTTTAGGCTACTCGATTGTTTTCAAGTCCGAATCTCAGCACTGGCACTTTGGGGTCCCTCCATTGCAAAATCCATGTCAGTCCTGTAAGGACATGTTGATGCTTGTTTGTGCACACTATTCACATTTTGTTGTGTTCTTTTTGTAGCACGGCCCTCGCTAAAGATGAGCGGGTTGACCTTGTATCTTTCACTGGCAGTACTCACGTGGGCAAACAGGTGGCTCTGATGGTGCAGGAGCGGTTTGGTGAGCGCTCTGTTTCACTCTGTCTGCGATCTTCACTTCAGCCTACATAACATTATATGCTGTTGCATTTTCACTGTTTGTTGAGTTTGAGACATCAGTATGAAGGTATTTGTTTTTTTTGTATGTCTTTTTTTTTTTTTTTTTTTTTTTTTTTTTTTTAAATTTAATTTATTTGTTTTTTTTACCCCCACAGGTCGACAGTTGTTAGAGCTTGGAGGGAACAATGCCATCATCGGTAAGGTACTTGTTCAACAGGTTTGCATGTAGCCCTGCTTCTTGTGTAGTTCATAGAATGAGTAAAGCTTTTTGTTTGTTTTTGTTTTTTTGTTAGTGTTTGAGGATGCTGACCTTAACCTGGTAGTGCCTTCAGCTCTCTTTGCGTCCGTGGGAACTGCAGGTCAGCGCTGTACCACTACCAGGAGACTGGTGAGTGTCACTTGAGTGACAAAAGCACTGATTTCCAAAAAAAAAACATTGTGTCGACTCATTTGGGTCGTACAATCTTATCTGCCAGTGTGGTGCCATTTTTAAAAAATAAATAAGTAAATAAAAATTATTTTGACCAATCAGGAGCCACACCTGATCTCACTTGAAGGCAAAGACAAACTGATGAAACAAGAGGAACTGCTTCTGTAATCATAAATACTTTTTTTTTCTTTTTTTTTTTTCTTTCTTTTTTTCTTCTCTGTGCTCATCCCAGGACATTTATTCACAATATTCTCATACTGAACATCAGTTAATCCAGTTAACGCTATCTGACATTGTAGATCACAGTTATAGAAGTGTAATGCTTCCCAATCACACTATCTGGAGTCGCCGGTCACCTCTGACTTGATGATCTAAATCTATATCCAGATTTCTGCTTTATTACACCATTTTTTTTGTTGTTGTTGAAAGTGCTATACAAATAAAATTTAACTTAAATGGAATCAAATGTGGCTCCTGATGGTTGGAATGAAAATCTGCAGCTACACTTGCAGAGTACTGTAAGCCAGACTTGATGCGAGACACAACTTTCCCGATAAAAGATATGATTATGAAGTCTCAGTGAAAGTTAAAAGAAAAATAAAGTGGTGCCGTTCCCTCCTTTTCGTTCTCGTTTAATCTAATGAGCCATGCTTTGGTGAGTACTAATCTAAAATCTCTCCTTCTCCCCCCGCCACTGTGTTCACTAGTTTCTGCATGAGAGTGTTCATGATAAGGTCGTGGAAAGGTTAATCAAAGCCTACAAGCAAGTCCGCATCGGCGAACCCTGGGACCGTAAGTTCATTCAGGCTCAGGCACTCAGAATCTTTCCGCTAATTTCTCCCAAATGCAAAAAAAAAAAATATATATATATATATAATATATATATATATATATATATATATATATATATATATATATATATATTATTGAGCAACATTTAAAGGTGCAGTTTGCAGAAATATTTCTAGACCTGTAATAAATAATAGGATTTCAAATATACCTGTAATTCACAATATTGCTATGCAATAAGGCGAAATTAGCCCCTTCCCCAGGCAGAACTGACATGAATTTGGTTAAAAGGCCTACATCATTTTAGCAGAGAGGGTGGGGTCAGTTCAAGTTTTCATTCAGACCAGCAGAAGGCTCTAAAAATGACAAACTGCTCCTTTAAGTTGTCTCAGAAGGAAAAGAATAAATCAGAAATCATAGTAATGTACAAATGGTGTATCTATTAAGTATCATATAGTCATGCAAATTATTATTATTAATTTTTTTTTTTTTTACATTTATGTATCAAACAAATAACTAAGAACCAGTGATTATGAATGTATTTTTTGTTTGTCAACAGCTAGTACTCTGTATGGTCCCCTGCACACCAAGCAAGCTGTGGACCAGTACCTGGCGGCCATAGTGCAGGCCAAGCAGCAGGGTGGCACTCTGGTTTGTGGTGGAAAGGTACAGTGCTGCACCTTTTAACTGTGTCTCATGCGTGCAAACAGGTTTGGAACGCATCACTTTGGTAGATATGCTGTGTATCTGTAGCACTGAAGAAATCTTCCTGCAAAACTGAACCCCACCTCTCAATCTGTTGGTCAGGTCATGGATCGCTCCGGAAACTACGTGGAGCCAACTATCTTCACTGGTCTGGCACACGACGCCCCCATCGTTCACACAGAGACCTTTGTGCCTATTCTCTATGTAATCAAATTCAAGGTAGGACGTTTTCCCCTCTTTTCTCTACATTCACATGGTTTTTCAGGTTTCAGAATTTTTTTTTCCGCCTTCTCTTATTTTACCTTTAGACTGAAGAGGAGGCGTTCGCTTGGAATAATGAAGTCAAACAGGGTCTCTCCAGCAGCATCTTCACAAAAGACATGGGCAGAGTGTTCCGCTGGCTAGGGTGTGTGGAGTCTGTACATATATGCACTTTAATGTTTAATATGTGTAAATTAGTTCTTGGCGACTGAGATCGGATTTTGTTTCCTCCAGACCTAAAGGCTCAGACTGTGGCATTGTTAATGTCAACATTCCAACCAGCGGTGCTGAGATTGGAGGAGCCTTTGGTGGGTACAGAATCCTTCTTACAGGCCATACAGGATTTTGATTGTTTTTGTGAATGGTGCAGCCATAAATGTTTGATTTTGCCGTGGCTTTTTTCAGAATTTCCAGTTTTGCAGAGTTTTTTGTGCTGGGTTTGTGTTTTTTTTTGGTGGAAAACCACTTGAATTGGCAAAATCGCAATTGCACGGTCTTTCACAGTGATGTCTGCTGGTAAATGAGAACTTTTAGTTGTACTCATGTTTAACGCACATGAATCTAAGAGGGCTTAGACTGAATGTGCAGTGTGATGTCACGTGGTGCGTCATCTTGACTCAAATCTGCGGTAATTCTGAAAAAGCTCTGCTGAATATTGCGGGTTTACTTGATATTTGGTTTCTTCAATCGCAAGAACACAAAATCCTGGCGGGACTGTTTTTTTTTTTTTTTTTTTTTTTTTTTTTTTTTTGGAACAGTACTAACAGTTGCTGCTGTGAGGAATGGCAGATAAGTGTGTGGCTTTTGTGTGTACAGGAGGAGAAAAGCACACAGGAGGTGGACGCGAGTCAGGCAGCGACTCATGGAAGCAGTATATGAGGAGGTCTACATGGTAAGTGCCCAAGTACACTGTCCATCTGTCTTTTACACAAAATGCAAAATTTTCTTTCTTTGGATTTATGGAAAAGTTTTGTGATGCAGACAGGCACAAAAATAAGGAAAACATACAAGGATATATACACAATGAAGCTTCACGTGTGCTACTACTAATGTAAAGAATGTAATTTGACTACTACGTATGTAAAAAGAAAACACTTCCTATGACCCCCATGCCTGGGTGGACAAAGTCATGTATAATCTACAAGAGTTAGCTTCCCTTGCAACACCTTGGCATTCATCTATCCATGTATCACCCAGGGTACGTTCACTCACTGGAGACACACTGATTGGCCAAAGACTAGGCAATGTTTTTTCAGTATTCAGCTCTCCAGCTGTCTGTCCCCACTGTAGCCTCAGACTCATGTTCTTGGCTGTCAGGAAAGAAACCCAATGTAGTCTTCTGCTGTTAACACCCATGGCCTTATGGTCTGATGATGATGGTGGTGTGTGTTCTGAAACTCTTTTCTGCTCACCATGGTGGTAAAGAGTGGTTATTTTACTGTAGACTTCCTGTCAACTCAAACCAGTCTATCCATTCTCCTCCAACCTCTCTCTCTCTCTCTCTCTCTCTCTCTCTCTCTCTCTCTCTCTCTCTCTCTCTCTCTCTCTCTCTCTCTCTCTCTCTCTCATTAACAAGTATGCTTTTTCCTCCCACACCATTCTGTGTAAACTCTGGAGACTGTTGTGCTTTAAAATTTCTAAGACATCAGCAGTTGAAATATTTAAACCAGCCTAGGTCAAGCATGAATAAAGATGCCACAGTCAAAGTCACTGAGAGCATATTTAACCCCCCCATTCTGAAGTTTAATGTGAGTCTTGACTTGTATCTGTAATGCATAATTTTATGCATTGCACTGTTACCACTAGATTGGATAATTACGTGAATGAACAGGATTACAGGTATTCCTATTAAAGTGGCTGGTGAATGTGATGCTAAATGCAATTTTAGGGATTTATATGAGTGTGTTTGTGCACGTGTGTGTGTGTGTGTGTGTGTGTGTGTGTGTGTGTGTGTGTATAATAGTTAAAGGTCCTTAGCTTCTTAGAGTTCTAGTGAGAACCCTCTCTGATACAGAAACACGTGTAGGCTGCCATATATGACCTTATTCCTCCGAGAGGGAGGATTGAAATTGGTGCATAATGAAGAGTAATTCTGTATAGTAAATTTAAAATATTTTCTTTTTTTCCCCTCACACAGTACTATCAACTACAGCAAGAACCTCCCGCTGGCACAAGGAATCAAGTTTGAGTGAACTGTAACCAAGTAATACTATTACCTGGAAAAAAACAACACAACTAACACAATAAACAGATTTTTCAATTAACACGTTTATTCCAAACTAATCAAATGTAAACGTGCATATGCAATCGGTCTCTCTGTCATGTTAGATTGGTTTAATGGGCAGTTTTATTTCTTTATAGTTTGAATTTGTTAATGAAATTTTGAGTTTTGAAAAGACCCAACCCCAGTGTTCTACAATACATTTATTGACGGTTAAAAAGCACTTGATGGTTTCGTAGTGTGTCCTGTTTTAATGCTCTTCCTTGTCAACATTGAGGCGCTTTGTACGAATAAATCATGCCTTTATTTTTGAAGGAAATTTTTCAAACGTGTGGTTATTTGTTTATACACATTTTTTTCTGTTTTATTTTAGGATCACTTTATTATTATTTTTTTTGGATGAAATTTATATTCTGGCAAGATGTCTGTTTTGCAAAGATTCATCTACTGGAATGCTTGCTATTAGATGCTGTTTCAGTAAGAAATCTGTTTGGTCTAACTACTTTTCAATTTATTATTAACAAATTAGATGTTACATTTCTGCAGCATTAGAAATCATCAACAGTTAGAAAGTTGCACATTATTTAATGACACAGTCCAACAGGGGGTGATATTGCTGTGAAATAGTTAATGCTGCTCAGAAAAGTGCAACAAAAAGCAGTCAGCCATCACCAGGATGACTGGGCTATAAACTACAGCACAGTGAAATTCTCCCCCCGCATATCCCAGATTGTTAGGAAGCTGGGGTCAGAGCGCAGGGTCAGCCATGACACAGCACAGCTGGAGCAGAGAGGGTTAAGGGCCTTGTTCAAGGGCCCAACAGTGGCAGCTTGGCAGTGCTGGGGCTTGAACCCCAGACTTTCTGATCAGTAACCCAGAGCCTTAACTGTTGAGCCACTACTGCCAAGTTCAAATGTCAGCAACGTCACAGCTGGGAGCCCCTAATTGGGTAGGTAGGACTACTCACTGGCCAATGGTGGACTAGTAGCAGGCATAGAGATGAACCTGAATATACCAGGAAAAACGCCTTGCTCTCAAAGTCTCATCCAACATGACTAAATGATGACAACAATTCCATTTTACTGCTTAACCATTAGTTTATGGCTAAAAAGAAGAGCTTAATTGAAGTGGTTATGTTTTCTTTCATAGTCGTGCTATATGTTACATTTTAATAGCAGCACATAATTTAAACAGAGAACACACTTTAGAAACACAAATTCTCTGTCCATTTGTCTAAATGTTTTTGTGATCAACTTTTTTCGTGATCATCATTTCAGACTACAGAAAATAAACTAAATAATTAAAAAATAATAATCTATCAAACTTTGTGAAATGCTTCCCTTTCTCAATGAGTGGCCTTCAGCTAAATAATTTGTGTTTCTGCTATATTTATCCATCCATCCATTTTCCCTACCACCTATCCTACACATGGTCACAGGGGAGCCTGGAGACTATCCCAGGGATCTCAGGGCACAAGGCGGATGACACTCCGGTGGTATTCCGATCTATTGCAGAGCACAACTACACACACATTCACACACTACAGAAAATTTGAAAATTCCAAGCAGCCTGCAAAGCATGTCTTTGGACTCGTGGAGGACTCTGAAGTACCCGGAGGAAACCTCTGAAGCATGGGGAGAACATGCAATGATATATATTTATACTCCTCCTGTATAGTACAACCCTGGCAAAAATGATGGAATCACCACACTTAGAGGATGCTCACTCAGATTTTTTTTACTTCGTAGCAAATACACAAATCACAGATATGCTGCAAAATTTTTGTTTAATAGCTGAATATTCAGCCTTTGTGAAACATACCTCAAACTAATTCAATTCAATTGTTTTAATTGATAGCATATTTTTTTCCAGATCAAGTAGAGGAAAAAATTATGGAATCATCAAGAGAAAAATCACAATTAGTACTCTGTTGCTTTTATGACGGCCTGAATTCTTTGAGGTGCGGACTTCACTAATGATAAACCATATTCTTCATTGAGCTGGACTTTCTGGAATGGCGGTCAACAGATAAGCTTTGCAGGATGGAGGCTTGTGATGGACGAATGTATTATTTTTTTTCATTTCTACCATAAATTTTTAATCAGATAGAGATCTGGACTGTTTGAGTTGATATGTCTTTCCTGAAGAATAGCTTTAACACTCTTTGCTCTGTGGCAAGATGCATTATCATCCTGAAAAATGACCATCACCACCAAACCTATTTTCTATTGATGGAATTAGAAAAGTTTCCAAAATTTCAGTGTACACCTGTGCATTGACCGTTGAGGTCTCTCCTGGTCCTTTACCTGACATGAAACCTCAGATCATAAACGAGTGGGGATATTTGATTGTTTTCTTCAGTCTATATATTTCATTAGAAACATTCAATGGCACTGAACAAAAATTCCAGTATTATCTCCTTGGCCAATGCAGATTTGTCACTGAATATCACTTTCATCCAATCTCCCACACTCAATGATTCCCACTGTAACCTTGTTTTCTTCTGTTTCGGTGTTTGTGCTGGTTTTCGTTTGGCTTTTCTATACATAAATCCCATTTCATTCAGCCAATTTCTTACAGTTCTGTCACAAGCATTGCTTAGTTTTGTTGCGCATTTTCTATCCTGACGTCTTCCTCTGTCTAAACGTAACATTTCCCTTTTATAAGCTTCCCGTTTTGTTTATACTTGCACCAAATTTTAGACACAGCTGATTGGGAAGAACCAACATCGATTTCCTTCTTGAAGGAGTTTTATAAACCTTTCCATTGTTTTAATTGACAACTCTCTTGTTGGGGCCACGTCTAGGTTAATGTCTGTAAGCACTCTCTTTTAACTGCAGACTAATTCACACTGTTAGACTTGTGCTGGTATTTGTTTTAGAAATGATTCCATCATTTTTTCCTCTACTTGAACTATGCCATTAATTAAAATACTTTCCTTTAACTTGTTTGCATCACGCTTCACAAAGCCAGAATGTTCATCTATTTAAACAAAAATTGTTTCGGGTCATATCTGCGATTTTTTTATTCGCTACGAAGTAAAAAAGATGGGTATTCCATCATTTTTGCCTAGGGTTGTATATTTTGAGTGCTTGTTACGACCTGCTGAAATTCTTTAGTTGAAGACACCTGCTCTAGCGTATGTTGGTGGATGGGAAAGGAGCCATGTTAACAGCATAAATGAAGAAATTATATTTAACTGCAATCTGCAGAAATGCTTAGATTTATAAACCTATGAATCTGTAAGTCTATTCTAAGGACTGCCAGGAGAGAGTGAAGTCTAGTCAGGCAGGGCTGGGATTTATTACTATTTATTTTACATTCGTAACAGCAGTAAAATAAATCAAGGTTAGGAGGCCAATGGATTTTTAAAGGAGTCCCTGGCTACAGAAGTTTGAGAACCCGTGTTGTGAGCAAGTGTAAAAGCTGGCTTAATACAATTGTTATAAACTTAATAAGGCCATAAGGCAATATTATGTTGCACAGAATAATAAACAGGTTACAACTGTAGTGAAAGATATTCACTGGGTGAGTAGGCCTGCATTACTCTCTGCATTCACAATGGAAGGTGTGTCTGTAAGCTTGTATGTGACGTGTGCTTCGCATGTTTCAGAGAAATCACATGTCTTTGGTACTTGGTTTTGACACTGCTTACAATTTTGCACAAAATAAATAAATAAAAAACACCCAGTATACACACTGACAGAAACTATAAATATTTTATTGACCATTCTAAATTGTAACAAATCGTCACAAAGCTACATTTTTTGTAATCTGGTTTTATTTCTGAAAAGTTAAACATACAAAACCCAGAGTCCTTGGGACTCATTTATTCTTACTAGCTTGAAGCTTTTAAATTCTACAGTACTAAAATATAAAGCTTTTTCTCTCTCCATCATCCTTGGATGAAATGCCATGATTCAGGTAAAAAAAAAAAGAAAAAAAAGTGTGCACTCCCAAGTAGAGAGAGAAAGGCTGTGTAGCTATTGCACAGTTATGGTTCCTCTTGTTCGTCGAGTCTTTGAAGCGTTTTTTTGTCCTTCCGCCAGGACACTCAGCTCCCTTCAAGCAGCTTTCGCAGGTTCTTCTGAATCTGTATAACAAAGAACAGTGCAGAAGATAATGAGAAACTTGAGAGGAAAAAACTGAAGTGTAGCTAAAATGGAACTTTACTGAAACACAGCACCATTGAATTCTCAAATCTGATTGGTCAGGAGGTTAATTTTTTTTTTATATATATAAACAGCAGCTGTGACAATAATGCCAGCTGTAATTAAAATTCACATTTGTTCTAATAATTTAATAATCTAATAAGTGTTTGTTCTAATAATTAAAATACACCATATGGCCATCGCACCCACATGTGATTTTTGAACATCCCATTCCAAATTTAGTCCTCAGTTTGCTGTTATAAAAACCTCCACTCTTCTGGGAAGACTTTTCCACTAGTTTGTGGAGTGTGGCTGTAGGGATTTGTGCTCATTCAGCCACAAGAGCATTAGTGAGGTCATGGGGAAAAGGCCTGTGGCTCAGTCAGCATTCCAGTTCAGCCCAAAGGTGTTCAGAGGTGTTGAAATTAGAGCTCTGTTCAGGCCACTTGAGTTCTTCCACGCCAACTTTTCAAACCGCGTGTTAATCGAGCTCACTTTGTACACTTGCTCCAACTGTAATGCTAGAACATGTTTGGGCCTCTTAGTTCCAGTGAAGGGAAATTATAATGCATACATTCAGCATACAAAAGACATTCTATACAATTGTTTGCTTCTAAATTTGTGGCAACCGCTTTCCAAAAACTTTGGGTCATATTGTGTGTATATAAGGAATAAAACACTTCAGAAAATGTTCTTACAGGAAATGAATCAACTTCAGGGTGGGAACACGTTATGCCACATCATCGTTAATTATTTTTCAGCACAGCAGCATCCGTTGTGTTCTTATTCCTCCCATAACGAGCTTGGAAATTAACCAAAATCTTTGATTAAAAGATCAACCACAAATCTTAAACTGTCAATTCATGTTAGAAATAACTACCGCAGTTAAAACTACAGCTTTAAAAGTCGAACCAGGAGCTGTGGCTGCAAATTAGTTTTGGCTAGAATGACACATACACGTGCGGATTTTTTTCTCATATGTAAGAATATAAAATTGAATTGTCCCTGTTAAAGAGCGGACTTTTACTTCCAATAAAGTGATAAATAAATGCGTAAACACCACTTTGTTTTTCTCCGTCTGACATACACATCCTCTGCCCATGACATAACCGGTGTGTGAAACCCTACCTGCTTTTCACAGCAACATTATTGAATACAAAAGAAATAAACAGGTTCGTCTTGGAGTTGTTGTTGTTGAACAGAGAAATCGGTCTGTAAATGATTTAGTAGGAAAGACCAACCCCGATGTTACTCAACCCTACATTGAAACCAAACAGTTCACTCACCTTTTCTAACTTGAACAGGTTTGTGGACAGCTCGCCGTAGATCTCTGCGCTGGCTGCTACTTGAGATCGATGATGAAGCGCGTTCCTGTATGAGGAAAGAAAAAAACAAAACGTTTTAGGTTATTTTAAAGAAATATGTATTTTGAAGTAACAATGGAAGGAAGTCTGCACTGGGACCAGTCCAGAACCCTGCTATACAGCATGTAGTATATTGGGATTAAGATCAGCTTTAACAGAAACACAGTTATGGAAAAAACAAAAGTATATTTAGAAGCAACATGCTGGGTTTTTTTCCGTGCATTGTCTGAGTGTTAGTTTGTCTGAAGTTGAACCTACAGTAGGATGTGCAAATAATGCACAACCAGGGCTGACTGGTATAAATGTTGCTAGCTGAACAAAATGATTTGCTGTTAACAAATGGCTTAAAGTGGATTCTTTTTTTAAAAACTTTTTTGTAAGCAAGAACAAAAGCATCGCCAACGGCCGTGAGTAAAATACATAGAACAGTGTGAAGAAGTGAGGCTGTGGCTAATTTCTTTCTAGGCCAAACTGTAGATAAAAATATAGTATTTAATTTATTGTCACTATTACACACTTTACCTAGCTGCTATGCCCATATTTGGTATAAGCTTATCTGCTGAAGACTAAGTCATAGCATGTTATGTTTACATTTATACCATTTTAAAATTATATTGTTACTCCTTGGCACCCATCTTCTGCACTACCTGGTATATCAGACACTTCCACACTAAAACTGTGTACTCTTCAGCACTACACTGTCACTTATTGTGCCTATTGTCCTTTTTTAGTAGTTATTGTACTGTCCTGTATTGTTAGTACACGTTTACACGTGCACTTTATGTAAAAATGTGTCGTCTCATGTGGTTAGTGTGTTGTTTTATGTAGCACCATGGTCCTAGAGGAATGTCGTTTCGTTTCACTGTGTACTGTACCAACTGTATATGGTTGAAATGACAATAAATCCACCTGAACTTGAAGTAGATTCGCACAGCCTATTGCTGGCAGTTGTGTCTAGGAATTACACTTTGTGTACTGTAGGAGGAGGGTCACCAAAACACAGTCACACAATCCAGAATGAACACCTCACTTACTCGTGTGAATAGTCTCCCAATGAGCCCAGTGAATTCAGCCGCTGCTCGAGAGCCAGGATCTTAAAAGCCATGTAACACGAAGACAAGACGAGAACACACACCCTGCCGAGACACAACTTTCTCGATCAACCAAATGACAAATATTTCTCAAACGGTTATGCTTATGAGAATGAAACAAAAGCAAAACTTGTTTTGACACGCAAAAGCAGCCGAACAGGTCAGTCCAATTTCCGTACATTCATTACATGGTACACAAACTTTTACTCACAAGAATAAATAGACGAGTAGAAGACTGTTCAGAGACAATGGATAGAGAAACTTCTCCTGCTGGTTGGGACCGTTTACAGCCTTAACTGGACCTATGGATACATGAATACATGCATGTTGAGTAATACTCGTGTGTTTCTTGTGATTTTTAATTACCCAAAGACTTCTAGAAAGGAAATCTAACAAGATCTCTACACCATTCCCTTTCTTAAAGAATAAAAGGATCTATAAATATGAAAATCAAAAATACTCCACATGGTCTTCTGTAGATATGCTACACTATTTCCTAAAGCATACTTGTGCTAAAATAAAAAAGGCAAGAGGTTACACTGACCCTGTGTGTCTGAACCTCAGCCTGACTCACTAACATGAGAGAATCGTTGACATATTAGCACAGTAGGATCAGTTATCAACTCGTATATACTGGAATCATTCACTGCTACTGAGCAACTGTACGGTGCTTATACTATCCGAGTACTGATTTCCAGCGATTTATTTAACATTACACCACAGCAATGTTGAATTCTTCAATCTGATTGGTCAGATGGTGTTGAATAATGTTCTATATAAAGTTCTAAACAATTTCAGACATTTGACCTTGCTATGACCATGACCTTATTTGAATAAATACAAAAAAATGTAATCAGGTCATCTGCTGGTTCCAAGGATAATTCCATATCAATCCTACAAGCATTCATCCAGTTATTCTTAATAATCAATAATCTCGGATAATAAAGGATGCACGGAACCTAAACATACGAACATAACGCCTCCGTGACTAGGAATTAAAACGTGTGCTGTATCACATGCTCCGTCCTGTTTTATTACCTAAATCTGTCTAAATTTTGCTCAGCACTAACCGTGAACAGGCTTGAGAGCTTTGAGAACTAGTTTGTGGGATCTTTTTTTTTCCACTAAGAAAATCTGTTTCAAATGAAACAAACGAAAAGAAAAGAAAAGAAAAGTGAAATGATTGGCTTTGAATGCAGAGGAACTTCACATACCATTGTGTTGCTTTGTGCTGATGGTCTGCAGGTGAATGTCAGCGTGGACGGCCATCTCTCCGCTCTTCATCACGTCCAGGAAGTTTTCAGTGAGGGGGGGGAACTCTAGAGGCAAGAAGAGGAAAAACGTTTATAAAGTGATGTTGGGTCTGCTTTTTCGATTATGTACTTCAGGGAATTTTTTTTATTTAAAGCAACAACAATAAGAGATACTATTCCAAAAACAATATCACTATAGCATAACAAAACATAGTAGTGCTTGAAAGAATTTTCTATATTTCTGCATAAATATGACCTAAAAACTCATTTATTTATTGAAGGCAGCAATAACTGCAACTAAACTTTTGCGGTAACTATTGATCAGTCCTGCACATCGGCTTGGAGGACTTTTAGCCCGTTCCTCAGTACAGAACAGCTTCAACTCTGGGATGTTGGTGGGTTTCCTCACATGAACTGCTTACTTCGGGTCCTTCCATAACATTTCTATTGGATTAAGGTCAGGACTTTGACTTGGCCGTTCCAAAACATTAACGTTATTCTTCTTCACAAACTTTCACAAACACCATTATAATTGATGCTATTAAGAGAGTCATTAGTCTTGATAAGCCCTAATATAACACCGCCACTCTCCAGCTATTCAAACATGAATTATAAATGAACATTTAAAAAGACTGCTGTTTTATGTCAACATATGGATGCTGATAAAGCCAGGATAAAGTCTAGTCTACAAAAGAGTGTTAGTGCACTGAGAGATCATACAAAAGCCTTGTTTTTTTTGTAAACATTGCCAATTTCCACTGTTTTCTCGAAAGTGCTTTCCATCCATATTACTATTACAGTACTGCATACTGCACGGTTCAGCGGAACCTTTAACATGTTCAACAGAGAGAAACGAAATACTCATTCAAAATTAACATATTGTTCTCTTACAAAAAGGAAGAAAAAAAAAAGTCTAGTCTTAAGGTTGAAACTTTTCAGGTTTCAATCCTTCATTTCAATGATCCACAATACAGGATATTTTACATTTTATTTATTTACTGACTACCTGTGTTAAACACAAGTCTGAACAGGGCCACATGTGTCATGCAATCCAATCACTCATACCACATGCTGTATAGCGTCTCTGACAAATCAAAAGACCACCAGGTTCACGTTTTTCAACAAAAAGCTGAACAAAATGCGACAGCCTGCGCCTGGGCGTAATGCTTTTAATGACCAATCTAAGAGGCAGACAGTTTAATCAAGAATTGTTGCTCGACACGTTTTACTTTTCATTTGGTACCTGGATATATTCTAGGAGGCTTTCTTTTAAGTCATTTTGGATTGCTTTCGGCAGATCTGGCAACATTTCTAATCACAAAATGCATTCATGAGTGGTCACGGATCTTAATCCCTAATCTGAACAAAGATTAATACCAGAAGTGCTGTTACAGAATCAAGATATTCTGCATTAGATGCATGTAACCAGTGGGTATACTGTACTGTACGTAGTGGCGACAGATGATGATTTTACCTTGCGTCTTTCTCTCGTGTGCTACTGCATTACCATCCATGAGATCAACCGATTCATTACCTCTGCTGTGTGGAAACACTACAGAGTTCTTCATCACAGCAAGCTTTCTTAGCTGCCGTACATAGAAACTTTGTTAAAAAAAAAATAAAAATAATATGATTGTGGTGGTGTCTTCCTACATGAAACATTTATCTCCACAAATCGAAAAAAACAATGCTAACAACCTTTATTCTGTAGTCTTATAGTCACACTCCCTTTTGTGTTGATGGTTGATGTTGTGATGTAATCATTGGTGGGTTAACGTCCAAAAAAAACAACATCAGAGAAATAGTCCTACCTGTTAGACCTGTAACCCAATCTAATCTTATTGTCTGCTTTTCTGCATTAATAGTTTGTCTGGACTGCAATATTATCATCTGTTAATCATGAGTACTAGTGAGTTTTCAGGCCTGATTAATTTACTGATGTCTGTTATTTATTTATTTATTTATTTATTTATTTATTTATAGCATCAATTGCTGCATCTCTGCAAACTGCACCAGCTGCTTAATTTTTTAAAGAAACGATTGAAATCATAAACCCGGACAAATATATTTACTTGTGAAGCATCTTGAGAGCAGACTAGTTAGTAGTCAATAACCTTAGTTCATTTGTGCTTTCAAGCAACCGTTAATAGACATGATAGATTAAAACTATATATCGTTTACTTAAGGAAAACGAAAAATGCAGTGTTTAGCAGCACCAGATTATTGGATGGATCCCAGATTGAATCACTGCCAATTTTTTGTTGCGATCATCAGATTATTTTATACATGTGAACACACTCACACTGTGATAAAAGCATCAATAATATAAACTTTGCACCACATTCAAGGTGATATCACGCCAATACAAAAGAACATGACATGTCTGAACTCTGACCTAACCAAAATAAGAACGTTCCTTTTTTGCCATATTTTTCAATAATTTCACTGGTGTTGTGCTCTAAAAGTCAACCCTCTCCACCAACTGACCATTAATGACCAGAGCAATCAATATTCAATATGCCATATTTACAACACACCATTCCACTAAAGCTCCCACCATATCCCTGTGCACAGTTCCATCCCTGTTAGTACAAGTCTCACCATTGTTATATTACCTAGAAATATGTACATGTTGATGCATTATAAAGCATCACTCGCGTGCTAACGTTAAGTGTGACAACACCGTAACTTATGTCTGTTCCGAACTGAATGTAGTGTGTGTGTAACGTGTAAACCGCACGTGAACTGCGCATACACACCAGTCATCTTTTCATAATCTGGGGTCTGGGAGCCTGAACTGCTACTGTCCAGCAGTTCCTGCCTTCTCTGACGCACTACTCCATCAAGATCTGAAAAATCAGCTGAGAAATCCTGAACACACACACACACACACACACACACACACACACACACACACACACACACACACACAATTTATGTACAGATCATGAAAGCAGATGATCCGTTTACACAGTACAAAGCACATAAATCTAATAACAGCTCACTTTCCACAGTGACTTTACACAATGCAGGATGTTCTTTGGAGTTGCATGACAAACCTTCTTGTGGGATGGAAATGAAGGAACCACAGGCAAATCAACACTAACCAGAGGAAGTGACGAAGGGCAGTCCGCTCTGAAGCTGTTCTCTGCTGATGATGTGACCGGGGTGCTGCCTGCATTCTCTACCTAAAATGGAAAAGAAAGACCAGTGTTGCGTTTCGTTGCGTTGCGTACAGACACGACATCATACCATGGCTTTGCTATATTGCAGAGAAACATTGACTTACACGTAAATGAATGCAGACTGACAGCAGGAACTTGTATGTAGTGTCCCGGGACAGGAACGACACAAACAGATGCTGAATAAGATACAATCGAATGAGAGTACATTTTGTCAAAGACTGTTCCCACGACACGTTATTTAACATAGTTTCAAATGATCTCAAACGATCCACTTACCCTTTCAGTTGTAGTTGTGATAACAAGTGCATTTGGCACCAAAAGGGCAGTTTTTGTCTTCTTTATAAGGGTGATAGAGAGAACTGGGATAGCGATCTGTGGAAACAACAAAAAACCCCAATTGTTATGTTAATGAACTTTTTCTTTGGGCTTAACTAAATTACCTGGGATGCTTGGCACGTCTGGATCAACTTGTGATTTCAAGTAAGTACCTTGGTGTCCCTGCCAAACACTTTGGAATGGAAACAAATCCAGTTATCCGAGACAAAAAGCCTTCCCTGATAAAGTATGTCCTTCTGGAGAGCACAAGTATAACCTAAGGACAGACACGGACATTAGATAAGATAGAACAAAGTAAAGAAATTCCTTTCAGCACACAGTACTGATAAAGTTCATAATGATGTAAAATACTGTGACTGAGATAAGGAAAGAGTCAGAGTAATCTAATGAAACTTGTTTGAACACAATATTGACTTACTTTGTTTGAGGATCTCATCATTGCTTAATTCTTTGAAGAGCTTATGATACTGTGCGTTTGCTTTGGAGAACTAGAAAAAGACCAAAAATAACACACACACACACACACAAATATATAAGGAATGAAATATGATTGGGGGTGTAACGTTATGTAAGAAAGCAGTGACACCTTGCAGAAAACATGATTTTCTCGGTTAAAAAACAACTGGTTAACAAAAAAAGTAAACATCTGCTTATTATTAACCTTAGATTATGAAGTGTCCACTATCCAACTCCCTGCGAATTAGTTATTGTTGTTATTGTTATTATAGAAATAATTTAATTTTAAAACAATTTGTTTTAAAATTACAATTTGAACAATTTGCTTTATAGACTGTCAGAGAAATGTTTTGTTTGTTTAAGACAAAGAGCACCATTTTATCTAAGCATCCATCACTATACGAGTCCAAAGTGTGTGTTTGGGTGCATACCTGGCTGTACTGAGTTTTCTTCCTCTCTAGTTTTGACTCAGAGTCTGTTGGACTGAGTGTGAGTGAGGGTTGATCGGGCAGTTTAATCCTTCAAATAGAAAGGAAATAAAAACACAGAACAAAAGCATTTGAAATCTGTAAGCAAAGTTTTACATGAATAGAAAAATCGTAAGTCCTGACTCCTACATTTAAAGCCCCAGATAGGCCCGGTCACACCAGGAAACAAAAACGACAATGCAATATGCATGCCTACTCAGTTTTTTTTCTTATTTGTGCGGAACATTTAGAGACAGTCACCTGGTAGCTGTTGCACTGTATCAGCAATTCAGCACTGGGGCTTTTAAGCGTGTTTATTTTAAGAAAAATATATGCTCAAGATAAATATTTGAGAGGAAGCTATAAATATTGTGCAACAAGGGCTGCATGATAAGTTGACCTTGTAGGTCAACTTACAATGAATTAATATTAAAGTCAAGGGTGGTGTTCATGGTCACACCTGTTACTTCAAACTTCTTTCAAAATAAATCGCGCCCATTTAATTGCTTGGGAGTTGTAAACACGTCTAGGTTTGATGTTAGCTTGATGTTATTTTCTTATTAGCATGTTGGACGCAGTAACCCTTTGTTAGCTTGAGCATGTCGACCTTACTTAAATTTTCTAAGCCATTTTTTCCTTATCTTCCTTTCCTCACATTATAAAACTACTTTCTCTATTCAACGAAACCACAACGAGTTTAAATAGATGGGATTTTCACAATGCAACAGAAATCATAAAGCCTCTCGAATGAATGCTGAAATGTCTTTATAATTGTAACAAACATGCAACAGGACCTGAATGACTGAAAACCTTGGGAGAATATTCGTTTATGGCTAACATCGCAGGCCATGCAGCCAGGATCTGTGGAAACAACAACAACCAAAAAAAAACCCAACCCAGTGACACGGTTGCACACTGTTCCATAACTGTGTGTTTGCACAGCGGTGAGGTCTGTAAACAACACTGACGCAAACAGGCATGAGACCAGGCTGAATGAGGCGAGCCATGCACGACGCATCCAGAAAGACTTTGAGTTACTGAAGATTACAGAAAATGATTCTCAAAATAAAAAGGTATAATGGAGGTATGAGAACGTGGAAAAACGTTTGAGCGTGCGGTGTGAACGTGGTAATGGCACGACATAACGACAAACAGCTAATTTTCTGCTCTGTATCAAGTTAGCTTTCACAGCCAGTTAAAACTTACATAGGCACAGAGGACATTTACTAATATTCATTTGGGAATAACTGACAACGCAAAACTGAATAATAAAAATTGTAGACTAAAACTATTTGGCCGTTAGTAACAAGTGCCAATTAGTATTAGTTTGTTTATACTGGCAATAGCTACGGTGGTTTGTTTATTTAGAGAAAAACATAGCATAGTATAGCAAGTTATTTGCACATATAGGTGCTGCCGATGCAACCTTCACCACAATGAGGTGACCACATGGCATTGTGGGATGGAGTACACATCCAAATTGGACTGAGAATTTCCAAAATGGTAAAAATAATTAAAGAAATAAAACGTACAATGTAAATACTGTGTGAATTGTGCCCGTTAGTGTGCATACCTGTCTACTCATTATCAAAGCTATTCTTTATTTATGGCAATATTTGTAACAATAGGAAACCTTCTCTTTCAGGACCCTTGCATGTTTTAAGTAAGGTAAGAAATAAAACAAGACGTGATGTTCTGTTGGAGAAAAAGAATCACTGATGGGTGACGTGATGTGTTGCCACCCTGACGCTGGTTGTTTCCAATAACCAGCCACGTCCTGTGTTTAATTCCTCTTAGACTTCTTATTCCTTTTATAGATGTATATTAAATACATCTATACATTACATCGAACATCGAACATTAAGTTCGAGACACACTACATCCTGCTATTATGTACGTTATAGCAGCTACATATCATATCAGCTGTTCCCTTACTTTTGGACTCTCTTGTTAAGCTAATAAAAAACAAAACATCCCAAATTGTCACGAGAAAGAGAAACCAGAAAGAGGAATCTCCTCTGTTCTGAAGACTATTCCATGGCAGAAAATGTGTGGAGCACTGACACAGGACATTTCTATCTAAGCAGGCACTCCAACGCTAATCTACTTTTCTGTTATTCGGGCCAAAGTGTATGCCCTGTTGTTCATCTCTGTTCCACACACATGTTGACAGGGACACTTTTACTGTCACAAGACACTTCTTTTCTTTACTGGCTGCGACTTGATCCTGCTGCTATACGTTTCTCCACAAGCCAAGAACGTAAAGCATACCTATTATGGTTTTTAAACATGCTTACTTTTGTTTAAAGGTCTCATACAGTAGATTTAAATGCATCCAAGGTCAAAAAAGACTTTCACGTGCTCATAATTTAAATTGCAGCATTACCTTTTTCCCCCCAGTGTCAAAAACGACTCGTTAAATGATTCGTTCTAAAGGATTCATTCTAAACTCTTTCAAAGAGCATACTCTGCTCTGATTGGTCAGATGACCCAGACTGTTGTGACTGGACTACTACTGTCAGTGAGCAGCCAATGAAGACCAGAGGCGGGGCTTTTTGTTACAAACCCATGTAGGTTAGTACAGGAAGTAAGTCTGGAATTACTAACTTCTTTTGGGAGTCAATAACTCTGTTTGTCCTGCGCTTTGATTTTTGAAACTTTGCAGATGTTTTTACATTCACAAACAGCTGTATAACACAGTACATGTAGGGTAATATTTGAAAAACCATAATAGGTGCACTTTAAATACAAATTGTTTGCACTGGTTTCTCAGCATCCAACACCGTTTTGTTGTCTAGTTAGAACGTACTGTCCGATGTACTTACGTCCTGTGTATTGTGTTGAACCGTGGTCCTAAAGAAGCAACTTTTTGTTCTGATGTATATGAGGTATGACAATAAAAACCCACTTGACTTAAATGTTACAGCAATAAAGAACCTAAACGGGGTAGTTACTGCTAGTATTAACATCCTCAGTGTGTGTGGAAACATGGCTGCATGTCTCACCTCAGGATAGGAGACTTCCTCCTGCTCTCAGACAGATCGGACTCTGTGTAGAGCTTCTCCTCTACATTTTCAGCTTCTGAGCTGTCGATGTGCAACAACCGAGTCCATAAAAAAAAAAAAAAAAAAAAGTAAACAGGATTTTGAGCTTCTGAGCTGTGGATGTACAATTCAATCCAGAGCAAACACACAGGAACACAACACAAACACAGCTGAAGTGACGTGAAATATATCTATTGTCAATCTACTATTAATTTACGCAGCAACTCTAACAATAACAGAAATTCTCTACATTTGTCATAGCTGGACAGCACAACCTCCTGTTGATAATATTTCTAAATTAGTCACGTTATATTTTAGCTTTTGGGCCCAGCTGTTCAGGAGTAATCTGACCGGGTTCCAGCTATCGGATTGGATTTAATCTTGAAAATACATTGTTCAAAAGAAAAAGAAAAAAAAAAAGGATTCTTAAATCAGATTAGATCATGTGATCCAATCTTCCTTCTGATCTGGATCAAACCTTCAGTATGTGTTGTTCAAAACTTTTAGTAGGATTTGGATACCTGTTATCCAAAAAACAAAAAAACAAAACAAAACAAAAAAAACAAAGAAAAAAACCTGGGCTCAGGATTATCCTGATCCCAGCAGAAGGGTGGATTCAGGGAGGATTTCAAGAACAAAATGTAATAAAACTTTAAACCTGGTCAAATAATACAACATTTGTATCACGTAGCATATAAATTTATTTATATTTTGCACTTGATTTGTTTAACCGCTACAGTAATAATGTAGATAAAGTATACATTAGACTACCAATTAAACCTTTCAGTACAGTAAAGTAACAAAGAAAAAAGATTTGGTCCCCATAAATAATCCCTCAAACAGCTGTCAATATCAAACAAAAATAATACTAATAATAATTCTCACAGTTGCGTCCCTTATTGCTCTCCACACATGAAGAACATTATGGACATCTAGACTTTTTATGATTTCAATGTGTTCGAAATATCCCCAATGTATCTGTGAATAATGCAGATTTGTTTGTTTGTATTTATTTGTTGTGGGTCCGATGGGGGGTCAGACTGTTCAAAAGAAATTGAAAAAGGAAGGGTTTTTATTGTGCCGTTCTCTGTCTCTTTAAATAAAAACACTTAACGTTTTTACCAACCCTGCTGGCTGTTGTTCTTTACATAACTAATAGCCTACACTGTGATATGTAGTCTGATTTAGAGCACTAGTCATCCAGATTTGGTCATCTTGAAAGGGTTTGTATCTGGATCAGGGTGATCCAATCCAGTGTTGCTTTGAAAAACTGACACAAATTGTAAAACTTGACCCTGGCTCGAAAAACATGGGGATTTTCAAATCCGGATCAATCTGATCCTGATGAAACTTTCTGAACAGCTAAGCCAAGGCTACCAATTAAACCTTTCTGTACAGTAAAGTAAGAAAGAAAAACTATTTTGTCCGTGTAAATAATCCCTCAAACAGCTGTCAATATCAAACAAAAATAACAATTTCATTCTATCCGTCATTTGTCTCTGTATATTAATTACAACGACACAATCATCAGAGATGAACCAGTCAAAAGTACATGAACATTCTAATTTTGTTAACTATTGGACTTTTTATGATTCCAAACACGTGTTTAAAATATCCCCAATGTCTCTGTGAATAACGTAGATTTGTTTGCTTGTATTGTTTTATTGTGTTGTTTTCTGTCTCTTCAAGTAAAAACACGAAGTTTTTACCAACCATTCTGCCTGTTGTTCTTTACATAACCAGTAGCCTACACTGTGATGTGTAATCTGATTTAAAGCACTAGTCATCTTGAAAGGTTTTGTATCTAGATCAGGGTGATCCAAACCACTGTTGATATTATAAAACGGATCACTTGATCCTGGATCGAAAAACATGGGATTTTTAAATCCGGATCATTGTGATCCTGATGAAACTTTGTGAACAGCTGGGCCCTGGGGTTCAGAAAGCGATTCACTGGTGATTACAGCCATGGGCTGATTTGTTAACGAAAGCAGCTGCAAAGTTGTAAAACAAACTAAGCGAGGGAGACGGATTTGCAAGTGAAACAAAATGGCACACTGAGGACATTGTATGGACGAGCTTTAGTGTCTTTGGCAGATTGTTTGAAGTTAGCAAACAGGCTTCTTGTACATTTATGAAACGTTAAAGCTGGCCTGGTGATCATAACTGGCAGTTCATGGAGAAAAACAAAACAAATAAAAAATATAAAGCAAAATAAAAATAAAATACACCCCTTTAAACCACCTCGAGGAAAGTTCTAGACAGCTTGAGTTGTCTAGAGCACATCTGGTATGAACTCAGTGTGGGTTAAACTCTTCCCAAGAGAAAACCATCAACTTTCCTACTGGAGTGGATTAGCTTAGCAGGCTAGTAAAGGCTTCTTCTGTTTGTTGCGGATGCAAAAAGAAAGCAGGCGGACTTACTTAGTTTGTATTCGGAGGTCTTTCTTGTCGATCCTGCTGGTTTTTCCTCCTTCAGGAGATGACAGCGGTGTGAAAATCCGATCTGTCTGCTCGATCATCAGCACCATGGCGCAGGGTTATTGCACATACAAACACATACAATCACATACACTCAGCTCCCCCCCAATGAGCCGCTAGACTCAAACAAACACACGGAAACCCATACACACTCCTCCTCTCAGAACTCTCCACACACTGCTGTTACATTTGGGAAGGAGGTCCTATCTAGGAATGGGAAAGGAAAAATAAAGAGGGAAACATCGCCCCCTTCTGCCGAGAATAGGAAAAAACCAAGAAAACCAAGAATTAACCGCGTCAGCACTACGCATTCAGGACAACCAAATAAGCTACTTTATTAATTGTACAGGAAAAACCAGAAAGGTATATCAGTTAAAATATACACAACCCCAAAATGGACGTGTTGTCTGCTAAAGTTATTATAGCGCACGTGGCGTAGTGCACGTAAATAGGGAACAGGAAGTAATTTCGGATTTAGTAAAACACTCAGTTAAACACTTTAAACACTCAATTAAATACTCAGTTAAACACTTTAAACACTCAATTAAACACTCAGTTGAACACTTTAAACACTCAGTTAAACTCACTTAAACACTCAGTTAAACACTTTAAACACTCGGTTAAACACTTTAAACACTCAGTTAAACACTTTAAACACTCAGTTAAACACTTTAAACACTATAAACACTCAGTTAAACACCCAGTTAAACACTTTAAACACTCAGTTAAACACCCAGTTAAACACTTTAAACACTCAGTTAAACACTCAGTTAAACACCCAGTTAAACACTCAGTTAAACACTTTAAACACTCAGTTAAACACCCAGTTAAACACTTTAAACACTCAGTTAAACACCCAGTTAAACACTTTAAACACTCAGTTAAACACCCAGTTAAACACTTTAAACACTCAGTTAAACACCCAGTTAAACACTCAGTTGAACACTCAGTTAAACACTCAGTTAAATACTTAAACACAGTTCAACACTCAGTTAAACAAACAGTTAAACAATAAACACTCAGTTAAACACTCAGTTATATATATGCCCAGTTATATATATATATATATATATATATATATATATATATATATATATATATATATATATATATATATGTATGTATGTATGTATATGTATATGTATATGTATATGTATATATATATATATACACACACACACACACACACACACACACACACACACACATATATAAAACATATATATATATATATATACACACACATATATATATATATATATATATATATATATATATATATATATATATATATATATATGTGTGTGTGTGTTTTTTAATGATCTATAGTAATTCCTACACATTTATTGTAAAATCATTGACGATAATAACTTGTTGAACATTTATAAATGAAAATGGTTAACATAATATTTGACCCTAAATGTTCAAAGGTACTAAATTAGACCAGAGCTTTTCTTTCTTTTCTTTCTTTTTTCTTTTTCTTTCTTTCCTTCATTCCTTCTTTGCTTTCTTGCTTACTTAAACTAGAATGTCCTAAATGTATTTAAAAAAGCGAAAAACTTTAATACAAGTCTTTAGAGTAATATATCGCAATTTAGCTAGACTATCTAAGACAACAAGATTAATATAAAGATGTTTTGCAGATTTTGGCCTTTATTGAATTTAGAAAAACAAAACTGTTTTTAAAAAAATTAACAATATGAAATGTTGTTGAAAATGCAGGTGAGACATTTGAGTCATCTGTGATTCACATGATATTCAGGTGTTATGATCTCAGTTATTTTACGGTATATAAACATAATCATTCTCTACACTTTTAATAGGGGATGGAATTTATGTAAACATTTAGACACATTTACAAGCTCCATAAATTAATGATCACTGGCTGTTGGGCCCATTAAGAAGATGCTGTTGTGATGCCTTTTCATTAAACACATTAAAGTTTGAAATTAGGCTGGATGCTCAAGTGTGAATTTGTATTAATGAACCTGCAAATAGCTTTAGAGGAAGTCAGTGTTGACTCCATATCTCTCTGCTTGCTTCAGAATCTGCCTGGACACTTTGACTTGGATATATTTGTCTCAAAGCTGCATGGCCATGGCCACAATTTTAGCAAATATGCACTAAAGTAACTCTGTCACTTGACACTCACTTAAGCTTCCTGTTCTTGTTTTGTTTGCTCTTCTAACTACACTATATGGCTGACAATGGTCCATGATGCCCATATGTGCTTACTGAACTTAATATGGAGTTGCTGCTATAATGGCCTTCACTCTTCTGGGAAGACTTTCCACTATATTTTGGAACGTTTCTATTGGAATTTGCACCCACTCAGCCACAAGAGCATTAGTGAGGCAAGCCATGTCTTTATGGTTCTCACTTTGAGCACAGGGACAGGGTCAGGCTAGAACATATTTGGGCCTCTTAGTTCCAGTGAAGGGAAATCATAATGTTACAGCATACAAATACATTCTAGACAATAATACCAACTTTGTGACAAAAGTTAGGTGAAGGTCCACATTTGGTTAGACATCCACATACTTTTAGCCATATTGTGCATCATAAAACTTCCTTGTCTTATCAACTAAAGAAGCTATAAAGAGCTGAAGTTGGACTTAAGGTGAACATTCCTATAAATCTTAATCATAGGTCTGTGAAAATAGGCAATGATTGATTTTCAATTTGGTTTTATTTTACAGCACTGGATCCCTTGTTAAAGGTGCAAAAGCCTTATCTTTTTTTAAAAAATTCCTTACTAGTACAAATAACCTGGAAGATATGTAGAACATGAAAAAACAGATGGATTCAGTTATGGCCTTAGAAAAAAGTGCATTCAACTCACCTAACCTTTAGAGACCTAAACTTGAAAAAAAAACAAAAAACAAAAAGAATAATGTTACCTATGGCACCTTTACGTTCATGAGTGACAAACTTTTGATTTATTTATTCAGCTTTACTAAGATGAACTCAGTGTATGCGAAATTAGGTTTTCTAGAAAATATACCAGAAAATCATCTACAAAAAGGAGTTTTGAAGTCCATCTCATTTGTGTCAAGGATGTTCAAGAAGTTTATGTTGCAGGACAATTATCAGGTGTACAAGCAGTTGGTAGCCAGCAGAGAGAGCCAGAGATTAAACTGTGGTGCTTTATGGAGAACATGCCCCTCAGTGATGAACAGGCCCTGTGTTTGAGGTAACAAATCCAGTGTTGACATTTTAAACAACTTAATGCTGACTGAAAATGGACCAGCGACAATATATAACTAAATTGGTTTACAGGTTGGATTTAGATAGGGTCTGGTAGAAGGAGATCAAGATGCAAGAGAATTGTATAAAACCTGAACAGTGAGCAGCATTAATGTGTGTAACAGTATGTCCCAATGTGTCTTAAACATTTGAAAAACATTTTCAGAAAATCCATGTAACATTAACCTTTTTCAGTCCTAATTACTGTTTAGTCTCACAGAGCCTCTGGTGGAGGTGTCGCTGTTGCCAGCATACATTCTGAAACAAGCCTGTGAAAGTGTGAAAGAAAAGGAAAGTAAGGGGAGAAGAAAAGTCCTGTCAGAGTTCATTATGTGTCCAGGGAACAATGCTGAAAGCGGCAACGCAAGCTGCACTGCGCTGAGCTGCCATTAATCATGGCTGACAAGGAACCAGGGTTAAAGGTGGGAGAGTTGCCAGTGCCTCTGATAGTGATTATAGAGAGCGAGAGAATAAAAACTCTCCTAGCAGCCCAGAACACTTTCATATAACATATGGACTGACGTTTCAATAATAAGACCATATCATAACCTTAGGATTAAACATACATTCACACAAACCCAATTGAAATGTGACATTTTTGCTGAAATAAGAGGTTATTTTATTTATCTATTTATTTTTTACTTCAGCTTCACTAATTGAGACATAAAGTGTGAATAACAAAAGTGACACTTATAACCTAGGTTGTACAACACCAAAAAAATGAAAGAAAATCAAAAATAAACTCCAGACTGCCATTTGCCAAGCACTGCAAAATCAGTCATAATATATGAGTAGGAGAATCTATTCTGACGTATCGCCCCAGAATGTAATCCTGCTTTGCTCCTTTCAGAGTCACAAAGTGACTGCATTGCTGAAAAATTCAGCTTGTTTAGACCAGCTACCAGCTGCCAAAACACAGGCTGATCTGGTCATACTGATAGACCATCTTTGACAGCTGGCAAGTTATTTTCCATCTTTCCATCTTTTATTTGAATAAATCAATCAGTAAATATTTGAGATTTTCTAACTGCCTTGCTATTTTCTCAAAAATAACTTGTCTACTGACGCTCAGAGCCTCAAATTTCGACCATCTCTTATTATCTTTCTTCAGCGAATTGGATCCTTGATGATGCAGAGCTGCTCCTTACTTCAGCATTCAGTGGCGTCGGCTCCTCTGAGGATAGCAGAGAGCAGACAGAGAAGAGAAAGAGAGAGAAAGAACATAATGGACCCGTGACTGGAGGAGATTGAGGCTCTGTTAAGTGCTCGGCTTGAAAACATGTCTGGCCTCATTAGCTGTCAGTTGTAACAATACTGAACTGGCAGTGAAGACAGGTTGGAGTCTCGTGGCCATAAATCACAGGCCGACAGGCCTCTGACAGGCTGGGAACTAGCGCACATGCAGGCGCCTTTTCTCGTTCCTCTCGCTCAGCACATCTGAAGCTAGAGCAAACACACATGCGCACACACACATACACACATATACACACACAGGCCTGCCTAAAACAAGTCATCAAAGAGCTAGGTTTCCAGTTTTTTTTTTTTTAGATGAGGATAGATTTCGATTCACTTTGGTCCAAGGATTGAAAGTCCAAGTTTATGGATTGAACATGTGAAGGGCTTTGATATTCTGTTAAATATTGTTTAAATGCATATTTGCTTGATTATCTTAAATGGCTGTGAGGCCATAAATACTTGCTCTGTGTATGTATGTGTTTTGCCAGGAGCACTAAGGGCTTTCATGTCATGTCAATCTGCCTGAGTGCATTAGGTTGATGGGGAGTAGTGCAGTGGGACGGCTGAGGTGGGTGCATGTAGGTGGGTGTTTTTGGGGAGGTTAAGGGGGGAAAGAGCAAGGCCTCTGGGTCATTAATCACGGCCTCTGACATGTCGAAGCAGGGGCTGTAGCCCCCCTGTGCATACAGCTGGGCCACACTGCTGGCACGGGAGGTGCATAGCCCACAAGCTTCTGTTGCTTTCCTTCTTTTGCTCATTCTTTTGATGACCATTCACTCTTTCTTTCGCTCATCCATCCATTTGCATCAGCTGTCTGTTCAATCTTTGACATCATCCATCCAGGCAGCCATCCATCCATCGAGTGATCTCACATTTATTCTGCTTTTGGTCCTCCCTCAGTATGCAAACTTTACACAGACACACACACACACACACACACACACACACACACACACACACACACACACACACACACACATACACACACACACACACACACACACACACACACACACACACATACACACACACACACACACACACACAAAAATAGGATTCCAAAGTTCTGGGGGCATTTCTGAGAAACTAAGCACAGCCATTCTCTTTCTCCTTCCATTTATCTTCCTTAATCTTTTCGCTTGTCTTCTATATGTAACTTATTCCAGATGAACCTTGCCTGGTTCCTCGCTTGATTTCCAGATTTACAGGCCCTGGGGATTGGTTATAAACTGGAAGCTTTAGAGAGTTCTTTGTTTTGTTTTTTTGAGCAAGTTTTCATGAGCCGGACTGAGAAATAAGAAATAGGCTGCGAGTCCTGGGAGGATTTCAAAAGCCTATTTCAAACCAGTAGGTCCTCAGTTGTCACATGAAATATGGCTGCTTTTCTTCTCCAAAGAATAAATCTCCCTGTTTGGTGTCCTTACATAGCTTGGAGGTTTTGGTTTCCCTGTTTCCCATCAGTAAGTTGTTTTTTTTTTTCATCTAAAATCATATTCAACTTTCTTGAGTACATTAAATCTCTGACAGGAACGACTTTACATTTGACAAACAACATTGCGGTTGTTTGATGAAGTTCTACCACTTTAACTTTAACAGCCGTAATTATTCTTGTGGATCTTGCGGAGCATGTTAATAGATCAAGTGGAGCCAGGAGGGCAGGAAAGAATGCAGTTTTTAAATTTTTTT
Organism: Ictalurus punctatus; assembly: GCF_001660625.3. Lineage (NCBI taxonomy): Eukaryota > Metazoa > Chordata > Actinopteri > Siluriformes > Ictaluridae > Ictalurus > Ictalurus punctatus. The sequence goes on from NC_030431.2 coordinate 17,507,016, forward strand.
TAAATAAAAACCTTTGAAGACAAATTGTAACATGAAAAGTGAGTGTAATTCCTATTTATTTTTCTTCTTTTCTTTTTTTTCCCTCTTGCAGCAAGCTCTCCTTGTGCAAGCTTTTCCACAGGCTGATTGAATCAGACACCTTCATTTGTGCAGAGTATGAGGTCAAAAGGCTGGCGCAACCTGAGAGACAAGAAAAAGATGGTGATGTAAGAGTTTTACTGTGGGTTCAAGTGTATATTTGTAGGGCTAATCTATGTCGATTACAAGGAAAAAAAAAAATCATAGATGAAGTACGTTCCTTTATGAATGACATGTAGATAGAATTGATGAAATGTGACACCACATACAGATGTTAAAAGAAAAGATGAATATCTACTAAATTGTGCAAGCATGTATGGACATTAACTAAATTACTTAAATCTGAAGCTGATTTGCTCTGGCACATGAACTGACAGAGCAATTTTATATTTTCTTGTTTAATGAGCTGCAGTTTCACCAAGGGCAAAAGCAAACACAATGCAGTTTGCTCTCTCTCTCTCTCTCTCTCTCTCTCTCTCTCTCTCTCTCTCTCTCTCTCTCTCTCTCTCTCTCTCTCTCTCTCTCTCTCTCTCTCTCTCTCTCTCTCTCTCTCTCTCGGTTCTATTCTGTTATTTTACCGCAGTGTGCTCAGACCCCACCTTCCTGCTGTTCAAACCACAGCAGTGCCACACACACAGGACCTGCCATAAATCAATGGACAGGATCGTGTCTGCCAGTCAGACTAAACAAGAGCATTTGTGCTGCTTCGCACTCAGCCATTAATCATCTTGACAGTTTGAAAAACACATTTCCCCTTTAATGACTGTATTTGGAGAATCACGTCTGCTTCCTCTCTTTGCATTGCTCCTGCCCTCTTTTTTTTCCTCTGAAAGGAGCTCTTTTCTTACCAAAAGGCTACAGAGAAAGGGGGAGAGAAAGAGTGTGTGTGTGTGTGTGTGTGTGTGTGTGTGTGTGTGTGTGTGTGTGTGTGTGTGTGTGTGTGAGAGAGAGAGAGAGAGAGAGAGAGAGAGAGAGAGAGAGTCAGGCCATTCAGTGTTCTAATAACAGTTGACAGCAAAGTAAATGTTGATATATGTAAACCTCTGATTAGTCATTATTTTAATATATAATAAGTTAGTAACATTGCAAGTGTATTATCTTATGTTTCTCTTATTATTATACCAGAAACAAATTATAACTAATATTAAAATGATTATTTCATTGTTTCATTTCTTCATTTCACACATCCACACAAGTTGTCAGCTGGTATAACTGTCATTACTCACTGTTTTGTCACTAATGCAGTCACTCATCAGTCATGAAAAATACAATGAAATCATTGCCTATATTTCCTCCAAAAAACACAAGCATACGTGCTGCGAACAATTTGATTGAAGACCAACCTCCAAACCAGAGGGAGCGGCTCTGAATCGGGTCAGCACAAGCATCTGGGCTCAGTTATGTCCATGAAAAGGGGCCGAATATACCGTGAGGAATGTTCGAACGAGACTGTGAGACGAATCGAGGCCCAGTCGGTTAGCCATGATGCTGCCAAAGCACGTTTCTCCACGAAAGTCTTGCGCGTGACGCATACAAGCTGACAAGTCAGCGGCGTTCCCTCCGAGCGCACACAGATCTAAACCAGCTGGGGCCGTGCATATTAGCGGTTGGCCATAATTGCCATTGCCCTTTCGTAGGCCATCAAGGCCAAGCCTGTATGTTTTGTTGCGTGTCAGAAGACGGCCAGCGGGGGAATGGGAGAACTGTGGAAGGAGCTGGCTTTTTATGCCAATATGTACAAGGCATGTTAATTTACTGTGGCATTAGGGCATTAGGAAACTGTGGCAGGATACTGTGGCATTCACTGCAAAAATACAATTATAGACTTAGAAGGTTGGAAAGGACAAGTTTAATCAGAGTTTTAATGAGGGCATGGAGTAAATGCCATAACCCACACACTGACCTTGATCTGCTCTTCTGCAAAGCAGTGTTGCCACCAGGCTTTCAGATATTGTGAAATATTGGTTTGATCAGTGTTGTCTCCGGATCTCAGCTGAGCCTAAGAAATGATGAACACTTGCAGGCACAGTGACGCCAAACTCAATCATCATTATTCAATAGCCCTGGTCAGTCTTCAAACCTGAGACACCACACTCATTTCCCATTTTACCCTCATCATGGGAGAAGGGCTCATAATCAATAAGTGTACATGAACGTCTTGATTCTGTGTGTTTATGAGTTTAGCTCTTCTCTCTGTGTAAGAATGTGTGTCCATCCAGGGCTTTTACCAGTAACTAATAGCACTGTACGGCTCCACAGAGACACGGTAGTCCATCTTGTGTCTCTGCCTTGGGCCCGCAGTGATATATCTCCTCAGTATGAGCAGCAGGGATGACAGAAATAGAGTGTGGGTGTTGATTCCTGCCATGGCTAGGAGCTGGGGAGGAGAGAGAGATGGACAGAGTGATTGATGAGAAGCGAAAGAGGAAGAAAGGGAAGATGGATCAGATGACAATGTGATGGACGAGCTACAGCAAAATGGAAAACGGCGCCAGCATTCATCTTTCCCTCGAGAGCAGACCTCTGCTCTGGAAATTTCATCTACCACACCTTTTATTCATTTAGGACAGACAGTCATCAATGGGCATGTCATGTTAGCTCAGATTTGTTCTGTGAGTTCACTAGCACCTAAATGAAAGCTTGGAATGAGTGACATGCACCCAAGCCACATGGGATTAGAAAAATAAGAATGCTAACAGCAAAAATTATAATAATATGTGTGGTACAGTGGATATGCCTTGACCTTTTTTGTAGATGTCACTGTGGTATGTTAGTTCCCTTGACAGGCTGATCACTTGCAGTGAGTGGATGTAAGGTGAACTGCTTGCCTGGCAAATATGTCCACTCATGTCCAGCCAAGTGGATCTGTTCCTTCACTCAGCATCACAAATAGAGATTCACAGAATGTCTAGGAAAAATGAGCTTAGGCGACATCTCAGGTTACCTGGCTGGAACTGATGGAGACATGATGCCTTTTCTCTGAGGCAGGTTCAGTGTTGGAAGCTTTGACGTCGATTGCATTAAGTAAGCAGTACCTCCCAGAGTGGTCCCAGATCAGTTTGGATAAGAATGTAACCATATTCTGGGCCTCGAGGGGCCCAGGCACTGTAACCTTGCAAGCTAGCTGCCAGTATGTGTGAATGATGATATACAGATACTGACCTGACAGGCCCTGTTGTGGTTCTTTACAAGGCCATACAATAATATTGTTTCCAATCAAGCTGCCATTGTGAGCCATGGGAGTGGGATAATGTTGTCGAAAACCAATATTCCAGGATCAGATGAACGATTTTAAGCCTTTCCTTTTCTTATCATTGATGACCTGGGACCTGGGACCAGTCAAAGCGACAAGATTCACTACTCAGATCTCAGTTGAGCCTAAGAAACGCTGAAGACTCGCAGGGTGATGGAAGAGTCACTGCAAAGTCATCATTAATCACTAGCCCTCATCTGTCATCTGCCCAGTGATGGCCTCAGACACAACCATCATTTCCTATTTTACCCTCACCATCCTCCAGCATTACATGCTGCTGGCAGTTAAAAGCACAGATTATTTTTCAGATGATGAAAAAGGAGCTAGAACACACAAACATGCCTGGGCAGAAACAGCTACGGTTCCTCTTTGGAACCTGAAAGGCCAGGCGGCTTTCCTTAGGGAATATAGGCAGCTTACACCACAAAGTTAATCTGTTAATTACAAAAGTGTGATTCATAGTAGCAAAAATGACTCAATGTAATTAAATTTAATTGAAATGTCCGTGGAATGGCAGTCCGGGAGGATTAATTACTACACACAGGGAAGAATGGGGAACGAAAAATAACATGTAAGAACAGAGACTGTAATAGCACACTGGGAACAATAATCTTCAAGGCAAACGTTTGCATAATGATACCTCAGCTGAAAATATGTCCGTTGACATCTGGTGTCACACTAAGTGACATGAAAGAGAAAGCCTTGGTACTGGACAAAAAGACAACTGAGGCAGGACACATAAAGGTTGTACAACAGTACCACACCTACAATATTCTGATGACACACTATGGCATGATGGAGAGGCAGAAATCAGTTGCATGGTCTGCAATAAGGCAGCGTTCTATATTTATAACTTTGTAGCCAAATACAAAAGCATAGGGTGTAGCTGACTAGTGAAATGTTAATTACAGACCTGTAACTTGAGATTGACAATGGGCAGTTAGCTTGAATAAATTTAGTCTTGACAACATTATTATATGAAAATGATGTGTGAGGAAATTTGTGTTTAATAAGTCTTTAAATACTTGTATATGTCAACCTAATTACCTGATAATGCTGACAATTCAAGGTTTCTACAATAGTTCTAACTGCAACACTCAATCAGTGTGTCGTGACATGAGACAGAACCAGATAACTCAGGGTAAAGGAAAAACTGCCCGGGTAAGTTGATAGATATCGCACTTCCTGATATGGTCTCCAGAGACCTGTCTTGTAAAGATAGGCCTGGACCAGTCTTACATTGCTGATAAGATTTCACTTTGGTTGCTAGTAATGCTGAAATGAACAAATTTTGTTCTTAATACTATAATCCTAGACACTAATTATTTGTGAAAATACACAATAGTGAAAGACTAAATAGCAAATATATAGCATAGAACCTCAGTCAGAGATAGGATTAATATTGCATTGAAGGAAGGATGAAGAAATACAAAAGCATGGAGTTTAAATATAACCATTTCATTTATTTAACAAAATTATAACTCCAAAGTTGGACAGCTCTGCCATCGCTATTTTTCCTTTTTTTTCTTTCATTGAAGCGGCACCTTAACCAGCCTAGTAATTTCGACACTTTACAAAAAATATTACAGCTCTTTACGTCATTTATTTGTAAGCTGTTAAAAATAAAAAATAAGCATTTGGAAAGGCCAGGAGGACTTTTGACATGCACATTCATACCGCACAGACACAATAAGCAGACAGATTCAGACAGGACAGATTTATGAAAAGAAAAGAAACGTCTGAAGCGTAAGATTTGCAGCATAGTGTGTACAAATAATGGGCAGAGAAGAACAGTTAAATTAAGAGTGAAATTAATAGATGAACTCAGTATTTCTGGAAGTAAACTGTTTTGGATTATAAATCGGAAAAAGCCAAGCGCTTGTTAAAAAATAAATACAATTCTGTTCAAAAACTGCATTGGCGCTTCAGTCTCACACACAGTCTCAAGCTTGCATGCACCCTAGAACACCCATAATTTCAGCTGTTAGGGAGTCCATGGATTCCTTTTTTGTCCACCTTTTCTGTTCCATTCACTTTCCTTTTCCCATTATTGGGAAAATAGAGACAGGGTCAAATCCCAAGCGGGATGTCTTAGCAGTCATCATGCAAGTGCGCTGCTTGTTCTGGCTCTAGAATTCTGAAGCAATGGAGTCCATTTTACTGGTAGCCCAGGGCTGAGGCAGATCCCAGTCTCTGACTGTAGAGGGCGTAGTGGGAGTAATAGGGTGCAGAGGTTGGTAAAGAGTGCATGGGCAGTGTTGGTGCTGTGGGCAGTGGCATTTTGCTGTAGGGATGGTATCGAGCCAAGCCCAAACTCGGAGGTGCCCTCAATGAGAAGGAAGCAGGAAGAGAAGCTGGACTGCTCTGGGGAGGCAGATGGAGGTGACATGCGGAGGAAGATGATGGATATGTGGACAGGAGCTTTCCATCCATGCCTGGCAGTGAGGTGTGTGTGCGCAGGTGGGCTAATAGCTCATCGGAGGTGGCAAAACGCTTATCGCATGGCCCGCTGGCTGAGACCCAGTTGCATGCATGTGGTAGAGGCTCATTGGGCAGCATGAAGCCATACGTGTAGAGTGGATGAGAAAGTGATGGTGTGATGCTGGAAGACAATGAGCTCTGGTGAAGCGAGTGCAATGGAGGATGATGGGGGTAAACCAATGGGAAGCCAGATTTTATTGAAGAGGAGGGGTCATGAACACATGTGCCACAGTTGCCACCTAGGTGTGGTGTGTTTGGGTAGCTTAAACAGTACGGGTCCCGACACAAACCCTGCATGAATGAAGGTGGAGATGCTCCAGTCAGTGGGCTTGAGCTGGGGTGTTTACCTGCAACTCCTACGCCAGCACCTCCGAGGCTGGACTTGGTATGGTCTAAGCCAGGAACAAACTGACCGGGATAGCCAGCGTAAGTGCCCACTATAGAACCGTGGTAGCCCATGCTGGACGATGGGAGGGGGAAGACAGGGTGACTGGACTTGAAAGGAGAGATAGAAACAGGCCCGAGTCCTCCAGGCTGAGATGGTTGTGGGTCTGATTTGCCCTCGTTACTGGGGCTGCTTTCAGAGCTTGAGCTACTGGAGTTGGCACTTGCTCTGGTATGGCTCGAATTGGCCAACTGAGGACTGTCCAGACTCACCTTACTTGACTCTGCCTCCTTCTTTGGGTTGCTGCTGCTGTCAGAGAGTGCCACTTCTGTGTTTTTTGCCTCCCCGTTTCCAGTCTGTGAATGTCCAGTGGAACGCATGGTGCTGGGTGAAAGAGTGTGTCTGTGCGTCTGAGTCTGTGAAGGCGAGCCCACTCTGGAACTTGGAGAAACAGTACGTGCATGGTGGGACTGACAGCTCGGTGTGCTACTGCCACCACTACCTCCACCCACGGGAAGACAAAAGCCAGGCTTGTTACTGCTGCTGCTGCTGATACTCCCATCCCTCTGGCTGTCTGGGCCTGTTTTGGAGTAAGGCTTGAAGCTGGACTTGTCATCCGATGAAGGACGTTGCTCTGCAAGTTTTAGGGATGAGGAGGAAGTGCGAGATGAGCCTTCTTTCTCACCCAGTCCACTAGACGTAATGGAGGCAAGTTTGGATGAAGACGGAGGATCCGGTTTACCTATCTGAGAACACGTCTGAGCCAAGAGGGCCAGTGGACTCTTCTTAGCATCCAGCTGGAAGGGAAATTAAAAAAAAATATTTCAGTGAACATAAATAGGTATTAAGAAAATAATAAAGATTTTCTTAATTTTACCATAATGTGCAGTACAGTGGTCACACAGAAGTGACAAAAATATATATAATATAATATAATATAATATAATATAATATAATATAATATATGTATACTATATATAGACGTACATTTGCTTAGAGTAATAGCACTAGTAATGATGTTTTATGTACTTTTAAGGATATTAATTTTACAATTTAGAAGTTATTAAAATTGCCCCTAACTGAAAAATAAAGTAAAATATAATACAATAGGACTTGAGGACCCAGCAATGTATGTTTTAATAATTTGTAAATTGTACTTTATATATATACAGACGGAAAGAGCTAGAAAGAGAGGCATCTTTATCTTAAAATATCTTAAAACCAGAAAATGTATTGTAAATCTTACATGTCAACTATTAAAATAGAAACAAAATAAGTCAAAAATCTAGCTGATACTGAAAATATGAATAATAATTTTTATTATTGGATTATTTGGACGTATATGTACATTGTCTAATTGTATTAATCCAAAATGTAATGCGGTCTAATGACAGAGAAGGTTTACGTTATTTGGAGTATTAAGAGTAGATCATATGTCCTCTTTTAGACTGCGTTTTAACTGCTACATTGGAGGAAATGAAAATGATGTATTAAATCATCATATAAACAAATGTCTACAGTGAAAGCCTTGGCTGGATAGTGCATAGTGAAGTGAATAATGTAGTATATACTATAGTATAGAATGAAGTGAATGATGTAGTGTGTATTATTGTGTACAATTAAGTGTATAATGCAGTAAATAGCTACAATAGAGTGTGAGTAAGTGAATAATGCAGTCCATATTAATATAGTGCGTAATACAATAGTGCGTAGTGTAGTGTAACTAGAGAGAAAAGTGAGTAGTGCAGTAGAGTATAGTATGCTATATAACATACCTCGATGCTGACGGGGGCAGATGTGAGGGGCTGCAGGTACTCCGGGTGGAGCAAGTGGCCCGAGTGCGCGGTCAGCATCTTCACTACTTTAATGGGGAGACGCTTCGCCTGACGCACAGGATCCGAGGGCTTTAACAAAACGGTGGACGTGTCCTTAATTCCAGCGAGCTTTCTGAAAGTGAAGTTACCGTGTTGGCTCTCGGAGGTCGGGCTGCGTGAAGCGGAAACTGTAGATCCACTCAGAGTGTGGTGCATTGGGTGCGAGACTGAGCCGAGGAGCGGTGCGAGGAGCGGAACGATCACAGACGACACATCTTCATACAGTACAAACTCACTGGCTGGGTTTAACGCCCATGGTGTAGCCTACCTTTTTAAATAATCCACAACACGAATGTCCAGAGCCTGTTTTTTCTTTCTTTCGCTTTTACAGGTGATGAATGTTTACTCCAAAGCCTTTCATAGTTCCGGTCCGTTCCGTGCACGCGATGTGAAGCCGCAGATCATCCACAGCGCAAAATACAACTCTTTTTAAATTTTTTTTTTAAATGTTTATATATATATATATATATATAGTAGTTGACTTAATATTTAAGACTGTTAAGAGGGAAAAGGCTAATCCACAATAACGCAGAGACAAAGACAGAAAACAGCAAGAACAAGAACAACCCTTAAAAAAAAAAACAACAACCCAAGAACAGCACGATGCGCTTTGCTCTCCGTTCCTCAGCCCTGCAACACGCTCCTGCTCCGTCTTGTGTAATTCAAGTAACCGAAACGCGAGGAGGACCTTCCAAGTCCGCGAGCCGCCGACCAATCAGCGCTTGCTGCATCGCTAATAAGATGGGAGGGGCTGTTCGGGGCGGGGCTATCTCCTCTGATCCCACCCATCGATCCTTTGTCATATCCATGTTCATTATGGCACCAGAGTGACAGCAAGGCTCTCCAAATGTCATTATAGATCAGACTCTCCGCACACTTGTGCTTGATAAATGAGATCTTACCTGCTTCAGGATCCACAGAGCAGCGATAATGAACTAGCTGGAGGAGCGCAGGAGAGACAGAGGGCGCACGATTCAGAAAAATCCTACACTAATCCCTAGCAAAGGGGATATCTCGCCAAGCTGACACTTAAATTGGGCTATAAATCTAAAACCAACACTGGAGACTAGCAATTTGTTATATCATAGATCTATAAGTTTGAACCAAGGCAACCCATTTAGAAGAATAGCCAGAGCACTAACATCCTGCCAAATGCTTTAGAAGCAATATCCATATATTTCCACTAGCCTATATGATCTTTGGTTTCCACCAATCTTTTTTAATTAGGGTTTAATTATGGATGATAATGCTTCAGCATGCCCCCACGTCAGCTCTATACATTTCCGTTCAAGTAAATGAAATGTAATTTGCTAGTGCCCTCTGGAATCAATTGTGCACTGAAGAAAACCCAGTAATAAAACAAGAAGGACTCTGTAGTTCTGTCTGTAAAACTGGAATGTTAATAACTTTATTGCATTGCTGCTCCTCACTGATTTGGCAATGAGCTAATTTTGTTAACCTAATTACACAATGAATGGGTTAAAGAGCTTAAAAATTATGCCTGACAAGTGCTATTAGTGGCAGCCTGAAATAGTCGCAGCTGGAGTGGCTTTGAAGCTGAGAATCCTTTCGCCATCTCAGTTGAGTGAGAAATGTAGATCCATTCTGTATAACATGCGCATGACGCTCAACTCTGCAAATAGGAATGTTGGACTTCTCATTCTGCATTAGGACATAGATGATTCATTGTTGGTCAAAAGACCCACTTTATATTTCAGTGTACGCTCCTTTCACGTTTTATTATATGATATAATAAACTGCTTGTACGTGTTTGCTATCAGAAACAATAGTTGAATAGAATTTAATTGTGATGAAAATTATTATTTGCTTTTAAGTGATTATTAGTGAACACAAGATAATGTTTGACAGTAGTGTTATGGGTACTACACTGATGTCTGACCTCTGTCAGACATTTCAGACTCCCTCTGAGGTTAGCTGAGGCACTTCAGTGATAAAAAGATTGCGGGAGCAAAAAGGTCAGGGGTTAAGTTGCTATAAGTTGATATAAGCAATGTTGCTTAGTTTTGTTCAACATAATTTGACAAGGGTTTCTCAAACATTTTGTAGCCAGGGATAATTGTTAAAAAAAAAAGAGATAAATTCAGCAAACCCCCTCAGTCGAGATTTATTTCATGAACAGGGTTATTAAATGAATATTATTATGACGTGTTCAGTAATATTTTGTCTATCTTTTATTTTTTTTTATAGCCGTAGTGCTTTTTATTCCTGAACATTCCAAGGACACACCACCAAATTGGCATTGTTTATAAGCCTACTACTTTAGAGTTAGTTAGCCTACTAGTTAGAGTTATTAAGGTCTGGATTAAACCCGTTCAACCGAAGTGACCAGTTAAATACTATTAATATATAGAGATCAAAAAGATTAAAACAATAACTTTGACAATGGCGGGTTGTCATTAAAAAAAATAAAATAAATCACAGACCCCCTGATTTTGCTTCACAGATGCATCTTTGAGACCACTGAGCTAGACAAATGAAACAGACAAAACCATGCACATAGTAGTGTCAAAAAACAAAATAGGAAGTTACTCTGAAATCAGTAGACTGATTTATTTTAGATTATCAGGAAAAACTAAACATGACAGGTCAAACTAGTATGTGCAAAACTTGCACAGTGAGTACTTCCCTAACCCTAATCTCAACATTGTCAACTCATCAAGCGAACTGTCATTGACGTTTTATATAGGAAAGACATTCTACATTTCTTCATTATCTTCTTTTAATCTCATCATAATCTCATCGTTCTCTCCATGAGACCACAGGCCTGATCATGCTCTTAGCTTTATTGCCAGCGGGAATGTTACCAAAGGACGACCTCACCATAGGGTCATGACCTCAGATATGAACCACTCTAGCAGACACACTGATCTTAAATCAATGGAATGCTCATTCTATTATTTCTTTCACACCTCCTAAACATTTCTTTATCTCTTTTCACATACCCCTAGTAATTTTTAATTACTGGTTACGGGAAAAACACCAAAAAAAGAGAGATAATTTACGACGCGGGTTTGTTTTCACTCCAGTCATCCAGATGAGTGAAGGCGGTGCAGTTGAGTTGAAAAGCTTGAGAAACAAGCAGAGAGGAGGAGACTGGGGTGAGAGAAAGAGAAAGAGAGAATAAAAAGACAGCAGGAGGGAGGAAAGTCGAATGGCCAGTGAGAGAAAGGGTCTGAGAGGGGATATGGTAGGAACAATAGGGAATTGCTATGGGATGTTTCATGGGTCGCCTTGAAGTTGCTCGTCAACAGATGTGTCACCATGTTAATGACTGATTGCCGTTTCCTGTTGTGGATGGTGGTCAAACAGGTCTCCAGTTGTGAGGTCAATAAATCTTGTGGATGGATAAGTGGACCTGATGGCCATTATACCTACACAGGGGCACTTCATTTTAATGACACTTTAATGGTTGTTCTTCAAAAATGTGCTGCTTTGAGCAGAACAAGTCTTTAAACATGTTAAAGAAAAAAAAAAACTATCTGTATTTCTCACTTAATTGCTAAGAAACATTACAAAATGTTCCAAATAACAAAAGAGAGTGAGTTAGTAAAAAAACAGATTAGTAATAAAATTAAGCACAATACATATGATCATTATAAGCACCAACAATTCATCATACGCTACTGAATGTACATGAAAATGGCGTGTTTTAAATTCTATTAAAATAACTCTCAAATATTTAAAGCATCTAAAAAAAAAAAAAAAAAAAACCATACACATCTGTCCGTACTTCTTTATTTGATTTAATTTATTTATTATTGCCCAACAAAATGGTTCCAGGAACTCTGTCTTTCATCCCAGCTCAAAAAGCCTGTGATAAATCTTTCACTAATCCATAATAATACATAGAAATCGTTCTATTTATGTGCTCTTAACATGTCAAAAAAAAAGAAAGAAAGAAATGGCAGTATAAATTGGAAATTAAAGGCACACAGTGTATTCTCACATGAACCCTTCTCATATTCCTGCCAACAAATTTTAATTTGCTTAGGATTTTCATCAAATCCTCTCAACAAACCAAGACAGCTACAATCACCAAACACGTTTTATTTAGTCAAATAAAGAGGCATAATTTAATAAGGTTTGGTGTAATTTTGTTAAACCATGTTTAAGGACTTCATACATATTTTTGTAAAGGGGAAAAATGTATGCAAGCACACACACACACACACACACACACACACACACACACACACACACACACACACACACACACGCACACGCACAGATCTGGCATCCATCTTAATAGCTTCTGAAATCCTCTTTATTTTCATCTTCCCACACCTGGCTAAGCTTGATCTCTCCGCACTGCCAGTCATGTGTGTGTTAGACTTATCAGCTCTTAGCTCTAGATTTCAGTCAACCTCCTCTCCACTCCTTCATCTGTCATCACAACAATGACATCAACGCGTAAATATTTAAAACAACAAGATTGCCTTAATGTCACAGTGTTTGCTTTCACACCCAGAGATAGACAAGATGTAGACACGATGACACATAAACGCAGGTTGTTCAGTAATTCACAGTAAAAGAAAACAAACTTGGCAATCCCATACATGCAGGCAAAGACACACACACACACACACACACACACACACACACACACACACACACACACACACAAAGGCATGCATTGTGTTGCTTATGTTGAAGTTATCAGTACGAGCGGGTGGGGAATGTATTTGGTTGGCGCATGCCAGTCATCAGGGCTAAGATCTGATTGTGTGTGCTCTGTTGTGTGAAATTTCATCTGACATCAAAGGTGTTTATTTCCTCACCCGTAACTGATTTGTGATGGAGCCCTTACTGTCTCTTAACAAGCTTCACCACAGTATGTTGTACTAAACATAGCCTTTCTCAGGACAAACCACTGTCTCACTCTTGACAGAGAGCTGCTGTCTATCTCTCTATGTTTCTTTTGACTGGCTCTTACACCTGGAACATAATAATGATAATGAGTCTTTATTAATGACATATACATTACAGCACAGTGAAATTTTTTTCTTCGCATACCCCAGCCTGTCAGGAAGCTGGGGTCAGCTATGATACAGCGCCCCTGGAGCAGAGAGGGTTAAAGGCTTGCTCAAGGGCTCAACAATGGCAGCTTGAACCCCCAACCTTACAATCAGTAACCCAGAGCCTTAACCACCAAGCCACCACTGCCCCCCTTTAATACTGTACAATACTGAACCCAGATCGAATGACAGATTTCATAGATTGTTCAGCCATTAGACCCTCCAGACTACAAGACTCGTCCAAAATAAAACACCACACACTTTCAGAGTATGCTCACAAATCAATGATCTTGAGAACAAAACGTGGTATCGGATCAATACACATGCATCAAACATGAGTACAGCTAAATGGTCGTGTTTACGAACAAACATCACTGTGAAAGACAGTTTTATAGTTCAAAAATTCATGTAGTTTTCTGCAAAAAAAGCACAAAAATCTTCACAAGTTGCATTGCAATTTTTGATTAAAAAAAAAAGCCGCAACAAAATCGAGCATTCTGTACGGACTGTTTAGTACGGCCCAAACAGTAGGCAACTACACTGACATTGATTCAAACACTCAGAGTTGTGAGGATAGTTATTATTAAACATACTAAAGGATAAATGTATTTGAAATGAAAGTTAACAATAAAAACAAATGATCTAAATATGCTGGACTCTGATGCTGCCATGATGGCTACCTGTCTTTATATGTTCCATGTGTTTATATTACAATCCATATGGATCATGACTCCATATTACCTTAGCAGGTGAAATCCCGCTGAAGTATCATCGATCATCCGGATTGATACGAGCTCTCAGTCGTGCTCTGGTGTAGGAACATTGTTCTCATTATAGTGATCGAGGGATCCATAGTAGTTCTTTGGGAACGGTTAAGGTACAAGGAAATTGATGGTGACTGCTGGACCCTGGGGCACGAAACAAATGTCTTTGACTTTCTCTGAGCCTCTGCTGTGGTGGCAGTGTTGGAACAATCTATTACTATTGATCCTTACTTGATTTTGAGGGAAAGCAAAGCCAGATGTGGCTGTACTTTCCAATTCTGTCTCAGTGAACTCTCACTGAATGTACTGAACAGTCACGCTCAAAGGTGGACTTGTTCCAGATTTCATGATTTGACACCATTTTATACAGTTTCCAGCAGTATATATATATATATATATATATATATATATATATATATATATATATATTGTCACATATTCAGTTATTTGGAGTGCTATGGCACTTAAACAACATGAGAGCTTATGATCTACGTCATAAGAACCTCAGCCAGGAGGCATAAATCCCTGTCCATCCACTCTATTGTCACTGCATGGTGGTTGTTGACAGATGCATAGATATCCATCACCACAGATGGCTTGAAGGCACAGGGAAATAAAAGACCAACTGTCTTTGATTTAGAAACCTTCATTAATACTGAGCAGATCCATAAAACTCACTTGACCTTCACAATCCCTTAAAGCTCACTCAAGGCCTGTCATTTATCAATCCCACTAAATTAGCCGCTGTAATGGAGAAGTCAATAGAGAATTAAGGGAATCTAAAATTGAATATAATGTCCTATCCTTTCATGCATGGAAAAAGGAAAAAGTGAAATTTATGTAATGTCTTACATAATCACTAAGAACAAGAAGATTCGTTCTAATAGGCACAATTTTTTTCTTTACATTGGCAATGCGATCTAAATCTCACTAAAATATTGGATTGCCATGTATAGAATGGCAATGGCCTCTGGAGTGGACAGCATGACCACCATTAGAGTATAAATCCTTTCCGATTTCTTTCGTTTTAAGGGGCAGTGCTGGTCCTTCTGATATATGAAAGCAATTCTACAGATAATCATGTTACATTTTCCCACGACTGTATCAGCTGACAGTGTCTCATTTTATTTCATTATTATCTGGCCACATCACAATGTTGCACATTTCATTATATACAATCCTAATTTGGCAACAAATCCACTCAATATTACTTGTACATGTGTGTAGCAGCCCTTCCATTACCATTTGGAGTCTTGAACATGCTGTAGTGGAGAGTAGGGTGTCATCACAGTCGGTGTGTCATCACACTCTCCATCTGTTAGCACTAAGCACAATTTTAACCTCCGCATAGCGTGCCATATGGGTTCTGCCGACAGTTTGTCAAGTGCACCTCTGCAGAGAGACTAGGATACTGGACCCAGAGATGTCTGTCTTTGAGTGAGTCTGTCTACTTTTATAGCACCAGAGCATGCAAAAAAAACAAAAAAAACAAAACAAAAAAACCCAACAACAACAACAACAACAACAACAACAACAACAACAACAAAAAAATTGCCTGAGTTACAGCTAACACCTTTCAACAGGTGTTGTGTGAATCCATGTTCCAGCTCAGCAGCTTGATTCCATGGTAGGGTTTTTGCCCTCCCTATGTGCTCCCTGACCTAAAACAGGATGGATACTGTGAGAGAAAGGGAAGGATTGCAAAACTCAGGACCTGTCAGTTAGCACATGAGTGAGAAGGGTGGGTGCTGGCTGACGAGCTTTGAAGTAAGGACGGCTGCGGGCCTCCAATTAAAAGTCCATGATTGTGTAAGTAAATCAATTCTTATCAGGCCTGTCACATCAAACAAAATCATTATTATGAGTTTCCGCCTTCATAATTCATCTCAGACTTGACATCTGACAACTACAGGTTGGCAAATTGCATAACGGAAAACTTGGACTGGAGTTCCTCAAGTGTGGAATGGATGAAACGAATCAGAAATTGTTTCCTGCTGCACTAAATGGAAAAGAAGACCATGATTTGAACAGATGCATTCTTGGAAAAACAAAAGGTTATTCAAGGTTTCTTTAGACAGTTAGGGGTTCTTAGCTAGAAGCCTTCTACCTGGTACCCTTTATGATAGGGACAGACTCAGCTGTTGGTTTCCTCTAGATCCTAAGGGTTCCCCCAGAGGGGCCACTACAAAATCCTTGAGGTTTTTATATCCCCAATGAGCAAGTAAAACTGGACTATGACTCAGTGGAGATCTTATAAAAACTTATGAACATTGAGGATTAGAAAGTTGGGTTGGAGTTAATACTTATTTCAGAAGATATTAATTAAGTTCCTATAGCAGCACGGCTCCTTAATTGAAACAATAGTTTTTAATTGAATGTGTTCATTCTAATGTTACAGCACTAAAAGTCATTCACATGGATGTGTATTACAGACACTTCACAATAATCGAAGGTTAATAAACGGAATAAAATATGTTATTTAACAAAGAAGAATGGACAGTCATTAATATGGTGAAGCTATTACAAAGAAGACATTTTTATATTTAACATTTATGGAAGGAGTCTCTAGTGTCATTGCCTTGTAACAATACATTTTCTGAAGGGTGAAAAAGACTTTGTTCTTTCCTGGTAACATGCAAACTGCTTTTTTTTTGTCTTATTAACTTTAAAAGAGAGAAAAAAAGAGTGGCTAGAGAGGAGACAACTGCTTCAGCTGTTATAACATACGGCATACTTGATAAGAGGAGCTAACTTGCCGTGCAGATATTCCACAATATTAAATGTAGCTATAAACAGTTAATGCATTGTATGATGTGTTGTTCATTAAATAATTAAAAATTGCAATCATTGGCAAATTACTTTGGTAAAAGAAAAAAAAAAAACACTTAGAAAAGAATCATCTTTGGGGTGGAAAACAACCTCTTGTTGATTATGTTCTCCCAACAACACGCCCTGTCATGCTTTATTCCTTACTTACAAGTTCTAATGTATAAAATCAGACAAAATCCAGTCACATCACCTTTGTTTGTTTGAATTTGTACAAATTTCACATAAGATCATAAGATCAGGTTGACAAAACTCTTTTACTAATTCTATCACATCAGCAAAATATTTAAAAGTAGGGAAATAGTACTTTAGTACTAATGGTATTTCTTGCAAGCTACCAAATGTTTACGCAAATGTTGACGTGTTGAGCGACTGGGAAGATCCTCAAGCTTTAGTCTAATGTAGTCATTAGTCTTAAACTGGTGTTTAATATAAGACATTTCCAGAGAGGGCTCCAAATAGACCTCCTTTAGGAACCCAAGGACCCTAACTGGTCAAAAAATCCCTTAATCATATGATCCTGACTATTAAATATTCAAATATTGTGTATTAAGTGGTATTAAAGTCATAATCCACATGTATTAAATCATTCAAAATCTGACAGAAAAGTCTTCCGAAAAATAAATAGTACACCACTGTCATTTTGTAAATGTTATATCGTGAAAAGGTAAAGATTATTTGTAACCGTCTCTGGAAGTTCCCCTTAAATCGCCTCCCTCATTTATAAGGACACATCGCTGTACTTGAGAAGTTAGATTGAACTGTCTGAGCCATAATTAATTTCCTCCCGATGAATATATGAATATGAACCAGTGCTATATTTTAGAAAATGCCTTCAACGCTGCTTCCCAGAATGTGATTATGCTTGGCCCAGAAAGGCGGCAGAAGTCGTTTTTCACCTGAACAAGCATTACTTTGTCATGTTGAGCATTATTCAAAGTCACTGAGCTGCTCTAGCACCTATGAAATATTTCCTCTATTGACCTCAGCTTCTGCTGAACTGGGACAATCATTCCCCCAATGAATGTGTCCCACCCTGTAAAGGACCTGGCATATCATCAAACCTCGCTGAAATGCTAAATTACTCTCTTAGATGCATGTGCTTAGTCCTAATTATGCGATTCCTGGATTTTCTCCATTTTTCCTCTCAGTTTCTGCCTAACTGTGCTATATGTAACTGCAAAGCTAGGTCTACGTCACGTGTAAAGTTTAAAATAAAATAAAAAAAATCCTTCATGCAATAAATGATCTGAAGGTGTGTTTATAGCCTTAACTGTGGCCTACATTTGGATAAAGTTATATAAGCCAGGCAATGGATGAACCCAGGCTTTCCTGAGTTATTTTCTTTCGGAAGGTTATAACGGCAAGCTGTCATTAATAACTCTGACATGTTGAGCTACGGGTCGGGAGAACGAGGCTGGAAAAAAGCAAAGGGCCAGGAGTAGGAGCCATTTTGGTTATTGTCTGGCTTGACGAATGGCTCTCAGAACAAGGCAGAGCATACATCATATCACCTTTAATGGCTCCACATCTCAACGGCCATAATTCACCTGGCTTAAACAGAGAAAGGGGAGTGAAATATGGCGTTGTATATTCCACACAAGACACATTTATGAGTCCTCCCTGCTGTATAAATGCAGTGATTGCACTTTCAAAGTAGCATGTCAGCCCGCGCCGCTGAGTACAACCAGCTGCCCCAACACAGAGACGGGCGGATGCAGCGAGAGAGACAAATTATAGTGCTGGCTGTGTCCAGCGTCTATTCAAAAACTCTCTCTTGCGGCCGTAAATTTATAGTGTTTGTGCTTACTGCTATTAAAACCAAAACCGTGGTTGGGTGACGGCCATCCATTTCAGGCCGGCAGCTGGAGGGAATTCCTCACTGACAGCTCGGCCCAGAGGCAGAAGCTTGGAGAGAAAACAGCCGAGTCTGACGGTCCACGTCCACACACAAACACGTATATGCATACATACAGTACGTACACGGATGAAGAAGTTGTCTGGATATGTGAGTGCGATGTTTGTTTTAGAACAGCACAAGGCCTAAAAGAAAACTTTAATGGCAGTCATTTGTCATGGCTGTCACTTTGATCACTCACATCCCTCAAAGTTGATGAATGAGGCACTGCTGCAGAAACAGATGGGGACATAGTTAGGCCAAAGTTGTGTTTGCCTGGGCAAATTTGTTTGCTGATTAAAGAATGCTTTTCTTTGGCTGTCCCGCTGGTGTACTGAGTGTGCTGAAATGCAGAGGCTTACAGATATGACCATCATACCCAGGATACACACACATATACAAGCAGTACATTTACACGTACACCTGTGTTTCTCATCTCTCATCCTGTTATGGTTCTGATATAATGTGCACTTTATCACTCTTAAGCATCAGCTATACAACCAGCATAATTTTATCCCGCTCTCATCTCCTCTTGATTTTTCTGTCGAATTTGTGTAGCTTCACTGTTATAAAGCATATGGTTACTTTTCATGCCTCCTCTGCATTTACTCATTTGCACCCTCCTCCTCTTTCCCTCTCATTCTTTCACTTTCTCTCTGCCTCTGGGTGTCTGTGGATATTAAAATTAAAATCTATTCTGGAAACCTGCCACCAGCACATCATTTATTTTAGCCAGGGCCAAGAAGATTTATTGTTGTGTACATCTTCAAGCCTTTTAGAAGATCAAAGTTGCCAGGCATAAATCACAGTGCCTTGCAAATCCAAACAAATTCTCCATTTCTTTCTGTCAGGCCGTCCTCCCCTTTCCCTCCCCTGAGACCCAGGAAAGATTCTCCCTCTTTTGCTCATCTTTCATTTGTTTCTATATGCTATCGTGAACAATATACACTCAGTTTATTAGCACACCACAAGACCACATCAGGTTACATTCCTGTCAGCCAAGAACAAGAATCTGGGGCTACAGTAGGCACACGTTCAAAAAAAATACACAGCTGAAGATTGGAAAAACATTGCTTTTTTACAGCGTCTGTGCCTACTGTAGCGGATTCCTGTTTTCTGTTGTTTTAGCCCATTCGTCTCAAGTTTCAGAGTGCTGATGCTTTTCTCTTCACCACGGTTGTTGTCATATCTCAGCCCAGCCACGACTCGGTTTCCCGGGAAACACCGCTAACTAAAACCATGGCCGCTGAGGACTACACTTCCCACACACGCATGCGCTCACCTTCCCCGGAGTTCTAATTGCACACACCTGCATCCAATCACACACACACTCTCACCACAGCACTTAAGAGACTTTGGATGCATACAGACTTCACGATGTAAACGTTCAGTTGACTTGTTCTCTGCCATTATCCAAGCCTTATTCTTGTGTTTTGACAAAGTGACTTTGACCAGTGTTTACGTCCCTGACCTCTTATTCTGCCTTGCCCTGTTTTGTTTGTTTGCCTGATCGCCTGACCCCTGCCTGTTTCACGACCCTGAACTTTGCCTTTTCCTTTAGATTATTTTGCCTGATTCTGTCACCCGCATCTGCTTCCGTCTTCTACCACAGTACATGACAGATTACTTCGCCTTCCTATGGAAGCAGCGGGTGATCCGCTGTGGCATCAAGCCGTTGAGGGCCACGGTAAAATTATTAGCGACCAGAAACAACAGCTAGCCAACCTGACTGAGCTGGTGGCTAGGCTAGCTCAAGCCACGCCGGTCGCTACACCGACGCCTGCGCATTTCCTTGCCATACCGGTGCCGGAGAAATATGACGGGGATCCGGCACGCTGTCGGGGTTTTCTCCTACAGTGCTCCCTGTTTTTCTCGAGCTACCCAGGAATGCCGGAGAGTCTGAGAATTATCCATTTCATGGAGCTGTTGACCGGGAGAACTTTACTCTTAGCCACGGCTGAATGGGAGCAGGGAGACAGCACCATCACCTCCCTGGAGCAGCTGACGGATCACTTTCGGGTCGTCTTTGATCAGTCTCCAGACAACAAGGAGACAGGGGAGGAACTACTTACCCTAAAGCAAGAGACACACTGTGTTGCGGATTATGCTTTAAAGTTTTACACTGTTGCTTTCAGGAGTGGGCGGAGCCAACCCGCTCTTAAGACTATGTTTCGCCAGGGATTGAACCCGGATATATTGACAGAGCTGGCCTGTCACGATGACCAACTAACCCTCGATTCACTCATTAGCCTGGCTATCCGCCTAGATCGCCTGCTACAGAGCCGCCACCCAGTACGCAGCGAGGCTGCTTTTGCGGGGCAAAGTCTCCCCGCTGAACCCATGCAGCTGGGGCATGCGTGGGTCAACGTGGGGGAGAGAGAGAGATGGCGTCGCAAGTTTTGCTGCTTCTACTGCGGTGAGGAGAAGTACTTCGTCAGACAATGCCCTCTCAAGCAGCGCCATGACCTAGGAGACAACGGAACGGCTAAACCACATCAGCCAGGGGTGAGTTTGGGTCCTTCAACACAGAGCGTATCTCAACCTGCATTTTTTCTGCCTGTCATAGTGGAATGCTCAGGACTGTCTTGTACTTTAGAAGCACTGATTGACTCAGGGAATTTCATTGGGGAATTTCGTTGACCAGACCACCGTACAGCAGCACAACATCCCTGTTCGTCCACTAATCACACTACGTAGGATTCAAGCCATTGATGGGGCCCCCATTTGGTGGGCGGGTTCATCACTCATTGTACTGAGCCACTCAACCTCCAGACCAGCTCACTCCATCAGAAGAGCATGGTGTTTTATGTCACATTGTACGCCAGACACCCAGTGGTTCTAGGCCTCCCCTGATTAGAACAACACAACCTAGGTATTTCATGGACTCGCAAGGAGATCATGCACTGGTCCCCCCATTGCATAAACCATTGCCTTCAGACACCACTGATCACCCTAGCAACCACCTCCATCGAGAGCCCGGATAAAACCGCCATAGTCCACATTCCGCCTGAATACCAGGATCTCGGCGAGGCGTATAGCAAGGAAAGGGCTAGTGGATTACCATCTCATCTGCCCTACGACTGTGCCATAGATCTGCTTCCGGGAACTACGCCACCCTGACGAGGGGTTTACCCATTATCACAGACTGAACAGAGAGCTATGGAGGAGTACATCCAGGAGGCACTAGAGCAGGTTTACATAAGACCTTCTACGTCCCCCGCCGCCGCAGGATTCTTCTTTGTGGACAAGAAGGGAGGAGGGCTCAACCATGCATAGACTACAGGGGTCTTAATCAGTGCTGTATCAAGTATCGCTACCCTCTGCCGTAGGTACTGGTCGCCCTAGCAAAACTTCGTGCTGCCACCATCTTCACAAAACTTTACCTCCGCAGTGAATACAACCTGGTCCGGATCAGAGAGGGAGATGAGTGGAAGACGGGGTTCAGCACCACCTCCGGTCACTATGAATACCTGTAATGCCTTATGGGCTCTCTAGTGCTCCCTCAGTTTTCCAGTGCTTAATAAACGACATCCTAAGGGACATGCTGGGATGTACCATGATCACGTAAATCGACAATATCTCGATCTATTCCAGTTCCAAGGAGGAGCATGTTCACCATGTCCGGAAAGTCCTGCAAAGACTACTCCAGCACCAGCTCTATGTCAAAGCCGAAAAGTGTGAGTTCCATTAGGACACCATTTCGTTTCTGGGGTACCTCATCAGCCCTGAGGGGGTTACCATGGACCAAGTTAAAGTGAAAGCAGTTGTAGAATGGCCCACGCCATCAACCGTGAAGGAGCTACAGAGATTCCTGGGTTTTGCAAATTTCTACAGAAGGTTCATCCGAGATTTCAGCTCCATAGCTCAAGAAGGCCTTTACAACCGCCCCCATTATCAAGCACCCAGACCCGTCCAAGCCGTTTGTGGTGGAGGTCGACGCATCAGAGACAGGCTTAGGAGCCGTCCTCTCACAGAGTTTCGGAAAGCCCAAGCTCCCTCCTGTGGCATTCTTTTCACGAAAACTATCACCAGCAGAATGAAACTATGATGTGGGCAATAGAGAACTCTTGGCTGTTAAGCTAGCCCTGGAAGAATGGCGACACTGGCTTGAGGGGGATACACACCCCTTTGTCATATTCACCGATTACAAGAACCTAGAATATCTATGTACCCCCAAGAGATTATCACCCCGTCAAGCCCGATGGTCACTATTTTTCGCCAGGTTCAAGTTCACCCTGTCATACAGACCCGGATCCATGAACACTAAGGCTTACGCCTTGTCTCGTCTGAACAGCACTGAGGTTCTGCGAAACCATGAGGAGTACATCATACCCCCCTCCTGTATTATTAGTGCCCTGGAGTGGGAGCTGTATCAAACACTAGAAAACATTCCCCAGTCACAGGTTCCAGCAACATGCCCTTCGGGAAGACACTCAAAGTAAAGTTCCACGGACACTCCCGGCCAGCAAGCTCAAGCCCCTAGCTGTACCAGGACGCCCATGGTCACATATCTCCATTGACTTTGTTACAGACCTACCGAAGTCCCAGGGTAACACAACCATTCTGGTGACGGTGGACCGATTTTCGAAGTCAGTAAGGCTCATTCCACTACACGCCCTGCCCACCGCCTTCATGACAGCCGAATTACTATTTCAGCATGTATTCAGGTACTTCGGTATCCCAGAAGAAGTAGTCAGTGATCGAGGACTGCAGTTCACATCCAGGGTATGGTCTACTTTTATGGAAAAAATGGGGATCACGGTCAACCTCACATCTGGTTATAATCCACAAGCCAACGGCCAAGTGGAACGAGTCAACCAGGAAATAGGCCGGTTCCTTAGAACATTCTGTGCCTCAAACCCCGAGGACTGGAGCAGATTCCTCCCTTGGGCCGAATATGCACAGAATTCGCTGTGCCACTCAGCCACAGGTCTCACACCGTTCCAGTGTGTACTAGGTCACCAACCCCCACTGTTCCCATGGAATGCGAACCCCACAGAATCACCAGCAGTGGATCAGTGGTTCCAGAGGAGCGAACAGGTTTGGGTCAACACACACCAGCGCCTGAGACAGACGGCACACACCTACAAGTGCAAAGCTGATTGCTGCCGCAGCGAGCATTCGCAGTACCAGCCCGGCGATAGGGTATGGTTGTCCACCAAGGACTTGAGACAACCACATGGCTGCAAAAAACACACTAAAAGATACACGGCCCATTCAAGGTCATCAAACAGATCAATGAGGTCACCTACCGTCTAGAACTACCTCGACGCACTTGTATAGCTCCCTCCTTCCACGTGTCACGATTTAAGCCTGTCATCACAGGACCTCTAGCCACGGAGGTGCCCTGCGAAACCCCTCCTGTACCACTGGAGATCAATGGGCAACCTGCCTACCTTATCAAGAGTATCCTTAGCTCTAGGCGCAGGAGGGGTAAGCTGGAATATTTAATCGAGTGGGAGGGCTATGGGCCAGAAGAACAATGCTGGGATCTGGCGCAAGCCATCCTGGACTCGCAGCTCTGTAAGGACTTCCATGCAGCTCACCCTGAACTTCCAGGTCCATGACCCCGGTGGAGACCCAGAAAGGACTCTGCTCCCAGAGTGAGCCATTTGGGGGGGGTTCTGTCATATCTCAGCCCAGCCACGACCCGCTGAGGACTACACTTTCCACACACACATGCGCTCACCTTCCCCGGAGTTCTAATCGCACACACCTGCATCCAATCACACACACACTCTCACCACAGCACTTAAGAGACTTTGGATGCATACAGACTTCACGATGTAAACGTTCAGTTGACTTGTTCTCTGCCATTATCCAAGCCTTATTCTCGTGTTTTGACAAAGTGACTTTGACCAGTGTTTACGTCCCTGACCTCTTATTCTGCCTTGCCCTGTTTTGTTTGTTTGCCTGATCGCCTGACCCCTGCCTGTTTCACGACCATGAACTTTGCCTTTTCCTTTGGATTATTCTGCCTGATTCTGTCACCCGCATCTGCTTCCGTCTTCTACCACGGTACATGACAGTTGTAAAGAGCAGTTATTCGAGTTACAGTAGCCATTTCTACAAACATTCTGTATAGAAACCTTAATTGTTCATTCAGTCATTGATGAAAAATAGACATACAAACATCAGAGGACATACGAATATCGACTTAATAGAACTTCAGAAGAGAGGAGTTGGTTTCATCATTGGTCGTTGTCTATATTATTTATATAGAAACATATTATATCTTGTTGCATTAACTTACAATCTTTTTGGCATACAGTATATTCCGCTGACGTGCTAATTTTCTTAGTTCGACTTAGGCTTTACTTAAAGGCATTGATAATATTAAGTATTAATTATTCCCTTATGGAAAAATCACATACGTTTCACAAAAAATAAAAACACATGCATAATATATGAGTCCTGATATGAAATCATGTGATTCAATTCATGTGGTCTATTTCTTTGTACTATTTTAGGCAGGCAGGCAGGCAGACAGACAGACAGACAGACAGACAGACAGACAGACAGATAGAGTAGCTATGGAGGCTCTGGGAGTAAAATAGAAGTAGCTCCTGCTAAATGCAACAGAGATGAACAAATCAAATGAGGTCTTCAGTATGTGTCTGCCACCCGGGTTTCACTCTGGAAGATGGATCTGATACTTCAGTGGCCCACAGGGACGGGTTCATAGTTTTTCATGTGTGATCCACTGTTGTCTGGTAGATCTTATCAAGTCACAGTGGCTGCAAACAGAGAGTGTGCAAGCCTGGTACAGACTAAATAAAAGAAGGGGGTGGGTGATGAAAATGTCAAGGATTATCTTCACTTTTGCAAACCCTGTGATGTCGTATCAAACCGGATTTGTTGTAAACGACTTGGCAGTGAGGGAGATGATGATATTGGGTGGTGCAGAGGATGAGAGGATTTCTGTTGAATAATTTATTATTTTCTTTTTGCTTCCGCCTTCCTTTTCTTGCCACATGCCATCTTTCACGACTGTTTTGTTTTAGTCATATTGTACCCTCTGAGGGAGTAGTGCAGAGTGTGAACAGTGTTGTCAGGGCATGCTGTTCTGCTCTTTGGATGTAAAGGAAAGAATGAGAGTAAAAAAAGAAGGCAACACAAAGGTACAATTTACGACTGACAATCTTACCCTTCATATGAATACACTGATATTATATTGCTAATTGTTACGTCACATTATCATGTCAACACGTAATTGCTGGGCATGTCACTGTCACTCTTTCTTTCATAATATTGTCATATAAATGCCATTTCTGTGCTTCTCATTAAAATGTCCACTTCAATTTAGTATACTTTGATTCCATTTAATATATTGCAATCATTTTAATTATGACTGATTTGGAAGCGATTTAATTGCAAGATCAAAAATCTCTTCAAAGCATTTTTAAAATCCGAGAGTGTGTGATTAAAGCAGGCCAGAAGTGAGAACACAGTAAACACTCGCTCTGCTGACATCAACACTTCTGTGCCCAAAATGTCACTCGCTGCACCCCAACGTGCTGACACAAGACGAATGACTCTTAAAGATGAGGTCAACCTCAGCCCATACATATTTTAGAGTTCTGGTCTTGTTCATGTACACAATATAGCATTTCACTTGTCATGGTGTTTGTGTAAAACTGTCCACAGACATTGGTCTGAACATTTTGAAAAATATATAATTGATGTTATAGTAAAAATATTTTACATCAATATTGTCCAAAAAGGTTCACAAATGCAAGATGTCAATAATCTGAAGAAATTTGTTCTATTGTTATTTAAATGCTATGCTGAAACTGCAAGGACCATATGTGAATTCCACTGAATGGATGAGGCTTTCCTGGATAAAACCTTCCTATTTACTGTATATGAGCAATATATTAATTTAGAAGATCCAGGACAATTTCAGATAATTAATTATTATTATTAAACATATTATTATCTTTGGATCTTGGAACCAAATGTCCAAATATAGACTCAAAATCAGTATCTGAAAGCACCACAGTTGTGATTTTGGACCAAACAGTAGACTTGTGAGCCAGAAATCTAGTTTTCACTCACTAGTCTGGTTCTTTTCATTACTAAACATGGCCAATAACCAACTACCTTCACAGAAAGAGGCATTTTGAATCACATCCAACCACACCTCCTCCTGTAGCCTATTGGCAAATAACTTATAAAGACAGGAAGTTGGGAAACTTTCAAGCCAGCCACTATATGTTGCTCCAAAAAGCTCATTGTATCACCGTCCTCAAGATTTTGTGGCCAGAAAGGTATACAAAACATGTTAGATAATCTGTGGCCTAGGGGGCTGAAACTAGACAAACATGAAGAAAAAAAACCATATTGTCCATGCAGTTTAGCATTTACTCTTTTGGAAGCAAATGGTCATATTTATCATCACACATAACTGAGCTGAGTATATTCCTGCCCTTTACCCAGTGTTCTTGAACTAGACTCCAGACCCCACATGACCCTAACCAAGAAAAATTAGTTACTGAAGGTGAAGGAATGAGGGAATAGCGTTAGATTAATGTGTTTTGCCTTTGGCAGCATCCAGAAAGTAATATGATAAACAGTATGGGCTCACGGCAATACAGGAGACTCACGAATCAGAAATGTCAGTCAAACTACTTAAGCCCGCTGACATAACATGGATGTTTCATATTGGATGTTACTTGTCAGACAAGCCTACGTTCATCTGTGTGTGTTAATCCCACTGACTGTCTGTCTTCACTTAGACAATGCTCTTTGAATGTATAACTAATGTGTCAGGCTTTTGTGTGTCTCGCAGCTTCTCAGGAACAGCTCTGCCATCTGTTTACAATTGCACTCTCTGGCGCTCTCTCTCTCTCTCGCTCTCGCTCTCTCGCTCTCTCTCTCTAGCTCACTGTCCTCCCCTGAGATGGTAATGAATGGAGGTGTCAGTTAGAGCACCTTGACCGCTGAGTAGAGAACACACACATTACTTAGCTGTGGCTTTCGACACCTGGCCTTATTGAACACATTAGGAGGTTTACAGTACCCAGTTGGTCATAGCTTCAAGGAAACCACACACACAGAAACACACACACACACACACACACACACACACACACACACACACACACACACACACACACACACATCAAACCTAAAACATGCTGGAACACCCATAAAGTCACTCAGAACATCCTAGCCTTTGTCACAACCATCTGTTCTTCCTAAAATAGCATATGGGGTTTTTTGCTACAAGATATTGGTACCAACAAGGACATAAGCACTTACAAATACTACCCCTGCCAAAAGCTCACAGAAGATAAAAGTCAGTCACAGACAGTGAGAAAGAAAAAGGAGCTCAAGGCCTCAGGGTGAGCTCAGGACAGGCTGGGGTTAAAGTGGATATAATTATCACTGTCGTTTTCGTATCTTCCTCTGGGACAAGATCTCAGAATTCTCGAGCCATCTTTGTCATTCTCTCACGTCCTTTTCTAAAAGCTCTCACGCTTCTCCGCCCTCGCTGTCTCTGACACCGCTGTTCTTTGTGCTCGCCCAAGGCGAGGGATTAGCTGGCTCTCCTGCTGATGGCTGCAGGTCAAAGTCGGTACCTCGACCTGATAATGACGCTACCGCACTGAGGACGCTGCAGGCGACAGTGCCTTTATTACATTTTTAACACCACTCACTGGCTTTGAGTCTGTGTCAATATCAGGGCTTTGTTCCTCTAGTGTCAGTGATCTGACTGTCAATTACATTTGGTATACAGTAAATGTAGCATGTTACAGATAGTTGGAGCTGCTATTAGTTTCACTGTAGTTAATGAATAATTTATAGTCATTACTGAATAACATAACTGAATAATACTGAATAACTGAATAATAGCAGACGGCCTTGAAGGGTTAAAAAGCAGCATTGTTGTAAAGAGTTAAGTTGCTTAAGTTGCTTTCCACATGATGAATTTCTTGCTGCTTAGAAATGACTCTTCTTTCTAGGTTTGGACCTCAAATAGCTCAGAAAATGTCTGAAGACAAACTTTCATGTTTTTATAGCATATAACCTTGTATTTTACCCAAATCAGCAGCATATTTAACTACTTTTATGGAACTCCAAACTCGTGATACTTAAACAGAAGTTTCTTCAGACCCATTTAATTTACTGTATATAGTGAATACTATATAACTAATAATTTTTATTAATCACATTAATAAGACATCTTTATTTGGTTGATGTATTCTTCTCATATTGACACTCCATCAAAAAGCATGAAAGGGAGTACAGTTTGAAAGTGCAGGGTCAGCCTCCTGAGCACCTGTGGTCAGTAGGAACTAAGAAACCCCCTGTTGCACAAGACAGTGATACTGATACCCCTCTGGCTGACAATGTAGAGACCCCTCTACAGTGCCTACCAAACTTGGGACTTGAACTTGTGAGCTTCCCCGATTTAATCCAAAGCAACTTCAATCAAGTCCAATTCAAACATCTAGCTGAACAGTTTTGGGGTTATGGGTTTGATCAAGGGCCCAACAATGGGTCTCTGGCAGTTTTGGGATTTGAACACACAACTTCCCATAGAGCTTCTCCACCAAACAGTGTGGCTTGGCATAGGTCGACAACAAATCCAGAGCTGAACCCACGGCTATGCATATCCTGCATGAGCCCATTTGTTGCTATCACACAACTGTAGCCATGAAAGAACAAAAAGTTCTCTACAAGCCTTTGATTGAAAATTTTTGGCAGGTAAAGAAGTGACATGAGCCAGAAACATTAATCAAGATTGGTTTTGTGACTACTGCATTTAATCAATTGATGGTCTGCACTATTTTATAGTTCCTTTAACACTATTTTATAGTTCCTGCACTATTTTATAGTTCCGTATGTCTCTGCTTGACTTGCATGGTAACTGGGCAACAAGAGTAACCAAATTTAGCAAGGGTGCTTAGGAATGGCACAGCTTGGGTGGTGACGAAAAGAACAACAATAATGAGGATTGGTAAGGGTTGGGTAATGGGTGACCTTATTTACATAAACCTACAGTACCCTCTATTAATATTGGCACCTTTGGTAAATATTTTAGTAAATATGAGCAAAGAAGGCCGTGAAAAATTGTCTTTATTGTTTAACCATTTGATTTTTTGTTCACAAAAATACTCTGCTCTCATGGATATCAAACAATTGCAAACAAAACACAGGTTTATATATAAAAAAATCTTTGTTAAATATAGATATACAACAATTATTGGCACCCTTTTAGTAAATACTTTGTGCTGCCTCCCTTTGTCAAGCTTTGAGTCTTCTCCTATAATGCCTGGTGAGGTTGGAGAATACATGGCGAGGGATCTGAGACCATTCCTCCATACAGAATCTCTACAGATCCTTCAAATATCAAGGTCCATGCTGGTGGACTCCCCTCTTCAGTTCACCCACCAGGTTTTCTATGGATTTCGAGTCAGGGGACTGGGATGGCCATGGCAGGACCTTGATTCTGTGGTCAGTAAACCATTTTTGTGTTGATTTTGATGTACGTTTTGGATCATTGTCCTGCTGGAAGATCCAACCATGGCCCATTTTAAGCTTTCTGGGAGAGGAAGTCAGGTTTTCATTTAATATCTGTTGATATTTGATGGAGTCCATGATGCCATGTATCATAACAAAATGTCCAGGTCCTCTGGCAAAAAAACCAGCCCCAAAACATTAAAGAGCCACCACCATATTTAACCGTGGGCATGAGGTACTTTTCCATACGGCCACCTCTCTGTGTGTGCCAAAACCACTTCTGGTGTTTATTGTCAAAAAGCTCTGTTTTGGTTTCATCTGACCACAGAACCCGATCCCATTTGAAGTTCCAGTAGTGTCTGGCAAACTGAAGATGCTTGAATTTGTTTTTTTAAAAACCCTTCCAAACAACTTGTGGTGATGTAGGTGACTGGAGTGTAGTTTTGGAGCCTTTCTGACCTCTAGACACAACCAACTTCTGTAATTCCCCAGCTGTGATTCTTGGAGATTTTTTGGCCACTCCAACCATCCTCTTCACAGTGTATTGAGACAATAAAGACACACGTCTAATTCCAGGTAGATTCATAACATTTCCAGATGAATGGAACTTCTTAATTATTGCCCTGATGGTGGAAAAGGGCATTTTCAATGCTTCTGCTATTTTCTTATAGCCACTTCCCATTTTGTGAAGCTCAAAAACCTTTTGCCGCACATCACAGCTTATTCCTTGGTCTTACCCATTGTTATGAATGACTAAGCGAATTTGGCCTATGTGTTTATATTCATATTTATACCCCTGTGAAACAGGAAGTCATGGTTGAACAATTTCCTGTTCCGAGTCACCCAGGTGTACTAAAAAATTTAAAATATCAATGGGAATATTTTTCTCATATGAATTCATGGGGTGCGAGTAATTATTGCACACCTATATTTAACAAAGATATATTTTTTTATAAACCTGTGTTGTATTTGCAATTGTTTGATATCGATGAGAGTAGAATATTTTTGTGAATTCTTTGAACAAAAATCAAAAGGTTAAACAATAAAGACATTTTTCACAGCCTTCTTTACTCATATTTACCAAGGGTGCCGATATTAGTGGAGAGAACTGTATTTGGTTATTCCTCATGCATTAAAATCATCTAGGCTGACATTGCACAGCTGTGGAAAAAACATCTTTATGTGAGGTTTTACAGTATCTTGGGGTCACACAGAAGCAGGGAAGGAAGACTGAAGAAATTACAGACTGTAACTCATAAGTAACTCATACTGTAACTCTGCTAGTATCAAACCTTGTCGTGTACCAGGCTGTAGTCCATGCCTGGTTCACTGGTGCTTCATGATTAAAGTGGATTAAAGTGCCTCAGTTTCTGACTACAGCATGCCTTGTACTTTTTTAAAATATCTATTGTAGAGTGAAAGCTATTTTAATGAGCTATCATCTCCATAATACACCACCTCCCTTTACATCCACAAGCCTGCCTGGGAAATGACAAGACATGACAAAAGAGGTGAGGACCCGTGAGTGGGAAGGGAAGCTGACAGAAAAACAAAAAGTAGAGCTTTTTGAACCTGAAAACACCTTGAAAGGAGCCATTGTGTGCACGAGGAAACACTTGAGTGTGAAGTGGCTTTGAAGTGGGGGGATGAGAGGAGGGAAGAGCTGCTAAACTGCCAGTTCCTCCCTCTGCTGCATGCTTGCATAGTGCGACCCAAAGTTCAGAGCTTTTAAACCTCTCCTGCTGGGAGTAATCCACCATGACTGACCTTGGGTCAGTAGGAAAAGGGTGGCTCCACAGCATGCTATCTCTGGCTCTGAGAAGCGTGTGAATAGTTTTTCTCAATTTTTTTCAGACAAACTGAAGTCAGTCACTGAATCTATTGTAAAAGATACCTCTCATACAGGTGCCCCACATGTTGGGTTTATTACAGCTCACTCAGAATACTCTTTCACTGCTTTCACTTCCACTATACCTTCTGCTATTAGAAATCTGATTACGAAGTCCAATTCTACATCCTGCCAGCTTGACCCTGCACCTACTACTTTACTTAAAATGTGTGTTTCCGAAGTATCACCTTCCATAACTCATCTAATAAACTGTAGCCTAGCATCTGATATTGTTCCAGTAGAACTAAAAACTGCTGTGGTGACCCCCGTTCTTAAGGAATCTGGCCTTGAGAATCAAAATATGAGCGATTACAGACCAATCTCAAACTTACCATTTTTAAGTAAAATTTTGGAAAAAGTAGTTAAGGTCTTATTTAGATGCAAATGGTCTCTTTGAACCTTTCCAGTCTGGATTTCTTCCATCTCACAGCACTGAAAATGCTCTTGTTCATGTGGTTATGACCTTCTCCTGTCCATTGATTCTGGGTTAATAAACATTTTAATTCTCCTTGATCTAAGCTCTGCATTTGACACTGTCTGTCATGATATACTTATCTCTTGTCTTTCTGAAATCGGCATCACTGGTCCAGCTCTCTCCTGGCCCACCTCCTACCTCAATGACAGAAAGTATTATGTCACCATTGAAGGGATCATTTATATGTATCCACTTGGTGACATCATACTCATGCATGGACTTCATTCATTGTTATGCTGATGACATACAAATGTACCTTACCACCAGCTCTGGTAAGCCATCTTTTTCTGATTCATTCACTACATGTATTAGAGACATCAAACACTGGATGTCCCTGAACTTTTTAAAACTAAATGATAGTAAAACTGAAATATTGTGTATTGGTTCAGCTACTTCAGTCAAAAGGATGGATATGTCATTTCATATTGATGGGGTTCCTGTTAAATCTTCTTCCTCTTGGTGATCTTGGTGTGTTTTTTTGACACAACTCTCTCTTTTGATTCCCATATCGTAATATTGTGCTGACTGATGCTGAAATCTTAGTTCATGCCCTAATCACTTCACTTCTGGATTATTGTAATGCCATTTTATTGGCTTGCTCAAAAAATATATTTCAAGATTACAGTATGTTCAAACTTCAGCTGCAAGTATTCTCACCTCCACTAGGCACTCTGTTTATACCACTCCTCCACTGGCTACCTGTGGAATCACATTTTCAATTTAAGATACTGCTTTTAACATTCAAAGCACTAAATGGTGCTCTTGCCCCTCCCTACTTGCCTGACTTACTTCATACTTCATACTTCTGTATGGCCCTAATTGGTTCCTTAGCTTATCAGAACTTGGCCTTTTGTCCATTCCTAGATTTCGGCTGTCTAATGCAGGTGGAAGGTCATTTTGTATTGCTGCTCCGAAACTGTGGAACTCACTGCCTTTTACTCTCTGTAACATCACCTCTCTGCCTAGTGTCAAGACCCAGCTAAAGACATATCTGTTTGAATTGTATTTTTGAGTTGAAAATTTGAATTTTTTTTTTTACATTTGTGTTCTATGTATTTGTAGGTATCTTATGTAGCTGACCTTGCGCTCTGACCCCAGCTTCCTCATATGCTGGGGTATGCGAAGAAAAGAATCTCACTGTGCTGTAATATATATGATTAATAAAGACCCATTAATAAATACTCATTATATATACTATGTAAAGTGACCTTGAGCTTTGGAAAGGCACTATATAAATAAATCTTCTTCTTCTTCTTCTCCTTCTTCATGTACATGTCTCCTCTCCAGCAGAGATGGCTTAAAATAACACTTCTAAGCACTTCTGCTTCACTAC
The DNA here is from genome assembly GCF_001660625.3 of Ictalurus punctatus. NCBI lineage: Eukaryota > Metazoa > Chordata > Actinopteri > Siluriformes > Ictaluridae > Ictalurus > Ictalurus punctatus. The sequence goes on from NC_030431.2 coordinate 17,540,775, forward strand.
TGTGTTGAACATATTGCATTTGGAGAGACAGGACATACAGCAAGGATGACACACAGACCTTATCTCTTTGCATGCTAGTCATAACAGAGAAAAGTGGAGGAAATTAAAAGTACACACACTCATACACTGCGTGCGTGCTCATTTCAAGCAGCCTTGAGATGAACCTCTTAGATAAGCCACACAAAAGGCAAAGCCAAAGGAATGAGATGAAATGAGAGAGAGAGAGAGAGAGAGAGAGTGAGTGAGTGAGAGAAGCTGGAATGACAAAAGGAGCAGGGTGCAGAGGCGGAGGACGTTGAGGAGAACTTCCACCCAGCCCGCCCTTCTTCCTAATTCTCTGCCACTCATCTCAGAAACCCACAGCTCAGTGGCTCGATGGAGCACAGGCAGCACTTTGATAAACAAAGCAGAAGTACAATGGCGCTGAATGGGAGGCTCCCTCATGCTGGCAAGATCTGAAGGAGATGTTTACAGAGGCGCTTGTCAGATGGTGGCGCGGGGTTGTTCTAGCGTGTGTGGAAGCTGTTGGGGTGAACTGTGCGTGTGTAGGGGGAGTCTTTGATGTATCCTCTCCTCTTGGCTTTTGATGGAGATCCTGTGAAGTGTTTCCTCACAGCAGGGACCGGGAGGTGCTGACACCCACACAGACCAGGGTGAGCAGGAGCTGAACGCACACTTTTGCCCACTTGCTGACTGTGCCAATAGGCTTCAAAGTTTGAGTGCACACGCAAAAATACACCCTCCTGATGTGATCAATAAATAGCTTGCTCAAAGGAAGCTACATAGCTGCTCTGAAATGATCAAATGCAACATTCCATTGCGCTCAGAAGTCAATAGCCTAGAGTCAGTACTGATGCACAAACTACACCAAAACATGGAGACGCACAGCTGACTATTGTGGGGATAGCATACAGCCTACTTTGACAAGTATCTTAAGAGTACTTACATCAATTGTGACAGCACCATAAACAATATTTGACAACATTTCAACATATCTGCTTTAAACAGTTTCGAATTCCTCACAGCTCCAGGGTCACCCAGACTACAGTGGAAACAAAAACATTGTTACCACAGGTTCCACAACACAATTGTACATTGGTTACGTTTGTTAAGTTAAAATTCATGCAAAGAGCAATATAAGCACTTAACACTTATATTTAACAATTAACACTAACAGCCAATTACATCACAATTATATGCTACAATGATTGATGTTCACTGTAAATGACTGTATGTTTACTGTAAATCACTGTATATTATGCAAAGTACTGTATATTATATATAATTATAGCATATAGCATAATATATATTGTGTATCCTGTGTATGTTGACACTTGTATGTAGCAAATAACACTGTCTGATTCTGAAGCTACAGAGAACCCTGCTTAATATTTACATGTGCACTGCCATTTGCATGATTTGGATCTTGCCCAAGTTTTTGACTGGAAATTCTCTCTTAGGTGACCTTTCCATTTCAAAACTCTTGGTCAGAGGTTGTTTTTTTTCAGGCTCTGAGTACAATGGAAGAAAGCAATACTACACTTTTAATTGTATTGAGAACTCTTATGAAAATTATGCAGGTAAAAGTTTGAGGCTGTAAAGATGGCCATGAGTTCATGGGTTAACTCAGTGCACATGCTGCTGGAACACTACGCACAAGAATATGAATACCTGTGGAAAGGAAATGTAGTCTACTCTGTTTTTATTATTATGTAGGTGGTATGTCACTTTAGTGATTCATATACGGTTTGTGTTAGTTCAAAACCTGCTATGAAAACCCATGATTCAACTCTCAGATATAGATTTGTCCTGTCCGTAATGTAAAATTACTTCCCTCTGTGGGTTTGGGCCTCGTTCCTGATTCTGTCTTTGTAAACAAAGGCATCGCTGCTGTGGTTGGATTGAATTACACTACTCATTCCTGTCTGAACCCATTTTTGCTCCCACACTCTCCCAAACAAACTCCAATGTCTCTTTTGACAAATTGCATGTGATGGCCCAGGTCACAGCGTGAAGAAGTGGATTTGGTGAATAGCTCACCGGCCATCGATCACCTCTGTGGACGTGAGTGCACGAAAACGCTTCTCAATCCATCAAACTGACATATGGGACAGGATTGGACTGAAGTCAGAGCGATGAGGATTGTATTGCTTTTTTGTTACCCTCATTTGAAAGAGCCTTCCTGGCATATAGTAGATGTGTCCATGCAGTAGGGATTGTATAAGTTGTTTTTCAGGGCTAAAGTTTTCCAAAATCACTGAGCTGTTTCCTAAAATTATAGCAGGGAGAGCTGTTAAAGAAAAGAAAAGCTCGCTGCTGCAGCAGGTAAAGATTGTCAGGATTATCATGGTGACAGATATATGGGTTTTGGAAACCTTGAGTCTTTGTGCTGGTTCAAGTTGATATTCAACAGACGGTAGGATGAGTGGCTGGAGAATGAGGCAAGCTGAAATGATGTGGAACAAATGCACTTGGTAGAGGCAGAGGCAAATGATGGCCAGAGACATGGAGGATCAGAGGTAAAAGTGGATATAGTGGTAGCCTGAATTTCCATGCTTCTCAGTGGAAAAAACTGCCATCTGGTATTAGTGTTCTTGGCCTCAGAGGTTAGTCAAAACCCCCTGGACTTCAATACACATTTCCTTAGCAAGCAGTCACTGAACTGACACCACAGGAGATTAGACGAAAAGAGAGAGTGCTAGAAAGCGAGAGAGAGAGCGAGAGAGAACAGTATAATTTTGGAGTACTAGAATATACAGTGTCTCTAAAAGGTCATTACTTACATCAGAGTCTATACACTGTACACATACTCACATGTATGCATAGCAGAGCTAGAATTTTATCCGTAAGAATGCAACCATGTCTACTTTTTGTGGGACATAGCCTTGGCATGGGTTTAATTCATGAGGTTTTGAGAACTCTTGGTAGGTATGCACATGTGCATTTGTGTGTATGTGTGTGAAGGGAAATGTAACTCCAGGAAGACATGTGTGCGTGCTTTGACAGAGGTCAAATTGAGCCTGTCAGCATCACTGTCACTTTAATTTGATATATTAATGTGAGCTGTCAGGGGCAATAAGTCGGGACTAACAGACAGCAGTCACAGCACATGTGCGTATGCTTAAATGCTTCCATAACTTCAGCCTTCCAGTCAAAAGATGTGTAATCTCAGCTTGGAAGTGCTGAGTGTGTTAATAAACTTGGTAGTGCTGAGTGTGTTAAGAAAACCTCCAATTTTCCTTCCCTCAGATTTGATACGGCACTGGCCGGTTTTATCGGAACGTCTCAAGTTGTTATGATGATATGTGCAGGCTAAATATCATAAATGAACTGCTGAAAGGGGAGATTTATGGTTCCCTTAGTGCTGGCTTTCCTCCTGCATTCCAAATCAGCTCAGATCTTTGGATCTTTCTGAATATAATGGAAAACATAAATATGGTCAATTGCAGCAGGCATGTTTCTCTAGGGACGCGGATGTGCTTTGGCTTTTATATGAACTTTCTGACTGTGGATGACTAGTGATCCAGTTGTGATTACACAAAGGAAAGTTGTGGCATTAAAATATAATAGCTTAGAAATGTTATCATCAGGATTTACGCATGACACAACATTGGTCACAGCTCATTTATTAGGAAGACTTTTAAATAAAAGCTAAAAGATTTATTTTTGGCAATTCTCTTTGATTTTGTAAAGGATCAAATGAAAGAGAATGCTGATTTAAGAAAACTTTAGAAATATGTGATTAAGCCCAGTGTTGAAATATGGGCCAATTGAAGATCTGTTTAGAATGTTAGGAAAAGTAAGAAAAACTGGATTCAAAAGGTCAGTGTTCCCATTTAGAATTATACTCTGAACTGAGCAGTGAATATGAAATATGAGCAGCATAACTTATTTTCAGAGTTGAAATGACCTAGTAGCCTCCTAAACACACTAGAGAGAAAATGTGAAATAGGTCAGACTAACCTGCTCCAGCTGTGTTTCCATTTTAAGAGAGATCTGTGAAAACAAGAGTAACATGGATGACCTGAGGCTATAAACCCTGAAGCGGGTTCCCAACAGCGCAGTGTTTTCATAGGACTCACCAGTAAATCTCTTTGTACAAGTGTGAAATGCCACCATTATAAAAATATGTAGCATTAGATTTCCTGCCTAATATCAGGCTCCCAGAACCCAGTATATGATTTTCAGGGTTAAAGTCGGGGGTGGAAAATACTAAGTATTGTTTGGGGCTATTTATACCTTTCCTGAGTATTGAATATTTTTATTCATATTTAATTACATCTTATTTAATAACATTTCTATGAAAAGGGCTTACTTTTTACTGTTTACTAGATCATACTCAACTTGATCTCATACCACAGGGTATCCTAAAAGTCAGGAGCATGTGGTTGTGCCTTTGTCACTGGATGTTTGTGGACGTCCACTTCTCAGTTGGTCCAGAACACTTCCATTCTTTTTGAATTTGTTAATAAGTTTGGTAGCAATGTTGTGTGTGATGTGCTTGCCATGTTTCCTGTTAAAGTCCATTCTTGCGACAGCTTCCCAATACAGCCATGTTTTCAATATGTTCTTGTTTTCTCAAAAAATAAATATAGATAGACTCATATAAAATGAGGTGTCTCCTTTGCCTCCCTAGAAGGCATGAACTCCATATAATTTGAAAACACATGTTGTAGTAAGTTTAATGAATTTACATACATTAACTGGCAATATTTAATTAAGCTAGCCTGTTGTCTTTGCTAATGCCAGGTTAGAGTAGCATACGCCAGGTTACACAAGCTTAGAATAGCATTGATTCCAGTAACTAACACAAACAGCCTAGGCAGCAAGTTAAAGTTTAGCTAATGGCAAATATTGCAAACTTACAGAGATTTTCAGGCATGAGAACATTAAATGATCATAATTTAATCAGGTACAAACATTTACTTTTTAATATTTGAGTACATGTAAATGTAAAAACATTTCTTGCTTTCACTTGAGTACATTTTTGGCTGGATATATTTGCTTTTAATTGAACAAGATGTTGACAGATTATCTATAATGTCTATAATGTCTCATGAATTTCTCAGTACTTTGTCAATATGTAAGTGTGTGTATGAGTTTCTTGCAGAGTGTCTTCCAATTAACCAGATGTCCTTATCTAAACAACACACGCATGTATGCACGAACACACACACACACACACACACACACACACACACACACACCTGTAGCTCCTGCACTGGACTTTTCCCCACATGCATTTTAAATTAAATCTATCCTCAAACATTTGTTGCACAAAACAATTTTGTTTCTGTTTGCTGTTTTCTTGACAGCTTTGCTTGACTGCTTTCACTCTGACTTCTGTATTCCAACATTATCATACTGTAGGTACTCCATCTAATTTGCCAAAGCTCTGATGGATGCTGCTTCTATATGTATATGTAAACAGCTTACTGACTGTGACAGGACTCATTTGGGTTATTACTACTTCAGTCTGGGTATATTAACAGGCAAGACCAGTCAAAACTACTTGCATATGTGACTCATTGAAGCTGATTTTTAAATATTTTGACAGCTACTAGTAAAGCGGGGTTTTTTTTCTGTCATATTAGTGTTTAGATGTTAAAATCCAAATTCTAACATTTTGTAAGTGTATTTATTCTGTATAATGGGCCAAATGTATTAGTCAGACCAAAGCATACATATGTAGGAACTCATAATATTGACTAACTGAGGTCATCATTTTCAGCAAAAACTTTGGGCTTTCTTCAATTCAGTCATTAAATAATGAATGCTAAATGCAAGCAATGATTTGTGTTTTATTATTTTATTTAAAAATATAAACTAAAAAAACACGTGTGAAAAAAGAACAACAAATATCCCAGGGGACTCTGGGCACGAGGCAGGGGTGCCAACCCATCGCACGGCACAATCACACACGCCCATTTATGCACTATGGACAATTTGGAAATGCCAATCAGCCTACAGCACAATCTGAAATACCCAGAGAAAACCCCTGTAGCACAAAGAGAACATGCAAACTCTGCACACACAGAACGAAGATGGGAATCAAACCTCCAACCCTGGAGGTGCAAGGCAAGAGTACTAACACGCTTATAATATATATGTATCAGAAAGAACTTTTTGTAGGCTTGCTGGAATTTTTGATGTTAGCTAGCTATGTATGTTACATGCTTAATAGTGGTTTAATAACATTTTTTGAAAAAATTAATTACATCAAGCACATTTTTAACAACCAAGTTTGTTAGTCAAAGTTAGCAAATGTTAAAACTGTTGGCCAAAGCTGATGCAATATTCGCTTTGCTACTTCTGTTGTTGAAACTTTTCACCTCAGAGTAGGTAGGGCGTGGTGTACTTATTTTGGGTATGAATGTGATGGTTTTGGAGTTGTGCCACTTGCCACTCCTTGATTCAGAAGCGCAAGGTGATCTGTACTCTTTGTTAATGTTTATTGGAAAATCCAGCTTGGTCTGACTAGCTACCAGCCAAAAGAGAAGTGCTAGTACAGGAAAAGAACTGGTGAATTACTGCCAGAAAATAACAATAAGTCAATTGGAAAGTCTTAATAATCAACTTAGTCGAGTAATAAGCAAGTTGTAAATGACAACAGTTGACCAAGCCACCAGTTTGACCAGCTCAGTCACTGTTTTGGGAGTTCGTCAAACCATCTGCACCTGTGTTCCTCACTCTGGAACCCTGCAATGCAGAACCTTCATTGCCTTTCAATGAACCTTCAAAGAACCTTCAAAACCTTCATTGCATTCAGTGTTAAAGGAAAAAAAAAGAAAAGAAAAACGTTTCTGCTATAAATTGAATTCAATATTAACTTCTACCCTGAAGTTTTTGTGCAGTCTTATTTATTTATTTATTTATTTATTTATAAATGAATCTATCTGCACTACCTACTTGCTCTCTCCAAGATTCACTGACACTGCAAGTCTCTTGGCAGCTAAGGTGATTTTACATAGGATATAGAATCTCCTGGGCATTTTCCAGACTTTATGCTTCAATGAAAAAGAAAAAAGTCAAATATTAAGGGGTTGTGTCCTTGTATCAAATGATCAAATAATAAAAAATCCAATTATCACATAATTTTAGTATAATAATAAATGGGCTAACTATATTATTTGATTATGACAGATGTATTATTATTACAGACAAAGTAACCAAGGTCTCTTCTATAGGGACCTAGTAGTGGCTATGTGCTAGGTCATTTGTTTAACTAGGAAACAATAGATTTTTACAGTGTAATATTGCCGTGTCATGCCCAATACACCCCCATGTCATGTCTGTACCTTAGACATTCTGCCAGCTCCTAAATATGGTGGCAGAGCTTGTTAAAGCTGAAGCTATTACTAGAAAGACTTGGATATTTGGAGCTTATAAAGACTTTATGAAAGAAATAAAAGACTGAATACATACCTCAGAACCTTGTCTATGTTAAAAAATGGCCCAACACTGCTAGTAATACAAATCATAAACAAGCAGTCGTAGCATTTACTTGCACAACACAAAAAGTCTAAAAGTAATTTCAAGACCTTGTTCTATGTAATTGTTTGCACCACAAATGTAATTTGGTTTAAGTATGATTAAAATGTGGAGATTCGTGAGAACAGCAGAGCATTTTAGGGTCTTCTAAAGCTTTCCCACATCTTTGACCAGAAGTGAGCTGTCTAACAGTTCTCCTGCTTGAATTTCAAGAGTGTTGTTTCTGAAACAGACCTACAAGCCATCCATTATAAGTTCTTGCACACTCCAAAGTGCCTGACAAAGTGAGGGGGGCCAGTGATTTATTTCAGATTAAAAAAAAAAAAAGCAACAACAACAACAACAGCAGCATTGTTCTCTTATCTCTTTCCCTTGCTCTCTGTTCATGCTCTTGCAGTCAAGAATGAAAGCTATTCAGAGCTTAAACATGCTGCACAGCAGTGATCCCCCCCCCTTTATTCTTTTCTTTTTCGTCTACTCTTTTTTGCAATCTTTCCTGGAGCAGTCACAGTCTTTCCTTTTTAATGTTTTCTTTCTTGACCGATTAAGTGTGACAGATTGGCAAAGCAACACATGATGAGAGTTCAGACGGCAGACAGGAAGAAGATCAGACATGTGATGCGATATTAAGGGGTCAGAAAGACTCTCAAGAGCTCCACCGCCCACACCAACATAGACACAAGCTAATTTCCACCATATGATCCATTCAGCCGTTACTGAGGAAAAACACAATCTCGTCCTGACATTATCGGTCATTTAGAAAGTGGGATATCAAAGAGAGGGAAACGCGTCAGATGTAAAAGCCTCAATTGGAAGTGAAAGCTTGATATGCAACCTCTGCAAACAGAAGCACAGGTGTGGGAAAATGTTTTGAGAAAAGAATTCTGCTAGTCAAAATGTTCACTATTTCTTATTAGTAATTATAACTGTATTTGATGAACTTCCATTACAATTCAGACTATAAGGGTCAAAAATGGCATGTGGCTGTTTATTTTACAGAAAGGTATTAAATATGCCTAAATATTCCACATTATCATTCCACTCATACATCTCTGTTGTCTCTTAAATATGTTAAACTATATATAGAGTGCAAAATTGCTATTCAGAATAATTGTCCACATGATAATTCATTACAATACAACATTAAGCATTTAAAAATAACAGTAAGCCACAGTAAAAGAACACAGAAATCACTGTGGTGTTTTTTTTTTTGTTTAAATGTTGCCTTCTGTGGTTGTGAAATTCCTTGATCAGATATGGTGATATAACAATGTAACTCATTTCAGCTACATAAGGTTTCCATTAAGGCAATGCATAATGCTCATACACAATACAAAATAAACAAAAGGGCATGGAGACTTCATCACCACACACAATAAATTCTGTCATTACTATGGAGGAACACAATCTGACAGTCTGACACCATCTGACGAAGATATCAAAGGTAGAGAAACATGTCAGACTTAAGTGCCTCAATTGGAAGTGAAGGCTTGCTATCTACTCTGATTTGATTAGAACACAGTGATGCTATTCTTCCTAAACAACATAAAGGTGACAGTTGCTACTGTTTTGACTGACAGCAAAGCTTATGTTTAATGACTTTTTGCATTACATTTTTGCAGGAGATATATGTGTATGTATTAGGGGAGTAACACAATGCCACTTTCTGTATCTCAATCTGTTTAGTGCTCCAAGTACCTACACCTGTAATTGGATTTTAACTCAAAGTGGGCATGGCCCAAACAGAAAGTTTTTTTTTTCTTTTCTGATTTAAAAAAAATTAAATATGAACCCTACTGTTATGCCAATGGAAACACTGGAAAACACAAACGTTCCCCCCAAATTTTCAATGTTTTACTAAAGCGGTTTGGTAGTGCACATCACTATTACATTAGTTTGGGGTATATATATATATATATATATATATATATATATATATATATATATATATATATATATAGTGCTGTGAAAAAGTATTTGCTGATACACCAACATGTTAGCGGATCCTTTAAGTCCTGTAAGTTGCAAGGTGGGGCCTCCATGGATTGTACAGCACATCCCACAGATATTCAGTCGGATTGAGTTGAGTTCTGGGGAATTTGGAGGCCAATTCAGCACCTTGAACTATTTGTCATGTTCCGCAAACCATTACTGAATATATTTTTTTTGCAGTGTATCAGGGTGCATTATCCTGCTGAATAAGGCCATTAGGGAATACCGTTGCCATGAAGGGATATACTTTGTCTGCAACAATGTCTGAGTAGGTGGTACGTGTCAAAGTGACATCCACATGAATGCCAGGACCCAAGGTTTTCCAGCAGAACATTGCCCAGAGCATCATACTGCCTCCGCCGGCTTGCCTTCTTCCCATAGTGCATCCTGGTGCCATCTATTCCCCAGGTAAGTGGCGTACACGCACCCGACCATCCACATGATATAAAAGAAAATGTGATTCATCAGACCAGGCCACCTTCTTCCTTTGCTCTATGGTTAAGTTCTGATGCTCACGTGCCCATTGTAGGTGGTTTTGGCAGTAGACAGTGGACAGTGTCACTGTGGCACAGTGACCGGACAGTGGCACTGTGAAACGGTCTGTGGCTACTTAGCCTCATGTGCAGCAAGTTTGCGATGCACTGTGTGTTCTGACACTTTTCTATCACAGCCAGCATAAATTTTTCAGCAATTTGTGCTACAGTAGCTCTTCTGTGGGATCGGATCAGATGGGCTAGGCTTCGCTCCCCACGTGCGTCAATGAGCCTTGGGCGCCCATGACCCTGTCACTTGTTCTTTGGTTGTCCTTCCTTGGACCACTTTTACTAAGTAGGTACTAGCATACCAGGAATACCCCACAAGACCTGTCATTTTGGAAATACCCTGACCCAGTCATCTAGCCATCACAATTTGGCCCTTGTCAAAGCCGCTCAGATTCTTACGCTTGCCCATTTTTTCTGCTCCCAACACATCAACTTCCAGAACCGACTGTTCACTTGCTGCATGATATATATCCCACTGCTTAACAGGTGCTTTTTACATTATTTACTATGAAATAATATATCAAACTTGGTCATTTGTGCTTTACAATCCAACATGCTTAGTAAGTACTAGTAATAGATTTTCACTTAATTATTTGAAGTTACCACATACCCAACTGATAGAAGTTACCACATACCCAACTGATACTAGATAGAATACTACTCCTAATACAGTGCTAGTAAATTCTCAGAACTGGTCAGAAGATGATGATTTATTTTCTATAGCAGCCCTGGCAGTAATTTTAAGAATAGTATAACATTTGTATGCCTATTTCTAGATATTTCTACTCATTTGAATCTTGAAATTGTTGAATTCTATTGGCTGATAATTTTGCATATTTCAACCATTCATTTGTAGAAAGAAGCAAAACTCTCTACCAATAGAACAAGATGATGTTAAGTTTGAAATTAGTTAATATGTCTAGAAATAGGCCTCAAGGTCTTATATTTGTTATATATTCATCTCATAATGAAAACTCATAACTTATAATGAGAGGTAACTTTTCCTTTATTTGAGATATCTTCACTTGCCAAGATACAATTTTTTTTCCAAGGGATATGGTTAAGCTTTCTGTAAAGATATTGCTTTGTAACAGTCAGAACTAAAGCTAATAATCAACTCTGCTTCGTGACAGGCCGCATCACACCAGACACATCGTTGATTATATAAGTATTACAGCACATCCTGTCATATGTTATTCATTACCTAACTCATTTGTTAGAGAAAAATATAACCCAGAGTATATTGTAAGTTTCTGATTTTGTAATGTTGTTCCTCTGAACACACATTGTGCTCACACTGGCATTCAGTATAAGTGAATCAGTGCTTGGCTACACGTACCATCTCAACAATATTAACTGGTTGCTGCTGAATAGTTACTAAGCTTGAGTCAGGACAATATTTAACACCTCTGTATATTAAAGACACCTCTAACCAACATCATATGATGCTTTATTAGGTAGTTATAGCCCCACAGACCCTCAGAAACTGGTCTTAGAATAAGGATGAAAGGGCTCACATAGGCGGGGGTGCCAGACTAAAGTTGTTGAGTGCAAGTGAATCATGAAAGCATGTGACCTTCCAAATAGGTTTATGAGTCTACAAACCCTGACCCTGACAGTGAAAAATGCCCTAGTAAAATTATTAAATAGTTGGGGCTAAAGAAGTTATTATATTTGGCACGGGGAAAAAAAAGAGTGCCCAGGGCCACATGTGGTCAAATGAGCCATCAAAGACTGAGGGTTAGGCTTCACTCTGATTGAATGTGAAGCTTACAAGGCCAAAAGGAATGAGAAGAGAGAAAGAAAAAAGCGAGAGTAGTAGAGTCATGAAGTTTAGTTTATCCTCAGGGACGTGTAAAAGGACAAAGAACTCAAGGAAACATTATATGTAGGAAAGCATTGGTGGATCAGAGGTTCAGATGTACCTCCATAAATGGGCTGCTTACATTCAAATATTTGTTTGAATGATGTTCATCATTAGAAGGAAATTATAAGGCAAATGTCCAGCCTTAGGCAGCATTGAGCCTGCCAAAGGCAGTGTCTGAAAGTCTGGCTTTTGGATTTAGAACAAGGGTCCACTTGAAATGGGTCAAATTTTGGATTAAACTGATGTATTTTATACGCTTTAAAATAAATCAGTGAAACCATTATGTTATCAAGCGGCCATTTTATCTGGGCAATGCACCTAGATTTAAGTATACAATCACCATCTGTTGCTATGCACAATGTGCCAGTCCCTTTTTTAACCTGCTCATCACTTCAGGAACTCCACTGACCAGACTATTCTCAGCACACCAGAGACAATTACAAGGTAGTGGCATCTTGGTGGGTATTGAACACCTCAACATCACTGCTGGGATAAGAACAGTCCAACAGCCACGAAGACCTAGAGGATGAGCAAAACTCAAATTGTCCATGGAAAATTTGATCTATTCTCTAAGGGTACACATATGTGAAGTAACAAAGTAGGCTTTTCTAATACGTGTTGAGTTAAGTGTATGCAGTGCTTTAAAAACCCATAGCAATGTTACAGCGCCTCATAGTCCCATACTGCACCACACATTTTGCATGGAATTACAATGTTAGTGTAATTGTTTTGGGTGAAAACTGCCCAAATTTGGTCAGCTGCCTTCCTATAGTCATCACTTTCAAGTAAAAGAAGACTGAGACATTGTAAGTCAGTAAGTGTTCACCAACCAGGGGCAGCAATATGGTTCAACTTTAAAGAAATCTCATTAGATCTAAATCCCTAATGAGTAAGCCAGAGTTGACAGTGTCAAAGAAAAAAACTTCCTGAGATATAATAAGGAAGAAATCTTGAGAGGAACCAAACTCAAAAGGAAACTCATTCTTTTCTGGGCGACAGCAGACAGTAGGATTTTGATATACAGGCATACAGTGAAGAAGGAAAAAGTACAACATGGATAGAAAAGATCTTGGATTTCTTTTTGTACTTACAGTAAATTACATTGACTTAATCATGACCATGCATCATCCGTTCCATGATGAAAAGGGTGTAATTTTGTACAAATCCTTCTGAGCCACATGTTCTAAAATACACCACTTTGACATGAATGGTTACTTGGAAGTAAGCAGGTGGCAGAGCATCAACATGCCAGGAGATTTGATATGCCAAAATAAGCTTGAGTGAAATACGTAGTCTTTCCAATACAAGAAATGGGGCTCATTTATCAACTATGTTTAAACATCTGTCACAAGGATCAAGGAAGTATGCGTATTTATTTTATTTCTTGTAGTTTTCTCTCTCTGTCTCTTTCTCTGTTTCTCCCTTTTGGTACTCAGAAATATATCAAACAGCATAGGCCTCCATATTGCAGATGAAGTCAGTTTTGCGGTTTTGCACTTTTGGGAGTTTTACAAAACCAAAGTAGGCTGTCAACCATAATTTTGTGGCAGCTGCCAACTCGAGTACAACTTTTTCATGCAGTCAGTAGTTCTTTAGGTTTATGCAGGACTCCAGAAATGGCCTACTGACAGTTTGGATTTGAACTGAGCAGTGCACTGAGAACAAAAGTACACGATTAATTGATAGTTGCTTTGTTGTGTAGCCATTCAATTGGGAAGCATGAGGCGATCCAAATGAAAATGGATTGTGCTTTGAGTAAAGTAGACAGAGTGGCACTTTAGCAGAGGGCAGTGTTTTGTGTTGAGATAGAGGCTAATGAGATGGTTAGAGCAGGGAGTCCCAGGACACAGCATGTCAAGACTAATCCTGGCCAAGTTGCAGTCTCTGATGTGATTCTCTCTTTCTCTTTCTCTCTCTCCTTTTCCCTTCTTCTGTTTTCTTGTTCGTCTGCCTGACCGATGGGATTCTTCCTCAATGTCACTCCTGCCAATACCAAGTGACATACTGTTGCCTGGGGCAGCTAGGGTAATGTTACAGTACCGGTATGAGAACACAGAAGAAGAATGAAATAGAGAGGAAAATGCTCTGTGGCTGACATTAAAGATGACATCTCACTTATTGGCTTTGTCCTCTCATCTCCTGTTTCTCTCGCCTTGTCCTTGTCTTTGAAGCCTCAGGTGTACATGCCCCTGTTGGAGTGGGGAAGCAATAAAGACAGGCACGCACGAAAATATAACATCTATGAAAAAACTGTCTTTACATCAGTCTTCTGAGATTTACCAAGCTGCTTAATGGGTTTCTGTTTTCTGACAAATCTTCAAACACGATAAAAGGAGAAGATGCCTGATAGCAGATATGAGACTGTTCTATGAAAGCTTCTTTCAGCATGTGCTTGGCTCATCAAAGTCTCTCAAATCTATTTTATCCCACTGGCTTCTCTGATTCCTGCTTTCCCAGCCCCATGATAACCTTTGAAGCACTGAAGAAAAAAACACAAGAGACACGCACATCTCTGTCAGCACTTTCAGGCAGACTGAGAGGCCCTAAGCTACCAGCCATTTTGTGACGAGGCCTGTAGCGTAATTAATTCAGAACCTGCTTATCGTCTGCTGTCTCAGTGGTACAAAGTCATGCTTTGACAGCCCTTGTCTTGTTGCGTCTCTTAGCTCTTCATCTAGTCTTCCCTAAGCTGCCTGGGAGTATACAAGCCCAGTCTGTTTGAAAGGCAACAACTGAAACCATATCCTCCAATGAAAAAAGATGAGCTGGAGGGGATGCGGGTGACTTGGAGGCTGGGCCTGAACTGTCAGCGGAGGTGAAGTTTCACACACTGATCCACTCACTCTTCACTCTTTTAGGGGTGAATTTGAGCAGAACTAAAGGGAAGAAGCCACTGATTTGCTCTCATACTCCCAACACACATTCTCATCTCCCCTGCTGATTTCTTTTCACACTCCTCGCACACTCTCATTTCCCCCTTACTCACCTTGGTTTATATCCTCCTAGTTTGTATGCGAGCATGTCATGTTTGTATATCCTCACAGCGACAGATGTGTACCACTTAATATTACAACAAAATGACTTACTCATAATGGAACATATGCCCATTCTTCATATTATGTAGCAGGCCGTGAGCTGGCTCGGGTAACTCTGGGTCACAAGGGCATGTTGGCTTTGAAGTGCCAATCAATAGCAATAGGTGATGACAGCGGCCCACATATCACTCACAAGCCTTGTTTGTTGTTGTTGTGTTGGTGCAAATGAAGCGCCTATGCACCTTTTGGAATGGTAAAGTCCCCAGCAGGGAACATTAGCTCGGGGAGGAGCCGAAACACTGCTAGCAGGAGCCTGTTCTCAGTGGGGGACTGGTGCAGACTCACTCCTCCCTCTGATCATGCCATCTGTCAATCACAGAGCAAGGCCGCCCAAACAGGACGTCCAGTGGGCCCGTGGCCTTTTGGTGGCCAAACCAGAGCGGAGGTCAGAAGTTCGGAGGGAAAAGAGGAAACAAGGAGATGCAATGACAGAGACCGATGGCTTTAGATTAGCTAATGGTTCTAGCTTTCTAAAACATACATAGACCCTATAAGGAATCGATCAGAAGGATAAACCAAATAACCCATTAGGGTACTTAGATTTTTAGTATATGGATGACAATTTAAAGGAAAAACTAGTGCATGGGAGGTGTTTTCCTTGCATGGTTTGGTCCATCTGACCCCTTAGTCCACAGAAAGTTCTGATCACCTTTATCCGAGGAATCTCTTAACCTCATGGGAGTCAGTTCATCTAGGATTATTCTGCCCCCCATCCATAAGGCGCGAGGGCTCACTGAATGCTTTGATCAGCAGGAAAATGATATACGTAAAATTATATACTATGGTCTTCACAGTTACCAGATCTCAAACCAATTCAACACAAAAATTCTCCCAAAACAACAGTGCTCTCCCACTCCATCATAAATAATGGTGTTCATCCTTCCAGTACAGTTCCAGAAAATTGTAGAACCAATGCAACCGTTCATACAGACGGCTGACCAAATAAAGGAAAAAATCAACATGAATATACATACACACAGGTCAAAGATGAGTGGTGTATGATATGAAAAAGATTTCCACACCAGGGTCATCAGAGTGCAAGTGTATAACAGGAGATGGCATGAGATTGGCACAGGAGCAGCTGGATCAGCTTTGCTTTGGTTCCTGCTGCCATTGGGAATCTTTTGCATATCTCTAATACAAATACACATCTCCAAACTTAGAAGGCATTTCACATAAACACATCTTAGTGACTTCATTAGTAAATAAAGTGTGGGTGTAAAACAAGTCTGCGCATGTATGAATTTAAACAATGTTTTCATGAGATCAGCTTCCAGTAGATCTACTTTTATGATAGCATCAAATTCATGTAACATTCTGAAGGCAGAATGTGTTTTCGAGTCATCATGCCGTTTGATGATTTATACAGCATCATTTCTGGTATATTACTGATTAATTTAATATAGTATATCTAAATAAGCTGTAAGGTTGCTTAGTTAGGGTGCATTCATCTTCAGTCAGAGCTTTATCCTGTCAAGTTTGTGGTGGATCCCAGTCCTATCCTTCATGTATACTTCAGGCAATTTTAAGAACCACCACAATAAGAGTTCTGATGACAAACTGTGCAGTCCTTCCAGGATTTCACAATATTGCGATTCTAGAAATGAATGCAAAAGCAAGCAAACTCCACAATATTTTGGAGGAGCTTGCAATTTTTCAAAATGACCACAGATTTTCCACAGATTTGGGCCAAGATGTGTTATCTTCGTTATTTGGGCCAAGACGTCCTGATGTTCAGAAACATAGCAGAAGATGTGATGTCATCACATAGCACATTTAGCCAAAGCCCTCTTTGATTCATGTGTGTCGAACATAAGTACAGCTAAAAGGTCTCATTTACCAACAAACTGTGAAAAACCGTGCAAAACTTTCATGCAATTGCATGCAATTGCATGCAATTTCGCCATTTCCAACAATATCATGCAATTGCATGCAATTTCATACAATTTGCATGCAATTTCGCCAATTCAAGAGTTTTCCGCAAAAAAAAACTCAGCACATTGCATCGCAAATTTAAAAAAAAAAAAAAAAAAACACTGCAAAATCAAGCATTTTTGGCTGCAACAATCAGAAAAAAACTCAGTGAAATCCTGTACAGTCTGACTATGGATATAAATGGCTGTTAAATATTACCCACAATACAAGCAATTTAATCACTTTTGTAAACATGCTCCAGTGTGGGAGTGACAAATTTGGTCACCATGTTTGTCAAACCTTTCACAGAATTCTACTCTGATGAACAGAATTATGGGATTGCTTACACCGTGGTGGCTTCAAATATATGGCACCTTCACATGGCTGGATTTTGATTGGGACAGTCCTTGGAACATACTGAGACCTAAAGTTATTAACATGTTTTGATAACACTGATCAGTTATTGAGGCGCATCTTTTTTTTCCCTCAAGAGAAGCTATTTAGATGGATTGTACTATTCAGTTATACAATCAGTCATAACTGTGGACTTATGTATGTGCCATGTGCGTATTTGTAGGATTATGAGTAACTGAATTACTGCAAGTACAAATACTATACACCAGTTGCTGAGATCTACCTTCCTGAAGACTTTAGCTCCAACCAAAATCGTGCCCACCTGACCATCTAATCGTTGCCTAAATAGGTTCTTGATCAACTAAAACAGGTGTGGAAGTTTTTGGTTGGAGATGAAACCTGCAGGAAGGTAGATCTTCAGAAACAGGGTTGGTGACCACTGCTATACACCCTTTGCTTCTCTTAAAGTAATATCCATTTTGTTGGAGATTTGTGGAGACTATTTGGTGAATAAAAGCCCAAACGTTAAAAAGTACACATCACGTCACATATGAAATGCATGAACCCCTCTCTTGAGTTGATGATGAAATTCAATAACTCTATAACTCAATTTGATGGTATCTATTCTTTCAAATAAGGCCGATCTTTCTCGGAGTGGCGCTCGTTCAGTTAAGCTTTTCATCTCTTCTCACTTCCATGCTGTTTGTGTTTCGTGTTAGGTCATTGTTGTTGGGTTTAATTCGATTCATATGTGTTGAGAGAATCCAGGTTGTGTCCATGTTGTTCTAAGGTAAGTGAGTTGTCTGAATCTACAAACCAACCATCCTGTCTTTGTGTGAAGGAGGTAATTGGATTACTTTCATACACACACATACACGCATGCATGTCATCAGTAATATGTCATGGGTGCCAATGCTGTTTAAGATTTGACTGCTCTAGTGGGTGCCTGCAGTCAGTGAAATATATGAAAGAGTGTTTTGTCTAAGTAGATACTTCTGTGTGTGTGTGTGTGTGTGTGTGTGTGTGTGTGTGTGTGTGTGTGTGTGTGTGTGTGTGTGTGTGTGGTGCATTCCTACAAAGTTCACTGAGAAGGCAGACCCTGTGGCACTGAGTTGGGAAAGTTCATAAATTAAAGGGCTGACAGGAATAGAACACACACGCACACACACGTGCACACACACACACACACACACACACACACACACACACACACACACACACACACACACACACACACACACACATGACTAATGGCTTTTGTGCCACACCAGAACCAGTTGAGCAGGTAGGTAGTAAAAAGGTCAATGCTGAATGAAGACGCACAACTTTCTCATGGTCTTTTTGTATGTACATACTTCCTGTTTGTCTGAAGGTCTCACTAAATAGACCTCCAGTAGCAGCATGAACCTTCAACAGTGTACGGTTCATACAGTGTTAGCTTATCCAGTTTTTAGGGCTAAGAAACATCTTTCATGTATGTGTATGTGTATGTGTGTGTGTGTGTGTGTGTGTGTGTGTGTGTGTGTGTGTGTGTGTGTGTGTGTGTGTATTTGTCTGGGAAATGAGCAATGAGCTGCCACTTTGCAGAATAGATCACTGTTTGTTGTCTCATCTGCTCAGCTGGAGCTGGACTTTGATGGCCTCTGTGTGTGTGTGTGTGTGTGTGTGTGTGTGTGTTTGTGTGTGTGTGTGTGTGTGTGTGTGTGTGTGTGTTTTAGGAGGAACTCAATTACTCAGTGACTGACAGAGTGAGTTTGGATTGGGGTCATGGCACGGACAGACTGTAGGGTCAAAAGTTTACAGCCGCATGTGACCGATAGACTGATTAACACAGTGACATACTCATGAAGTAATTATTCCCAGTTATGTTTAATCCCTAAATGCCTCACTTTCTTATTCACTTATTCATCTTAAAATTCCGTTTCTACAATAAATTGTTGAGTAACTACAACAAATCTGGTATGAAAAAGTATGAAGTTTTGAGAATGATAAGTGTAAGTCACGTCCTAGGAGTGTAAGGAGTTAAATAACTTCTAGATTTAATTGATTCGTAAAGCACTCTCTAGCTCTTTCTCTTTGTGAACCGACCCCCTTAGTTACAACCCTCAATAAAAAACTGTAAAATGAAAGCCAGGTGTGTGTGTGTTTCTCTGGTCTGAAGTTAGCAGAGAGGGCAGTGTCAGGGTTAGGGCAAAATGAGAGTGATCAGAGCAAAGGTTTGTTAGTGCAGACTCAGCCTTGGGGTAGTCATGAGTTCAGCTGAGGTTCAGAGGTTATTTAATGGTTAAGTTTCTTACTTATGTACGTGCAACCATATTTAGAATGTTATTTCTTATTTAGACCTTGTGAAAACCTCATTGAACAGCAAAGCTTATACTTATTAAAAAAACAAACAAACAAACAAACAAACAATCTCCATAGTCAATAACCCTGGTCATATTGTGGATTAGTCATCAGAAACAATCACTCAAAAGGTATTTTTCTGTAAACATTTATCAAAAATGCAATTGACTTTTGCTTATCTTTTGATTTTTCACCTCATTGCCTAATAAAACAGTATTAACCAGTAATATCAAAATTGACTGATTCAATATGTACTGTTTCACCTCCCTCTGAACAACATTGATAAAAACTTTTTTCACTCTGAAATACACCGCTATACAGTAAATTCTTTATGATTTCACATTGTCTTTAACCTGTATGATGTTGGCAGCTCTGGACTTACATTTCTCACTCAGGTAACTACATACAGTTGCAAGATAAATTCTTCAACCCCAATGCAAATCAGGTTTATTGTCAAAATTTACAGACTTCCAGCTGTTTGCATTGAACAAATCAAACAAAAGCAATTGGAATAGTTAAACACAAGGAATGCTTCAAGTGATTTCCCCAAATTCAACTGAAAATGCAAGTTCTAATGATTTCTCCAGTTGCAAATGTATTCAACCCCTTCATGGGAAGCATCCTTAGTACTTAGTAGAGCACCATTTTGCTGTTATGACCTGCTGCAAATGAGATGCATAGCCAGACACCAGCTTCTGGCAGCGTTCCTGAGGAATCTTAGCCCATTCCTCATCAGCAACGGCCTCCAGTTCAGTAATATTCTTGAGTTTGCGTGCTGCAACCGCCTTCTTCAAATCCCACCAGAGATTTTCTGTGGGGTTCAAGTCAGGTGACTGTGATGGCCCAGTAGATTCTTCCAGGACTTCTTCTGCAACCAAGCCTTTGTGGAATTTGAAGTATGCTTGGGATCATTGTCTTGTTGGAAGGTCCAATGACGCCCAAGCTTCAGCTTCCTCACAGACGGCATGACGTTTTCTCCTAGGATTTCCTGATACTTCAATGAAGAATTCCATATTGCCTTCCACACGCTGCAGGTTTCCAGTGCCAGAGGATACAAAGCAGCCCAGAGCATCACTGAGCCACCACCCTGCTTGACTGTGGACAGAGTGTTCTTTCTTCATTCTTCTTTCTCCAGACATACCACTGACCCATCATGCCAAAAAGTTCCAGTTTTGTTTCATCGCGCCACAGAACAGAATCCCAAAAGTTCTGTGGCTTATTTATGTGATTTTGAGCCGACTTTTCTTGTGCTTTACGGTCAGTAGTGATGTACGTCTTGGAGTACTGGCATGGAAACCTTCTGTGTTTAGTACACGCCTTACTGTACTCACTGAAACCACAAGGTTTTTCACAACCCGTGTTCTCATAAATTTGGTTGCAGCTATTGATAGCTTCCTTTTTCTGCCCCATCCAGGTATTTCATACACTTCTGCCCCTAGCCAGTTCAGGTATTTCATGTGTTCCAGCTCAAGCACACCTGGTGCAACAAATGAAGCCTTTGATTAGATTCAACAGGTGTGCTTGAGACAACACCTGTTTTACATAGTTGTGCTTTTGTGAGGGTTGAATCATTTTGAAACTGGAGAAATCCTTATAAGCTGCATTTTCAGTTGAATTTGGGGAAACCACGTGAAATTGCATGAAATATGTGAATCTGTGTGTGATTGTGCCCTGTGATGGGTTGGCACCCTGTCCATCTTGTGCCCCGAGTTCCCTGGGATAGGCTCCAGGCTCCCCCATGACCCTGTGTAGGATAAGCAATATGGAAAATGGATGGATTGTCTAGCCAGACTCTCATTCCTCACTCTCATAACTACACTCTTAGAAAAATTCTACGACGCTAGAGTTTTTACGCCTCTGAGTTTTCCAAGCATGGACCTTTTAATAATCTAAGAATCTTAAGCTATGCAAAGAACCCTGGAGGACCTTCTAAGGCCCTCTTCTAAAGGTTTGTATATGCAAAAGACATGTAAACTTGACAGCACTCACCAAAAAAACATACAAGCTAATGTATTAGCAGGATTGTATTAGCAAGGATGGTGTCATGTGTGGTCTATTTTTTGCATTAATAAATAAATATGCAAAAAACGTGCCTAAAAAAATCTAAAAGTGAAAAATACAGGGTGCAATCAATGCAAAATGCTTATAGCACACACAAGGTGATTGTGTACACAAATTAGTACTACTGAAAGGCAGGTATTATATTAGCATAAGTTTGTTTCCACCAGATGAAGACAAAGTGAAATCACTCACAAGGTTTCGATGAGATGGTTAATCAAAATTATGTCTCCTTATCTCAAAAAAAAAAAAAAAAAAAAAATGATGGTTCCTTAATACGTTGACTTAATACAACCATGGCAATAGATATTCACAGCTTTCTCAACTCAGCTTTCATTCACTCTTCCTTACGAGCAGAATATGCACTTTTATTCAGTCTAGTTTTTAAAGCATCTCACCGTTAAATCAACGTTTTATTGGATACACAATTATTCTTCCAGTTTTACTTTACCACAGCGATCAAGAACAAATAGCACAAGCAACAACCACATTTGCATATTGTTTTCTAACCCTACTTTGCACATGACGCAATTCACACAAACATTCTTTGTAAATCTCCTGCAACACACCTAAATTTTTGCATGCTTAATTTATTCCCTTGCACGTGCAAAGTAGCACCCATTATTTGGAATCTTAAATCATGGCGTATTAGCATATTTTTTTTCCACATGAATTTCATTGTAATTACTGAATAACACATAATAGTTAAATTAATAACTAAATAATAAGATTTGATTATAACGGGTAAAAGTAATTCTAAACATTTCACATATTCCCATCTCTGGAACAGATCAGCGGCAAATTGCTGCTGTTTATGGAGCTGTCAAACAGATTGGCCACAGCCAGCATCTGAAAACACATACTTAATATTTATTAGATGTTCCACTCAGGGATAGTTTCTAACTTGGCGACAGGCCACACTTAAGATCAGTTTGTAGAAATATGCAAATGCTCCTCATGCCATTTCACGTAGGAAGAAAATGAGAATGCAAAGCGCAGCTCTCCTTGTTGTGACAAGAGAAGACGAAAGCAGACTTTTGCTCCCCAGCCCTCAAGTTCACATGATTGAGGTGAAACTGCCAATAAATTACAAGCAAATTATCCACTTTCGAATAAGAGATTCACCCCAGACAACCTTTTTAGAGTGCAATATTTCAAGCTAATGACTGACATTAACACTGATGTAATAGTGGTTTCTAACTCTCCAAACGAAGTCTGACTGGCAGGCAGAAACTTAAAAATGGAACAAGATGTGCAGATGCGTGTCTGACCTGAGAGAGAGAGCAAGAGAGAAAGGAAGAAAGAGAAAGGAAGAAAGACTGACTGACAGAAAGATTTAAGTGGAGAGAGGGAGGACGTGAGAGACAGGGTGAGGGAGAAGCAGACGTAAGAGTTGAGAGACAAGAAAGACAGCCAAGTCTTCAGCTGGGATGTAGGCGTTCTTCAGTGACAGCTATAATTCTCCAGCCTACAGAATTCCATCAGCACTGTAGTCGTGTTAAAGCTGTGCCGTAGGGCTTGGGCCCTTTCAAGTCAGCCTCTCTGACAGGTAGATTTATGAGGGCTGAAATTTGGACAGATCACACGTCAGTCAGGGCGGCCTGTCAAACTGTCAGTACACTGCCTCGCCTACAGGGGCCAAGGATTTCACACAACTCTTCGACAAGGACAAAGTTTATTCATGCACTCACACAGACACTCTGTCTCTCTTACTCACACACACAAACACACACACACACACACACACCTGTTTTAACTCATATCTGTCAAGCAGGGTTAAGGCATTACACACACAGATGTAAGTTGGAATGACAGAATGAAAACATGTTTAAGTGAACAGATAAATAATACAGATGAACATAAACACACGCATGAAAGAAAGAAAGAACAATAAAACGATGAGTGAATTCACTTGACATCATAAGAAAGACAGAAAGAAAAGGAATGACTAAGAAAAACAACCTAAAAAGGATTATCAAAGAAGGGGTGAATTAACATCAAATGAAAAAGAAAGAAAGAAAGAAAGAAAAAGAAAAAAATTAATAGGATTAACAAGGAAGGGGTGAATTAACTTCAAATCATAAGTAAGTAAGTGAGAAAGGAAGGAAGAAAGGCAGAAGAAAAAGGACAGTAAAGATGGGTGAATTCATTTGACTTCATAAGAAAGAAAGAGTGTATCTTTGAAACAAAAATGATTTAAAGATTTTTTTGGAACACTGATACACTATCAGTATACATAATACACTTTTAGAACCAAAGAAAGAAAGAAAGAAAGAAAGACCAAAAAAATAAAGGACAGCAAAGAAAGAGTGTAGGTTTGAAACAACAAAACTGCACAGCACTGAAGCGAGAGAAAGAAAAGAGAGAGGGACAGAGTGTGGCAGGCTGCTGGGGGATGTCTTTCAGCAGCACATCTGCATGTGGTATTTGAGAGCTGATTAGTCATGCTGACGTTGTGCGGAGATAAATCTATCACCCAGAGGAACACAAACACTCGGAGAAATGAAAGGAAGCGAGGTGACACGGCTCTGCTGTTTCAATAAATCACTGAGACGTGATTAAAACCATGCGCCCGAGTGATGAGAGAGGCTGCAAGTGCGAGGTGAGCGTTTTCTCATGGACACAACGCTGTCCAAGTGGACTCGCCTGCTAAAGCTGCTATGGGAAAATGTGACAGGGGGAACTCTCTCTCTCTCTCTCTCTCTCTCTCTCTCTCTCTCTCTCTCTCTCTCTCTCTCTCTCTGTCTCTCTCTGTTTCGACACTCCTGTCCCTGCCAAGGTTCTTTGTTAGACTTGTCCTCTAGTCCTGTTCAAACAATAACAACAGTCTGTGTATAATCAGTGTCTTATGTCCAATAGTTGTTTAAACCCAAGTCGTTCCTGTGAGGGTTGTCTTGCGAAAGGTCAAACATCTTATTTTAGGCATCAAAAGACACTTTGAAGAGATATTTAGATCATCTTTAAGTATTTTTCCCCCCTTCCTGTCATGGAAGTCTGCGTGATAAGGTGAAGATTGTATTCCAATAGAGCCTTGTTACACACCCGTCTCTCGCAAAAGTCATTCTGTCTAGTGAAAGGAAAGAGTGGGAGGAAAGTGGCTGGGGAGGCGGATGAGGAAATGGAGGGATGATAAATAATGACGAGGAGGTCAGAACAGAGGGAGAAGAAAGACGAGACATGCCGTTAGATTGCTTTAGTTGAGACATATTATATAAAACAGAGACAAGAATTTATGAAAGCCCACCCACATGTCGATGACAAAATCAAGAATTTTCGATTGTAACAATATCCCAAGACTGAAGGGCAGAAAGGTTTAATATCTTCACTAGTGTCAAGTGCAGTCTATATAGATTGTTATCACTCATGCTCAGAGCAATAACAGACAAGCCAGGACAAGTAAGTGTTCCCCTTAGGGAGCGGGGATTGATGTGAAGCTTGTTTAGAAATGTGCCATTGAAGTGCTGTGTACTGACTCAAAATGGAAAACCCAGCTGGAAGAGTAAAAAGAATGGCTTCAGTAAAGCACAGGAAGAGATATTCCAATGTAGTCATTAATACAAAACCATATATGAGACCTTCATGTAATGCAAATGCTTTCATGTGGCACCCTAATGTACTGTGTCATAACATGTTTATGTGAAGGAATGAGACATATTGAAATACAGTGTTTTCCAGGCATCACCACAACCTGGTTCAAGGAGAGTGTCAGCTTTACTTCTCTTTCATCTCCATTATCGACAGAGCCACCCCGCTCAGCACCATTGTTCCAGGCAGACATCTTTTACCTCTGGCGCAGTGCGTGGACGGGCTTCGGAAATGTCCGGAAGGAAAGCTAATCCCATCACTCAGCCTGGGAAACGCTAAATCACACATGAAAGGCGAGTGGAAACGTTCCGTCACAGATCACACGCGGGCTGCTGAGAGCTGAGGAACCGAGCAACAGAGGAACCGAAGCGAGCTTGGCCTGGTTCCCCTCTGCCCCGATTCAAAGTGCACTGCAGCAGGAAGCAGTCATTCCCACTTCCCGTCTAAAGGCGGCCCGAGGGAGACAAAAAAAATGAAGTGTTAAAGGCTTTCTAGCACTCAGTGTTTTTTAAATAATTCCAAGAAATGCTCTCACTCTCTGTCTCACCCCCTTATCAAGGACGCGATGGTGTTGGCCAACATACTGTTGACTACAAGTGATGATACTTATCATACGATGATGACAAATTTTAATATGGGTCAGGGAATATGGATGACGAGTGCTAAATTCTGTTCAGTTCAGGGTTAGAAACATTAAACGTTTTAGCATGTGTGTCATGGGGGCGCTGTTGTTACACAGAACACCTGGCAGCTGCTGAGTTATTCCATAACTCATTGTATGTCTAACTATCTTACAAATAAATAAACACATCTGCATTTGCACACGCTCTGACACACCTAGCCGAACATTGGCCGTGTTGTCTTGCGTAATCCATCAGTACCTGAGGGCTGACAGGTGCGTTTGCCGTGGCTTTGATTTGCGAGGCGACTGCCAGACTGTGGCTCGACCCCATTAGCTGAGGATTCCCAGGCTTGTTAGCGCCCTCCTCCCTCCTTTCCCCCATTATTTACCAGGCCTTCATCACCACAGAATGTGCTCCTTGTACAGAGTAATGGAAGCAATCCATCCTCTCTGTCAGAGGCAAAAACAGCCCTGCTTTCTCTGAAGCCAGGGCAAAGCACTGGACCCACTTCGAGCCTGGCTGTTTACATTACCAAGGTGTGTGTGTATGTGTGTGTGTGTGTGTGTGTGTGTGTTTCTTTGGGCACATACATGTGAAGAAGTGTGAGAGGGTGTTTCTGTTTAAAGAAACACACACGCACACTCTTGTAGTCCGGGGAAGGAAGCACATTAGGGAGGTTGGTTAGCTAGCCAGGCCTTTTATTGCTCTTGATGAAATGCTCCAAATATATTTCCACCCGTGTGTGTATGTGTGTGTGTGTGTGTGTGTGTGTGTGTGTGTGTGTGTGTGTGTGTGTGTGTGCTTTATGGGCAAAGGATAATTCAGGGTTATTAATGACACTGAATGGGTTTGTGCCCTTCTCAAAGCACAGAGGTTATTCCTCATGAAGCTGTGCAGTGCAGGTCAACTGGGAGATTAATCACCATCTGTGTGCACTGCAGTTATAAATCACTGTAGTGGTACTGGAAATTACAATTAAAGTCAATACCATTTGTTTATTTTATCCTTACTTTCATGTTACTTTTAGCATTTTTTACTTTCTCGCTTTTGTCCTTTGAAACACACACAGTGTGGTTGTGGCAAGGCACAGTACAGTAACAAATCCTTCATCATACATTGTGTTATTTCCATTGCCAAGTGACCTGTACTATACAGTAAGTGCAAAAGTCTGTATACATTTAGGAGAAAGCAAAACAAACAGCATATGCTAAAACGTTCTGCAACTCTGGAGACAGAGAGGGTCATGATCAAATTTCTAACATTAATTAAAAATCCTTCAGATTTGGATTGTTCTCTTATGTCCTCACCTACATACATTTCATTTGTATATTTTTAGAATTATAATAGATTATAGTTTTCTTTATTGGTGAAAAAAAGGTGCATTGTCCTTTTCCCCTTTTGATAAAAACCATGGGGGCACAAACTTTCACCATCAACTCTAAGTGTCCATGCTAAATTTAGCTAAAGTTAGTTATTACCACTATGGGTAGACGTAGAAATAGCGAAACTATTGATTAGTCAAGTGCAAGCATCACAGAGTGTCATGAGTCAGACAGCTGCCATTTTGGAAAGAAAATATTAACTACCTATAATTGAGAGCAAATAAGATTGGACGTTTTCAGAGTGGTACAGAATCACATTTGTACTAGACTGTCTGACATTCTTCAGTAATGTCATTTCCACTGAGTACGGCTTTCAGCTTTTAGCTTCTTCTCAAACTTTTTGCTGTGTTTGTATCTTCAGATAAAACCAAAAGCAAAGACTTAAATCAGACTTAAAACTTTTCCACCATTGTTACCAGCATTATATGCCATCAAGTGTCAATCTCTTAATATGTTCCTGAGTACTGTTATGTGATGGGAAATGGGTACAGATACTCAATCAGGGTACAAATTTTTTACAGTTTCATATTTGCATTAACTAGATTTGTTTATTAAATAACTCAAAATACCACAATGGGGGGCATGGCTGCTTACTGGTTAGCACATTTGCTTTGGACCACTGGGGTTGGGGGTTTGATTCCTGCCTCTGCCCTGTGTGCGTAAAGTTTTTTCCCCGTGCTTCAGGGGTTCCCTCTGGGTACTCCAGTTTTCTCCACCAGTCCAAAGACATGCATTATAGGCTGACTGGCATCTCTACAGTGCTGTGAAAAAGTATTTTATCCCATCTTGATTTCTTCTGTTTTTGTGTGTATCTCATACTAAATTGTTTCAGACATGAAAACAAAATCTAAGATAAAACAAAGGCAACATGAGTAAACACAAAATACATATTCTTAATTATAATGTTATTTATTGAAGCAAGAAAAAAAAAATCCAATATCAACTGGGCCTGTGTGAAAATGTATTTGCCCCTGTAGTTTCTAAGTCACTGTTCATGACTCCACTATCAGCAAGACACTGGGAAAAAAATGGCATCCAAGAAAGAGTGGTGAGGTGAAAACCACTGCTAACCCAGAATAACATTCTTTTCTGAGAATGTTCTGTGGATTGATGAGTAGAAAGTGGAACTGTTTGGAAGACAGGGGTCCCGTTACATCTGGTGTTAACCAAACACATACACATACCTATGGTCAAGCATGGTGGTGGAAGTGTGATGGTGTGGGGATACTTTGCTGCTTTAGGACCTGGGCAACTTGCAATAATTGAGGGAAACATGAATTCTGCTCTCTACCAGAAAATCCTGAAGGAGTATGTCCGGTCTTCAGTCCGTAAGTTGAAATTGAAGCACAACTGGATGATACAAAGCACAGGAGTACGTCCTAGTCCTAGAAGTAAGTGAAAGATTGATCTCCAGTTATCGGAAGCGTTTGGTTGCAGTTATTGCTGTTAAAGGTGGCACAAACAGATTTTAAGTTTAAAGGGCAATTAGTTTTTCACATTGGTGATAGGTGTTGGGTGACTTTTTTTTGCTTCAGTAAAAAAAATAAAATAAATATACACGGAATTGTGTGTTTACTCAGGTTGCCTTTGATTTATGTCATATTTTGTTTAAAGATCTAAAACTATTCTAAAACTGCAAACAGACCTTCACCCAAAATATGACTTAAGTTAAGAATTTAATAAAAGTAGGCAAGTTTCACATACAAGGCTGATGCATCAGAACGCTCACTGACATCAGTTTAACACCTACATGGTAAGCAGTGCTTATGATTCACCAATTATTTCTGCCATTCTGTTGGCTGAGCAGAAAAAGAGTTCACAAATTCCACTTGGTCTTCTACAGCTTTTGTATTTTTAGCCCAATTTTAGCTCTTCCCCCCTCATCCCCAACCCTGAAAGGCAATCTATCCGCCCCCGGCAGGCCCCGGCTCCGGCCCCTATAAATCCTGGCGACAGCGGCGCTTTAATGGATAATTAATTGATGCTGCTCCCGAGCTGTAATAAGACAATAAATTACGACCTAGGCCAGTGTGCTGTGTCAGTGTGTGTTGCTAATGGCCCTTCAGGGCCGGCTGCAGCAGCGTAATAAATTAGACAGGAATTAACTGCTGCCTGCTACGTGCCTCTGCTGCCAGGGGAGATGGAGACAAGGGAGAATGAGGGAGAGAGAGAAAGAGAGAGAGAGACAGAGAGAGAGAGACAGAGAGAGAGAGAGAGGAGGGCCGGTGACCGATGGTCCTCTTCAGCATGATGTAGTGGATGTGTTAGGCTTCGTTACATACGAGTGCTTCTACTTCGATTTCTCCCCTTTTCTCTTAGACTCTGTCACTTTCTCGCTCATACATTTACAATGCAATCCGTCTGTTCTACTTTAAAGATCGAGTTAATGCATTGTACTGTCAATTACCCAGAGTTACCAAGACTGATTTAGAATGAAATAAAAATGTTAAACAATAAAGGTTCAACGTGATTGCAGCACAAACTGACGTGAAAGATTTGGTTGTGTTTTTCCATTCCAACATTGATTATAGAGTGGATGAATACAATTTTTAACAAGCACTGCCAATTGACAATAGGCTAATTTATGTAAGGACTGATGAATCCAGGTATGAAAACTAACTTTTTTCATATGTTCAACCACAAGTACAATATTTGTTTTGAGGTACTATAGGCTATTGCATCTTTTAAAGACCCTGTATTTACTTTTTTTAAAGTAAAGATACAGTGGGGGACATAAGTATTGAACGCGTCAACATTTATTTCAGTATATATATTTCCAATGAGGCGGTTCCCATGAAATTTTCAGCAGACATCCGTATTAACTCAATAAATCTCAAAATATAAAGAATTCACAACATTAAAGTCCTTAAATAAAGTTATTTGTAATAAAGTGGAATGACACAGTAAAAAAAGTATTGGACACACTAACTGAAATTTATTTAATACTTAGTGGAGAAGCCTTTGTTTGTAATGACAGCTTCAAGACGCTTCCTGTATGAAGAAATTAATCAGCCACAGTATTCAGGTGTGATTTTGGCACATTCTTCTAAACATATTGTCTTTAAATCTTGTTCAATTGGATTCAAGTCAGGTGATTGACTGGGTCATTCTAAAATCTTGATTTTTTTTCTCTGAAACCAATTGAGAGTTTCCTTTGCTGTATGCTTTGGATCGTTGTCCTGCTGGAAGGTCCACCCACGTCTCATCTTCATCATCCTGGTGGATGGCAGCAGATTCTTCTCAAGAATCTCCCGGTAAAGGGCTCCATTCATTGTTCCTTCAATTATATGAAGTCTGCCAGTACCATGGGATGAAAAACAGCCCGACAGCATGATGCTTCCACCTCCAAACTTCACTGTTGGTATAGTGTTTTTAGGGTGATGTGCAGTGCCATTTCTTCTCCAAACATGGTGTGTAGTATTACAGCCAAAAAGTTCAATGTTGCCCTCGTCTGACCAGACTACACTCTCCCAGTATTTCATCGGCTTGTCCACATGAGTTGTATCAAACGTTAAACGAGCTTTGACATGCCTTTTCTTTAGTGATGGAGTCTTGCGGGGTGAGCATGAGCAGTGGAGTGCATTGCCTATTGTTTTCTCTGTGACGATGGCACCTGCTGCCTCCAAGTGTGTCTGGAGCTCTTTCTGAGTGGTCCTTGGCTCTTGGGCTACTCTTCTGACTATTCTTCTGACTACCTGGGCAGAAATCTTGCGAGGAGCTCCTGTGCGTGGCTGGTTGATGGAGTCATGTTACTGGAGGATTCAGAAGTTCTGAAATACGTTTGTATCCAATTCCATCAATATGTTTAGCAACAATAAGGTTGCGAAGGTCTTGGGAGAGCTCTTTGCTTTTACCCATCATGAGATGTTTCCTGTGTGACACCTTGGTAACAAAAGCCTTTTTATAGACCATCAATTTACAAACCCAGCTGAAATTAATTTGCACAGATAGGAGGTATAATTACTTATGGATTTCAGCTGGTTCCTTGCCTTGCCTTGGAGAACTGCTTTTTCATAGCATGTTCAATACTTTTTTCCTTTGTCATTCCACTTTATAACACATAACTTTATTTATGGACTATAATGTTGTGAATTCTTTATATTTCCAGATATTGAATACTTATTTCCTTCACTGTATGTTCTACAGTTTCACAGTATTCCTAATTTTGTATGTAATGTAATTTCATACTGTTTCAATAATATCATAAAGGCTCACACAAAACAAGTTGCCGCTTTTCTTTTTACCTCTTTTACCACTTTTTTCAAAAGTTAGGGTGATTGCTCATCAATAATCTTAATTTTAGGAAAATAAAATAAAAGGACACATTTGTCCTGCAGGTAGAAGCTTCACATATTGAGGTGAATCTCAGTTCCATAATAACAAGGGCAACATATCCTGCTTAGAAATATGCCATTGCTTTAGTGAAAGCCTAATCCTATTTTAAACGGTTGTCTGATTAAGAGCTGAGGGAAGGATTAGTAAGAGTGCGAGTCTATGTGTGTGAGCAAGTACGCGTTTCATTCAGTCAGAGATTTAAAAAGTACATGCTTGTTTGCTAAAACATATGCGTTTATATAATGTGTGAACATGTTTGTATATTTATGTGTTCCTGGCTTACCGCAGCTTCCATCTGATCCTGTATGTGCGGAAAAGGGAAAATGAAAGAGGGAAAAAAATTGCAAATGAGATTTGAAGTGAGCAGCAAAAGAAAAATGGCTGCTGCTTTTATGTCTGTCTAATTAAAAATGCCGCCAGTCTGGGCTCTCCTGCAGCTCCTAATGGCGTTCTAACGAGCTGAGCTCAGTGGCAGTTATGTAGATAAAACCTCGCTCTGATTGATCTGAAAGGCCTGTTGAAATTCGTTTCACTCTAGCATATTGATCCCATTCCGCTGTTTGAAAACTGCTAATTAATAATGATAATAAAAGTGTCGCAGCTTATTAAAATCACCTTGACAGGTGGGCCTTTACTTCCCCTTGCTCTCTTGTTTCTTGTCAGTTTGTACGGATTGTACTGAAGTGTATCTACAGCTACAGTTTCACTTATCTGAAGGTTTTGCCCTGTGTTTTTTTGAATAGATCATAATTCAGATTGGAAGGAAATACAATGTTATTGCACCACTGTTTTAGAGAGCTATAAATGCTTCTGTATTAAATGTCAGCCAAATATTGCTGAACTGTATTTTATTTGTAAGCCTTGGGCTACTAAATACAGTACTGTGAAAAAGTATTTGATTTCTTCTGTTTTGTGTATTTCATACTAAACTGTTTCAGAAATTAACATAAAATCTAAGATAAAACAAAGGCAATCTAAGTAAACACAAAATACAGTTTTTAAATGATAATGTTATTTATTGAAGCAAAAAAAGTTATCCAATACCAACTGGGCCTGTGTGAAAATGTATTTGCCCCCGAAATGACTAATTCCCCAAATCTATGAAACTGCATTCATTATGGGGTTCTGCTGGACTAGACACAACCAGGCCTGATTACTGCAAATCCTGTTCAATCAAATCAGCACTTAAATAGAACTTTTCAGCAGCATGAAGTTGGTCAAAAGGTCTTACCCAAAAACACACTATGCCAAAACTGAAAGAAATTCCAGAAATGACGAGGAAGGAGGTGATCGACATGCACCAGTCTGGGAAGGGTTACAGAGCTATTTCAAAGACTGTGGGACTCTAAAGGACAAATGGAAAAACTCAGCACAGTAGTGAACCTTCCCAGAAGTGGCCGACCTTCCAAAATTCCTCCAGGAGCACAGCAACTAATCATCGAGCAAGTCACAAAAGAGCCAAGGACAACATCAAAGGACCTACTGGTCTCTCTTACATCAATAAATGTCACTGTTCATGACTCCACTATCAGAAAGACACAGGGCAAAAATGGCATCCATGGAAGAGTAAAGAGGTAAAAACCACTGCTAACCCAGAACAACATTAAGGCTAGACTGAATTTTGCCAAAACATACCTTTATGATCCTCACACTTTTTGGGAGAATGTTCTATGGACTGATGAGTTGAAAGTGGAACTGTTTGGGAGACAGGGGTCCTGTTACATCTGGCATAAACCAAACACCGAGTTCCAAACTTTAAAATGTACAGTTACTTACACTTGTTTGGATATCCCCAAGAGTGATTAAAATAAACCAAGCCACAGTGTTTATGGGCAGAAATGTTGCACTAATGAGCAGAGTTTGTCAGTATTAAGTATGAAGCTGATTTTCTAAAGTATATAAGAACTGGATTTCTTATGTGCTTCTGGGTCATATTCACAGTTGGTGACTTACAGTAATATTTACATAAGGTAAGTTACAGTGGGTCAATAAGTATTGAATGCATCAACATTTATTTCAGTAAATATATTTCCTGTGAGGCTATTCACATGAAATTTTCACCAGACATCAGTATTAACTTAAGAAATCTGGAAATATAAAGAATTCACAACATTAAAGTCCATAAATAAAGTTAGGTGTAATAAAGCATAGCAATCTATCACTGCGTTTACATGGACAACAATAATCCACTCTTAACTCCATTAAGACAATACTCTAATTAAGAAACTACCATGTAAACAGCAATTTTTAATTACCTTAATCTAATTAAGGTCATACTCGAAGTAAGCAATAATCGAATTAAGACAGGTGGAGTATTCCTGTTTTAGTCGCATTATGGACGTGTATTATGGACATGTAAACACCTTAATCACATTATGAACATCGTGTGAGAGTTTTCACCGCATTTTGCGACAGGACACGATCACACACGGCAGTTTTCAACATTTTACGGTGAACAAGAGAGTTTGGCTGCGTCCCAAACTGCGTACTTACCTACTACAGGCCTGTAGTGGGGAAAAATACATGTATCTCGGCTACTATATAGACGGTAAGCACACGGTTTGGGACGCAGCCCACGGCTTCAAGCAGTTGTCTGTTTGCACGTACATCATGACAAATAATTAACTGCACTTAAAGCGTTTGTAAAAAAATTAATTAAAAACATCCAAAACTGTATACGGTACCATAACGAAGACGAAATGTATGTTGATACGTGAAATTCTGGAGGGACGTTGAACGGCATGGCGCGGTGATGTAATGACGCGGGCTGTTAATCTAATTATGTTCTGAAACATGTAAAATGGGAACATGACAGGAGTATTCTAAAAGCGACTCATGTAAACACCTTAATCACATTATTATCTTAATCAGATTAAGGTCAATAATTAGATTATTGCTGTCCATGTAGACGTAGTCTATGAGATGACAAACGCAATGGTGTTGACAGTGGTATTAGCATGAAAGTTGAAGCTTTGGATCCTGATCTGTTTGAACAGACTGTACAGATGAGGGGGTGAGAGAGCTGGACAAACTAAAGCACTAAAGTGCTGCTGCATTGGTCTCTTTTGGTGAAGCAAAGGATATATTCCACTGGTGCAGCTATCAGCAACTAGTCGTATGGCATTTGAGCAAAGTAGGAAACTGTTAACCAAAGTGAAAAAACACCAACATGACAAAAAAGAAGCTTAAACTAAAAAAAAAAGCCAATTAAGATCACTTGTTAACGAGAATGACTAATATGCAAGTGGTCCGGTGTGGATTTTTCCTTTAATAGCAAAGAGAAGAAGCTTATTTCCTAATGCTGGTGATAATAATGTTGTAGTGCAGATTTAGATGAATCACTTTGCACTTTAATTAGTGTTTATATGTTGTAAAATTAACATTAAATACAGTTTTTTTTTTTTGTTTTTTTTTTAAATGGCTGTTCTGGTTGTAATTTCTGCTGTTATGTTGTATGGCAGTAACAACACACATAGGAAAAAATGAAACCACATCCATCCATAGTAATTAGTACAGTATGTCCTCCTTCTTTCTCCTTCTTTCTTTGCAGCTGTCAGACTAATGGACGATGTTGTATGATTGCCTTATTAAATGCACAGCAATACACATATATTTAATGCTGTTATGAATGTAGCCTACCTGTCTGTCAGTCAACTTGTCAGTGTAAGCTAATCTGACATGATTCTGATGGCCAAAATTTTCCCTTTTCTCCCCTCTACCTGGCACATCCTTCACACACCTGCCCTCCTTCTGCATTCCCTTAACCCCCCCAACATCCACCCTCCTTCTCCTCTGTGCTCTCTTTGTGCCGATGAAGATAAAGCTGTTCGGCTGTGTCACCAGCGGGCCAGGCCGTCCCACTCGGGAGAACCAGCGACGAGAGCTTAATCCATCATGGCGGGGGAAGAGAGGGAGGGAATGACACGACAAAAGACGGAGTGCCTGGCGAAGCCGCGGCCCACAAACTTCCCCCTATTTTTCACAGCCTCCTGTCAGGCCGTCTAATAAAGCGGGTCGAAATATGGCGGCGAGCACGGGGAATGAACTGTTCTACTGCTGACGTAATGCCGCCCATAAATCCGCCATAATTACTCAGCACCGTGGAAGCCCTGACTGGATTTATCGTGTCTTAAGTTGGCATCTTAACGACTTTGTGCTTTTAATATCATTACTTGTAATTTATTCGCCTTTTCTGCCTCGGCACACGATTTTTATTTATTTATTAGTTCAACACACACAGTCAGGGCAATACGATAGCCTATGTAGTTGAGGTCTTTAGCACAACATTGACTGAAAGCTTCTTTCGCTGTCATTCAGGGGACCCACGGACGCTGATGTATAGAATAAAAGGTTAAAGCATAGGCAGGTCTGAAAAGCTTTTAAGCTTATGAGGGCTTTCCTTTGTGTTCTGACTTAATCCATATAAAGAGACAGAAAAAGAGGCCACCTGCATGATAAAGATTACAACCATACTACAGCCTATTCAGTTGGCAAATTTGAGCTGAAATTGACGTGACGGTAAAAAAAAAAGGCTTACAGTTAAAGACAAAGGAAGCTCTAAAAAGCTTTCTGAAACCTGTGGCCACCCATCCAGAGGTTAAGCCACACTCTACAAATCTCTCTCAGTGCTGCTTTTCATTTACACTCTTCCCTTCTCCCCTTGCCTGTCTACATCCTGCCTTTCTCCCATGCAACTGCTGGCAGTCCTCGCTCACAGCGTGTCAGCCCCAATAAACCAGACAAAGGTGTAGGATGGAGTGAGTGATAGAAGAATAAAAGATGAGTGCATGCAGAGAACGAGGAGGAAAGCGGGACAATTTGGAGATAACATGTGACGGCTGGGGATGGCTTGCTCCACATCACCTTACCGGGGTGTTCAGCAGAGCTGCATCGCTAATGCAGTTCCTCTAAATGGGTGCCCTCCCTCTCCTTTTCCCACCCCCCCTTCCCCTCCTGACAGTGACATATTAGTTTTGCGGGCTCCTGGAATCTGATAGCGGTGAGTTTGCCACCACACTCAGGCCGTGATTAATGCCCCTCCATTTGGGCGCCGTAATTGGCTACGACTGCACCGGGGAATAATCAGGCCCCTTCTATCCCTCTCTCACTCTCTCTCTCGGTCGCGTTCTCTCACTCGATCTCTCTCGTTCAAGCGCGAGGTGCCACCACGATAATGAGAACTCGGGTTAATTGAGCCCCCGGCATCGGCCCCCGACAGTTACTGATGACTGTTATGACAAAGCTGCTCTCTCTTTCTGTA
Organism: Ictalurus punctatus; assembly: GCF_001660625.3. Taxonomy (NCBI): domain Eukaryota; kingdom Metazoa; phylum Chordata; class Actinopteri; order Siluriformes; family Ictaluridae; genus Ictalurus; species Ictalurus punctatus. The sequence goes on from NC_030431.2 coordinate 17,577,616, forward strand.
CTGCACAAGCACACACACACACACACACACACACACACACAGACTCTGGCCTCCGGGACACAGAGTGCTGAGTTGAGCAAGACTCCTGGGCGAAGCTCATAAGAGGGAGGAGGGAGAGAAATAAATAACCAAAATATATTAAGCGAGCCTAGCCTCATTTTTCTTCCCTTTTTCCACACACGCATGTCCTTGACTTTCCCCCAGTCACACTTTCCTTCTTTTCCTTCTTTTTCCTTATCCATACCACCATCGCTCCCATCTGTTCTTCTGCCAAGGAAGGAAAGCTGACTGATATGACTATATATATATGGATGTAATCTTTGAGAAGAGGAAGGAAGAAATAAGAAATAGATTGGATTGAGAGAGGGAGAGAGAGAGAGGAATGGTGATGAAAATGGAACAGCAAGTTGATAAAAGTAATACTAATGGTGTCAGCTGGAGAAGGGGATGATAGAGTGTGAGTGTAAATCCAGGTCAAGGCATACTTTAAAGCTGTGCCGCGTGTAGTTTTTGCAGTTCCAGGACAGCCGAAGGTTCTTTGGTTAGGAGGTCTGTATGGAAAAAGAAAGAGATCGTGGTTTAAAGTAATTGGACTTAAAAAAAAGTTCTTTTTCTTAGAGAGCTTGGCTTGTAATTTGTTTCCTTGTGTGTTCGTGTAATTATCTAGGTTTATTTATGTATCTGCTGTAACTATTGCATCTTCAGTTTATTCCATTAGCCATTCATGAATGCTAACTCTCTCTCTCTCTCTCTCTCTCTCTCTCTCTCTCTCACACACACACACACACACACACACACACACACAAACACACACACACACACACACACACAAACACACTGTAAGTGCCAGTTTAAAGATTGATGAGGGCCAGCAGTGAGCCTTTGCATCTGTTTCCTCGGCTGTTCTGGGAGACTGCAAAGACAGAGCATTGTTGAGGGAATGAGGTGGAGAGGATGACTCTTGGGAGGTTGAAGGAAGAGCATAAAGGGCAAGAGCATGTGGGGGTTTGCATAATAAGAAACGACCTTCTCAACTTGGAATGACCTCACCACGACCCTGATAGTTTTTGTTAAAAAGGCAGCAGCTAAATGGAGAATGTCAGGCCATAAAGTAACTCTCCAGACACTTTGAGGAGGGAACGGCTTCTTGAGACATCTGGAGATAAGCTGACAAGAGTTTCAAAAGACACTGCTGTCTCATGTTATCAGAGAGGGTGTTTGGTGATGAATCCCTCCTCTTTAACTGTCAAAATAATGGGCAGGAATATACTAGTTACTGCCAAGATGAAGCTTAAAGGAATACTCCAGGGTTTTCGACATAATCTCTATTCACCGGCTTTGTAGTGTTTGTGCGATTACTACAGACAAGAAGTTTGACACGTTTCTCTGTAGTGAGGAAAGAACAGGAACGGAGTTCATTAAAAACTCACGTATAATGGAGGACTAAGGGCAGTTACTGAATTCCATTAATAAAAGTGTAAAATCTGTGACTTTATCACATGTATCACTTTATCACTACAATTATTACACTTGTAAAAGCAATAAGTTATTTATTTCGCTTATAGATGTGGATCTAATAATTGGAAATCATGTGTACTATAATATTTTAAAATATTTCTGAAAACTTTGAAATTGAAGCTACAATGACATTGTTTAATGATGGTGATGTCATTTCCTGCAGTGACCGAGATTGGAGTGAGACAGTATTTTGACAGTGTAACTTTTTCCCCCCAGTTAATTCTGTTAATAAATGATCTTATATGAAGCTACTGGAATGTCAAATGTTATTCACGTTCAACTCATGCTCACAAATCCGGAGGTGCAGAACAATAAGGAAATTGGACGGATTGCTATTTAAAGACTCTAACAATGAAGATCTTAGGGCAGACATGAGCAAATATATTTTCTATTGTTAGTTGTATTCAGTTTTTCAACACTGAAGCAATACAACATGGACTCATTTATTTCTCTCTGAAAACGTGGAATTAAATACATACTGCATTTAATGACTTCATTTACAAATACCATTGATGAAGAATTCAAGAATATATATATATTTTTTAAATAAATTGTCTAATCCTGCTTAATAAAAGCTTTATGTAATACTTATGAATGTTTTATGAACTGGAGTCCTTTTCGCTGCACTCCAATGTGATATAATTGCATAAACCCTGTAATGTCACCTGACGAGTTTTGACATATGCCTTTCATAAAGCATCTAACACTGTTTTATAAAAGCATAATGTAAAGGTTTAATAGTGTGTTATGAAGCCCATATGTAGGTACCCTTCAAATAAAGTGTTACCAATACAGGTTTCAACATTTCAACCAGCACCAGGTGAGTTTACGTCCTCACTCTATATGTCTCCATAAATTATACATTTTTTTCTTATGGATTATTTAGATGTGTCATTGGAGTTACACCTTTCCATCTTCCAGTGAAAGAATTTTTTAACAAAAAAAAAAAGAAGATTTAATAGAATAATTTATTGATGATATTGTGATTAATGATGTGTGCTTTGAGATGCTGTTGACACCATATTGGAAAATACATCTTTAATCAAAATTTCTCCCTGCCCTTACTGTCACTGGAGTAATGGCTTTTGCTTGTGACAATGAATAACCCCAGTGACTTAAAATTAATGGCACCACTTAAAAGAATATTGGTTATTCAAAAACATTTTGAAAGAATGTTGAATGAATTACATTTCCAAATAGAATATGAAAAACATAATTCAACTTCAATGTGAACATTTTGCTGGTCAGAAAGTCACTGCCCAAACAACTGCTCTTAGATTTCCATTATAAGTGAGATTCGAGGCACTTGCTTTTCCATTAATGTTGAAATTCTTGCCTGCTGAAAACACTTACACATACAGATGTACTACATAAAGATCAGATAGAGAAATGCTGGACTATTCCTTTAAGGAGAAAGATCTATAAACAAATCCAACAGATACACAGAGAATACTGTGTGTGTGTGTGTGTGTGTGCTGAAGGGGGGCATACTCTGTCTGAAGGTGATTAAGTAGATAACTGGGAACACTATCTCCTGTTTAGGCCCTCACTAATTACACTTTACGAGGCTTTTTCTGTAAACGGGGTGTAAATCTGCCCCCTACGACTCTAACTGCTCCTCCATCAAACATCGTAATCCTGCCAAGCTGCCTTTATTGCCCATCCGCTCACCAAGCCGTCGCAACACGACATGCCTATAAATGGGACAAACCATTCATATTCCGCCTGGGGGAGGTTACACGAAACTGCTTCTTCTCACTAAGAATTGGTGAACGTGAAATTAAGACATTTCACCACAGATTCCTGATGTGAAGATATTTTGGTGGAATTCAGAAGTTAATATGTGTGGTGCTGGAATTAATTGTCATGCAATTTGATGGCATGGAATTATGGCTTGAGTTTCAGCTATAAAATATACATATGTGAAAAAACAATATGAATTAAACGATATATAACACTGTATAATATATCGTGCTGGAATATTCTGTAAAATTGACTTGTTAAGGGGATCATTCTTAGTCTTAAGTAGTTTGTCAGTGTAGAAATGCAGATAATTACTGCTTAAAAACTTTCCGTGTTTTTCTTTTCTTTTTTGCAACATCATATGATGAATATAATGTTACAAATATGACAGATTTCTTTACCACAATATAATGTCATATTAGTATGCCACACCATTACTTACCATACAAGAAAAGGAAATTATATATAAGTACAGTAAAGTACAGTAGAAAATGTGTGTGTGAGTGTGTGTGTGTGTGTGTGTGTGTGTGTGTGTGTGTGTGTAGGGTGAAACCTGGGTCAGGTTTGTAATTAAAGTCCTCGATATGTGGTAAAACAGAGTGATTGTGCCTTATTGTGTGCCTGCACATCATATTTTATGCAATTAAATGCCATCTGTTTGGGTCCTGTTAGCATTCATTAGCAATAATGTGCCTGTTCAACAGCACTCCCTAGAGCACAGACTCTGTGTCTTTCTCTCATACACACATACACACACACTTTCCCAACCATAGACGTGCAGATATACAGACCCTCACCCTCCACCGCACGCATACATACTCCATCCACAGGCGCATAAATTTATGAACGCACTCAATCTGTGAGACAATCTGTCATAGCTGCGAGAATAATAAAAGCATGATGGTGGCAGTCCATAAATCAGCACTAAACAAAGGTGTGTTCTGGTTCTCACACACGCAGAACACAAACACTAAACCTCCATTCCAGTGTTTGACTGCTTGGGGGTTTGACTGCTTTGACACCGTGACAGCAACGAGTAAAAGCTCTGTATGAGAGACAGACACACACAGTGTGGTGCGCATATTTCAGGAATTTTCTATGAGTGGCAAATGAGTCATGGTGGAGACAAATCAGACTGGACATGGCCTGCAAATATTTACTTACTTATTACTTATGGCTTAGATGACATTTTAACTAATAATGCACACCTCAGTTTGAAATGTGCCACTGTGCCTCTAATTCTTAAAATAGAAGTTACACAACACATTATTTCCTTGTGTGTTTTCTCCTTGAAAATGCTATTGATGCCACAGCAGTGATTGGTTCTTCACCTGCCAGCCATCAATAGGTTCTCAGGCAACATGATGTTTGAATCACTCCGATCAATTGCAACACACCAAGGATGATAGATTGCAGCCATTATCTCTTCATTACTGACAACTTAAAGAACTTGTAAGGGTGCTGGGCTGATGGACCTGTTTTTTTTGTTTGTTTGTTTGTTTTTTAATAGCCCTAAAGGTTTTTAGGTTACAAAACCTTATGCTTTGTGCAAACCATCCAACTTTCAAAATCTCAGACTCACTGACCTTTGTGCTCAATACGCAATCGTTCCCAGATGAGGGTCACACACTACATCCTCTTTCACCTGGAGAGATCCTTGCAGAAATGCATCTGATCCCACTTTCTCACAAAAAAGCAAGCGCTTTGGAAACAAGAAAAAGAGAAAAATTGCAGTTACAGAGGAACTGTAATATTGGTTGGGGAGAACCAGGCAGCAAGGATTGCCTGTTCTGCAAAGAGAACTAGAGCTACAGTCTAAAAAAGTTATTTTAATTAAATAATTTTTTTTTTTTTATACAAACAAGCATCATGTCCGGTTTGTCTTTATTTTCTCTGTTCCTAACAACAATTTGGCATGCCAAATCAATTCTTATAGATGCAATATAATTATTCTTCTCAAATACAATACAAATAGATGAACTGGATTCAGGGATTTGCTGCACGTGATAGCTGATGAATTTGATTTCCTCTCTGGATCTGTTTCTCAGCACTTTACTTGCAACTAGTTGCAAGAGAGTTGATTCACATTACATGAATCAACAGCTAGAAAATCGAACTAGTTAGAAAATATCACCTTGGCAATTGCTCACAGATGCTCATGCTGCTGAACGGTTCACACTATATGAGCAGCCACTTTGTGAAAGTGGAGAAAGTAGTCACCGTGCCTGGGGGTGTAGTGGCTGAACAACAAAATCATCAGCGACTGGGAAATCGGGGCTAAAATCATGTAGAGTGCGCTCGGCTTTACACATCACTAATTACACATTCACACTCACGGGAGTTGTAGTCAATTATGTAATTTGTGAACTATTCTCACTAATCAGTGTGTATTAAATACAGAACACCATTTCCCATCAATGCTAATAATACTCACAATGTCAAGCTTTTTTTTTTTTTTTGGAAGTGAGAATATAGACAGGAGGCCTGAAGTCTGTAACACTGAGTCACATCTAGAACTCTAGATCAAGAACCAGATAAAGCATATGTGATGATAATATTAATGTTTGCATCAAGTAATACAGATATAATGCAATAAATGATTTACTCTGGGTAATTTATGAGAAAACTGAAAGTTAATATGTTGTTCATGGCACGAGGGACAGAGATGTTATCTAGCAATACATTTACAATTATGTGTGGCTTAAATAAATGTTAATACAGACCTTTTACATTCTGGCTATACTATTCAATGGGTCTGTTTCGTTAACCCCAAAGCCTAAATTCATTGTATTAGCCTATTTAAGAACTATGAAAGAGACATCGAGAATGCTGTAGTAAATCCCATAACCAAGAATGTCTAATAAAGTGGACATAAATCATTTAAATAATACAACAGAACCACTGTTGTGCCAAATACACTCATAGTAGTGCTACACACAATGCTTTGCTCTGAATGGTCCATATGGTGATCCGTTTTCCGTGATAAATGGATGGGGTAAAGGAGCCATGGGCTTTATTCAGTAAATGTGCACATGCAAAGGTAACTGATAAACTGGCCAAAGAATACAGATACAAGGTAAACACCTAATAAAATGTCTCCTGACAGTGTGATTAGACCTTAGGGTATTCAAAAAATTTTTAGTGGAAGTGTATTCATTTTTTCTTTGTGTTTCTAGCTGGAAATACTTTTGCTGCTCATAATTCTAGAAGGAAACAAACCACTTTATAAGGAAGTGATGTTGTTCCCCTTCTTCTGGAAACCAATACTACATCATGTTGTCAGTGGAAATCAATAATACACAGAGGAACTTTTTCCTTTTTGGTAAGTGAATAATTCTACAAACACTTCTTTCAAACAGATAGTATTAACATATAATCCTGAATAGACAACCAGAGCTTTTATAAACGACTGCACACACCCTTCACTCACCTGTATGTGCCTATGCAAAAAGCCACAGACACACTGTGTAACACACATACACATGCATACTGTAGACAGCCCTTTCATTACTCTGATGGATGTCTGGAGAGCTGAGGAATCTGAGTTTCTTTCTCTTGCTAACCCACAGCCCTATACCCAGTGCGGTTCCTTCCCAAACTCTGTCTGTATGTAGGGGTGACAGACAGGCCACGGGGCAGTTATAGTAACTGCAATGGGGGTATCAGATCAGAAATATACTCGTGTGTGTAAAGCGTGCTTAACCAAATACCCATGTTCCCCACTGAAATGCAGCTATTGAACAATATTTTGGGCTGTGGTTAGATGTATAATTAAGAAAACAACAATTTTTACCTAAAGTTTCATTCAGACAAGGCAAAACAGCCATAAGCTCTAACTTTGGAACATACCACATAAACTGAGCTGTAAAAATAGTCCCATCTGGGTCTAAGTGTCAACTCTAGTATGGGTTTTGGGGTGGGGGAACAGCTGGTCTTGATAAACTGTGATTACAAACTAGACACAAGTACAGATTAGAAGCGATATTTTTGTTGGGAAAAGACATATTGTTATAAGTCAAATCTACTGCAGTTAACTTGTTTGGTAGCTAGCAGAACTATGATTTGAGATTTTACGCCTGTGTATGGGGTGATAATTATGATACCATTGGTAAATGTCACTTTGTTAACAGTAAAGAAATACTGATAAGTAAATAAATGATTAAATGAGAGACATTTGGTTGGTTTCATGATTTACAGTTTTATTGGCTATTAAACCACGTATAATGATTTCTACATTTTTATAGCCTCCAGGGCACAGCTGTGACCAGGATTTAAAATCATAGTGAGGTTTACACTGTACAAATGTTAACCTCACAGACTTCACATATCTAAACACAGAATAGAACAAAGCTCTCAGACTGTATGCACATTCTTACACTCTATTGCTCTTAAACCCATAAACACATACATGGAAGAGTAGGAAGATTTTAGGCTTCACACACATACTATAATGATTATACTATAGATGACCTGTAAATAATTGATTATATCTTTTAATGTAACAACACTGAAGAAATGACACTTTGCTACAATGTAAAGTAGTGAGTGTACAGCTTGTATAACAGTTTAAATTTGCTGTCCCCTCAAAATAACTCACAGCCATTAATGTCTAAACCACTGGCAACAAAAGTGAGTACACCCCTAAGTGAAAATATAAATATTCGGCCCAATTAGCCATTTTCCCTCCCCGGTGTCATGTGACTTGTTAGTATTACAAGGTCTCAGGTGTAAATGGGGAGCAGGTGTGTTAAATTTGGTGTCATCACTCTCACACTCCCTCATACTGGTCACTAGAAGTTCAACATGGCACCTCATGGCAAAGAACTCTCTGAGGATCTGAAAAAAAGAATCGTTGCTCTACATAAAGATGGCCTAGGGTATAAGAAGACTGCCAAGACTATGACAGTGAGCTGCAGCACGGTGGCGAAGACCATACAGCGGTTTAACAGGACAGGTTCCACTCAGAATAGGCCTCGCCATGGTCGACCAAAGAAGTTGAGTGCACGTTCTCAGCGTCATATCCAGAGGTTGCCTTTTGGAAATAGACGTATGAGTGCTGCCAGCATTGCTGCAGAGGTTGAAGGGGTGGGGGGCCAGCCTGTCAGTGCTCAGACCATACGCCGCACACTGCATCAAATTGGTCTGCATGGCTGTCGTCCCAGAAGGAAGCTTCTTCTAAACATGATGCACAAGAAAACCCACAAACAGTTTGCTGAAGACAAGCAGACTAAGGACATGGATTACTGGAACCATGTCCTGTGGTCTGATGAGACCAAGATAAACGTATTTGGTTCAGATGGTGTCAAGCGTGTGTGGCGGCAAGCAGGTGAGGAGTACAAAGACAAGTGTGTCTTGCCTACAGTCAGCATGGTGGTGGGAGTGTCATGGTCTGGGGCTGCATGAGTGCTGCCGGCACTGGGGAGCTACAGTTCATTGAGGGAACCATGAATACCAACATGTACTGTGACATACTGAAGCAGAGCATGATCCCCTCCCTCCGGAGACTGGGGCGCAGGGCAGTATTCCAGCATGATAACGACCCCAAAAACACACCTCCAAGACGACCACTTCCTTGCTAAAGAAGCTGAGGGTGAAGGTGATGGACTGGCCAAGCATGTCTCCAGACCTAAACCCTATTGAGCATCTGTGGGGCATCCTCACACAAGGTGTTAGAACAAGGTCCCTAACATCCACCAGCTCTGTGATGTCGTCATGGAGGACTGGAAGAGGACTCCAGTGAACTCCATGCCCAAGAGGGTTAAGGCAGTGCTGGAAAATAATGGTGGCCACACAAAATATTGACACTTTGGGCCCAATTTGGACATTTTCACTTATGGGTGTACTCACTTTCGTTGCCAGCGGTTTAGACATTAATGGCTGTGTGTTGAGTTATTTTGAGGGAACAGCAAATTTACACTGTTACACAAGCTGTACACTCACTACTTTACATTGTAGCAAAGTGTCATTTCTCCAGTGTTGTTACATTAAAAGATATAATCAATTATTTACAAAAATGTGAGAGCGGTGTACTCACTTTTGTGAGATACTGTATATATATATATATATATATATATATATATATATATATATATATATATATATATATATATATATATATATATATATATATACATACAGGCAGGCTATGCAATCAACAAAAATTAAAATTGATTTATTAATTACATTACATAAAATTACAACATGTAGACTGATGCTAGTTGGGCAAAGCCCCTAGTTGGGCAAAACCATGTTGGTCAGAAGTTAATGCATTTGCCCAAATTAGTATTTCAGTGTGTTAGCTAGCTAATATTTGATAAGTTGCACAACAGAGTGCTTTAATTTTGGAAGAGCAATTTATTTTCCAAATCAAGGAATTCCTTCAACCAATCAGGGACTTCTTCTGTCCAGCCTGAGGCTTCAGAAGATTGGTCTGTGGACATGCAGTCACATTCCACTGAGCAGTAATGTCTTGCTGATTGGGCTTTTTTTTTTCATGTTTGGGGAAACTCTTCCAGTAGTCTTCCACCTCCACCACGTCCATGTTTCCTCAATTTTAGAATTTTGAATATGTAGAGTAAGAGGTCTGTAGTGAGTGAGTGAGAGAGAGAGAGAGAGAGAGAGAGAGAGAGAGAGAGAGAGAGAGAAAGCTCTAGCATGATAAATTAGAAACAAATTAGAAACTTATTCGCATTGAAAGTGATACTTCTCTCTATCATGTGTATCTGATGGAAAAGATACAATTCACTTTTTAATGTTTGAATCCACAATAAAAAAAAAAATTATACAGAATGACAGATATTTAGAGTATTTTTTATCATACAGAAGACAGTTTATTACAGATGCCACCCTGAGAATATCGCTAAACTGACATTTCTAGAAAGTGTTTTCATCAGGTTCTGTTGGAGACTACTGTATTATAGATAAGATTTTTTTAACAGACAACACTTGGTGTTCGAGTGGTGGGGACAAAATTCAAATATATCCATATCCAAATGTCATCGAGACACAGTCCTAGTTCCCCAGCATCCCTGGTGTAAGATACACTTATTCTTCTGAGGAGGCAATAGTGCATAACAATGTAAATATTGTTTTGTTACTGCAGCCCATTCCACACTGTTCCAAAATTTGGAAGGTACCATAATAAACAACTCATAGGGTCTAGGTTGTAAATGTGTATAAATAGTATACATCCTCTTGTATATAGTATACTATTGTACACTATTTACAGTGAAATGCTCAACAAATCTCCTCCTTCTGTTTCACTCACACTCTTTTCTCTTCATTTCTGACTTCCTTTCATGTATAATGGCCAATTCTGTCTCTCTTCCAGTTCATTTCATTTATCTAGTGTCCATTTTTCTCTCTTACTGTCTGTCTCTTTGTGCTGCTGTTTAATCTTCCTCAGTGCTCAGTCAGTCTGTGTTAAAACTGCACTCTGCCACTGTAGCAGTCTTACAGCCAGAGAGATGTCGACTAATAATGAAGCACAGATAGAGTCCCAGGTATTCCACTGAGACAGAAAACCTACACTCACCTTCTCTTGTCTCTGACTCATTAATCACTGCTTACTACGACAGAAGTAAATCTTTAATGAGTTTTGATTAAATGTTTTATTCATTAGGCAGTAGTGGTCATGAACTAAAATGCAAAATTGCTTGTACTTGTTTTTAAGTTGCTATGACACAACACCAAACCCATATTCTTTAAAAGAAGTTGCCACCCCTGAGGATGGCAACTCAAACTGAAACTAGCTAAAGTCATAAAGGGCTATGCAGAGCCCTTGGGTTATAGATTTAATGCAGTCAGGACTGTAAAAGGTAGACCCATTGGCTGATGCTCAGTGCAGCCTCTCTGATTTACTTGGGGATTCATTTCATTTTGACTCCCTCTGAATTGGATTCCGTGAGTTTGCATCTTCGTCAGCAGAATTTCATGGGAGCAATGAGAAAAAGACGCTGCAAGCAGGAAAGAAAGAGAAGACAAATGAGAAGACATGGTAAGGAAAAGGTTAGGGGGTGGGGGTATATGCAAGGAGAGAAAAATTAATGTTTTAGGCTGTATTCCACTGTGAATCACCACTGACGCACATTGGAAAACCATTTATAAAGAGAGGGACGGTGAAGAAGAAGCAGGAAGAAAAGAGGGAACAAAGGGAGTGTGCAAGAGCAGGACTGACCAAAAATAGTAGAAAACAGATGCCTGAATGTGTCCAATTACACTTAAGCACTTCACAGTTAACCAAATTCTTAAAAAATATATATATATTTGCATTGTCAATATATACAATATATGAATAAATATAATAAAGTAAATACAGTTAAAACAGTTAGATCCTAATTTGAATGGAATACTCTGCTTATCTGTGTTTTGCTACAAAAAATTCAAATTCTAGCAATAGTTTGTTACACTAAAACCATGACTTCATTTACTATGGGCTGTCGGTCAGTCAGTCAGCTGTATCCTGCTGTGGCCTCTTTGGGAACTATTTTCATTGATGGAGCAAAGTTAAACAAATATACTCTATTTGGCCTTGAAATGTCAATCACTCGATATTAATTTCTTGTTTATAGAGTTGCTGTATAAAAGCAATATCAAACTCACACTTGTGTTGTTGTACTGAATATCAGCAGGGCTGTGATTATCTTCAGCCAAATCACAGCTGTACTGACATTCAGCATAACAGCACTCTTACTTGTGCCATAGTTATATATATAATAAAATCCATTGTAGCAAAAGTAAAACCAGTTAAGTGTCTTTATACAGTATGTAAACATTTCCAGTTCCAAAAATAAACCCATTTTCCAAATTTGATACCAATCTTTGCTATTTGTTACAGGATCCGATATCCGATATGTTGTCTTTGATATGTGATCCACCATTTTTTGCTGATATCGGCCCGATACTGATAGTGGGTATTGGATCAGTGCCATTTCTGGTAGTAACTGAATATGAATGGATTATTCGGAATGAACAGAGTATGATTATTTTTTTAAAAAAAAGCTTGCCAGAAATGTTAACATGGCATCTGGTTAAGTTAAGTGGTGTCTGGGACTGAGGTATACAGCAAAAAAGTCACATAAATGGGAGGTTTTTACTTTTATTGTCAAGTGAGTGGTTGGATATGAAGCTCACAGGGCAAACAAAGACCACGTTCATTGACATTAATGTAAAGTTTTCCTTCATTCTACTGTACTGACAGTAATTGCCTACTCAGGATCGCAGCGGTTTAAATTAGGCTACTAATTTGTTTATAGGTATGTAAAACGTCCAGAGTAAGACGCTATCTACCCTCTTCCACAGGCAGGTATGAATAAAAATATTAATAACTGTAGTTGAGACCAATTATTAACTCAAATGATGTAACTGAGGATTAGGAACAGCCAGAGCAGAATTCATATACTATGTTGACAGTACTGGCATTTATACATCTGGGTATTCCCAGTGTTTTCCAGTGTTCCTGTGGGCATTTTCATGGTTAATTAAAGAAAGAAAGAGAGAGAGAGAAAGAAATAAAGAAAGAAGGAAAGAAATCATTCTGGTTTATGCCACACCCACTTCAAGATTAAATCCAAATACAGATACAGATAGTGGCATTGTGGTACATGTGTAGTAAAGAATCTGCGTTGTGTTGTTGGTTTTAATAAAATTCCACATATCCTTGTATAGCCAGTTTAAATTACATCACAACTGTGTTGTTGTTTTTAATAGCATTATCCCTCCAAAGAATGATCACATTGCAGCACTTAACAACAACATAAAGCTCACTTCTTTCCACCTGTCTAAAGCAGTGTTATCTCTTCTCTCCTCTTCTTTTATGTCTGCTCTGCCATGCACAAGGAATCTTTATCACTCCTTCCTATCACACACTGAAACAGGATGACTCTCCCCTACCCTAGCCTCTCTTTACTGGTTGCTAATGGATGATATACAGTGACATGGTAATGATCTCGGCGTAGCTGGGGTGCACAGGCCTTATTGATCAACCCTTGATTTATAGCAGGTTACGCCTGATTATCGGGTCATTAATCAGTCTTAGATTACCCTATCAATAAAGCTGCCAGCCTAGGTTTATTTGGAAAGTGTATGTGAAGTGGGGGGAAAGATGGGGTGGGAGCACTTTTTTCTTCATGTCCGGACAATTAGATATAGCTATCTAGTCAGCTTCTTCTCTATCAACCAAAGCTCCTGGTATGGCAGAAGCCCTGTGTTGGCCAAAGCCCATGTATGCAGAAGTCCCAGGTTGGATAAAACCCCTGGTTGGGCAGAAGCCCCATATCAACCAAAGCTCCTGGCAGGGCAGAAACCCTATATCAGCAAAAGCCCCTGGTTGGACAAAGCCTCTGGTTGGGCAGAAGCTCCATATCAACCAAAGCTCCTGGTAGGGCAGAAGCCCTGTATCAGCCAAAGACTTGTTTGGACAAAGCCCTAGGTTAGGCAGAAGCCCCTGGTTGGACAAAACCCCTGGTAGGGCAGAAGCTCTACGTCGGCCAAAGCCCTGGTTGGACAGAAGCCCCAGGTTAGACAGAAGTCCCTAGTGGGACATAGCCCCTGGTTGGGAAGAAGCTCCAGGTTTGCCAGAAGTCCTAGGTTTGCCAAAGCCTCTATTTGAACAAAATTCCATTTTGGGCAGAAGTCTGACATTATAGTTTGCAGACAGGGGATATAGATACAGCCTCTAGATACATCTGGATGTAGTAAATACAAGGAAAGGGACAAAAGCAATAAAAGTCAAGTAAAATAGGAATACACTGCCAGTTCATTAAAGCCTGCGATTATTACCACAGGCTTCATATATTTACAGACCTTTCCAAAATTTCCCACATATATAAATGGAGTCTCACACTGTTTGTCCTTTGTCGCTCTGAGCGGACATGGCTCTATTTCAAGGCCAGAGCTCTTCCCCTAAATAAGTGTGTGGCTAAAGAAGTTATTGCTCCTGTTGCTGTGCCCACAGCTTTACAGCGAGCCATGAAGCATGGTCTGGCGCGTGACTGAACTCCTACAAGCACTACCTGGAACTAGCTTTTTATGAGAGTGAGCAAATTGCCAGTAGTGATTTTCCTATAAAAGCTGAAATAATGGCCCTTGATTTAATGAGTGGCCTACTGCATATGGAGCAGCAGTGGCAGAAATACTGGAGGCTGAGCGAATGCGTCTGAGTGCAGTCTGATAACTTAGCTCTAGAGACTGCAGAGACATAATGGAGGTCAAGAGATTTAATGGCTGATCCATATTGGGTATATATATACGTGCAGTCTCCTGCTTAACCTCATTGCGCTGGATTTTTTTCCCCACAAATTCAAAGGGTTGATGGCCCAACAATAAGATTTCCTGCTAAAATAAACACATTAAGCCAACAATCTTTCATGAGCAAGATGGTGCAACATTTTGGAAAATGGCAACAAATCACGCCTAGCTCTCAAATGAGTGATGATGTACTATGTGCATAAAAAATGTATTTAATGAGTGAAAATCAGCACCACAGACATGGTAGTGATGCAGGGAACCAGTCAGCCTTGGCTCACATTTCCACCACTTTGAGAGCCAAACTGTTCTTTAATAAGGCGTGGGAGTTTCCTAATGCACAGCATTAAAATAATAACCATGAAGGATTTTGAAGTTTGAAGTACTTCTGGCTTTATGAACATATTTCTCCAGCCAATATCAAATCCTGCAGTGTCTATACATAGCACAAATAAAGGCTCATGTTCAGAATGAGAGATGCATGATTTTATTCTGAGTGTGTAGTTGCACAAGATTTGTTAGCATTAGTATTACCAATCTCCTGTAGATCCTATGTATTGCAATTGTCTGTACAGCAGTTGTTTCCTTCTGCTTCCTTTTTTTAACAATAACTGCTAGCACTTTAGTCTGAGGCTCCCCTGTGGATATTCTGTTGATTATTAATAACCTAACAATAACCAAAATATTGGTCTAGAGTCAAGAACCGGTGATGTCAAGGGCTTGAGGGCAGCATAACTTGAGCAATTCAAGTTACTTTAATGAGTATTAAAAAAATGCAAACAATGCCATTTTAAAGCATATTCTAAAAACAATAGGGCTCAACAGAAAATTATTTTCCACTATTGTTGGCAGGTCATGAGTTTGAATCCCGACGATTCCACAACCATCCATGGCCAGGAGTCAAGACACCGATATTGACACTATAATATTGAAAACAATATTGACACACAGTAGTGACACTAGGGGCATGTGTGAGATCATGTATGTGGAAGAGGGTAGATAGTGCCTTCCTCTGAACGTTTTACACAGCCTTATGATGCAGCGTGAACAGCAGTTTGAAAAGATGTCCTTGCGAAAACCCCCCAATATAAACCCTCCTAGAATTTGTAATGGTTATAATGGGAATTGTATTGCTTTTAATGGAAATAGTAATGGTCCCTGTGGGTTTGTACTGGTAATTTGTTGCCGTCTGTTGGTGGCATGTTATGTCTAGTGGATACTATTAAGGACCCAAATCCTTAATACTTCCTACTACATAATGGAATCCATTTGGAAATGGTTTTACTGGTTAACAGCTGATGGTTTGTAATGGTGTTTTGTAGTGGAAACCATTAGAATTTCTCTGATGGTTTCTATGTTTTTTTTGTTTTTGTTTTTTGTCTTGGAGGAAATATCTTTTGGTAGCTATCGTTTGACGGGGGAGTTAGCTAGTAGATGGGAATTGGCATAACCAAAGTGGGTAGAATATGGGGGAGGTATATTTTTAAAAAAAAACAGAAATTAAATATTACAACAGTTTTATTGTCATTGCAATGAACTACATTGCTAATTCTAAGCCTATGTTTAATGCTATCTTCCCTGAGCACCTCCACACTAAAAATAAATGGCTAAAAGTAAAAAAAAACATGTACAGTGTATGTCATTTTGTGTGAAATCTGATTGCTTTGGCTCTTAAACTGGTGCCTCAGTAACTGAATGAACACTAGCTCTAGCACCAGCAAATGACTAAACTTATTCGAAATGTTCTGAACCTCCATAACTCTATGAACTCCCAGGACTTGTTGGTGGGTCCAGATGTACAATCCTCACTTTCATGACATACCTCCTGTTTAGCTTCAACATATTTACTAAATAGGCCTAACTAATTGTACTGGATAATCAGCTTTAACCTTCTACTGCATGAATTATTACATTTGCATAAAAAAAAGGATGTTTATTACTTAAACTAATTCAAGTAATAAAAAAAAGTAATTTAAAAAATGTGTTGTTAGTGTGCAATGGTAGAGATTATTATATAGAAAAATAACTATAAGTTGTAGAGTTGTTTAGCCACCTAGTAAGCATGTAAAAGGTATATCTTCTACAAAGGAATTACAGTTGTAAGAAGTATGTGGATGGATTTACTCACTCAAAATACATACAAAAAATAGATCTAAACATATTTTGGGTGAAGTATCTTTTTAAATTATTTTCTCTTAAAACAACAACAAAAAAATAGAACATAAGATGCAATTGCAAAATGTCTGAAATTACAACTTTTTCTTTGAATGTGAAAAAATGAAAATATATTATTAGAGAAGCCTTGTGTCTTTTTGTAGGCCCGTTTCAGTTCATGAATGAATATACCACAGTTCCATTATCGCTTGTTGTTGCCATTTAGCAACAATTACATTTAACAAAATACTCAAAATATATCAACTTGATTAAATGACAAAAAATACATCTTAACTTATCTCAGATAGTGTTTCAATTTTTCTCTTTAATTAGTTTTGCCTAAATATTGAAAAAGTAATCACATTTTGAGAGTCCTCCAAGGATGACCTTCACCATGCCATGTGATTACAGATAAGGAAGTGCAAACAGCACTTCCTGGCCATCTGACTTGGCATTTTTTGTTATATCAAAGCTTAAGCCCCTCTTTTCCAGTTACATAGGAAAATAGTAGTTTTGTATTATTGCCTATCACTAAAGAATTGGAGATAAATTAATTGTTGCCATATGGAAACACCATACAGTAAAGGGATAAGATGTAACTTTAAGGGTTGTTGAAGATGAGTGGCTACACATGGCGTCAACATATAGTGGTGCAGTCTGCAATATTCCTAGCAGCACTGAGCACACCCACTTCTCCGCTGTCTCCTTTGTGTAGGGCAGAGTCATGGTGTAATTGAGGAGTGTGCTTAAACAGGCATTATTCTAAGTGCTGCGAGCTCCCACTGCATCACTGGCCTTCCATTCATCATCAGTGGCACTGGAGAGAGAGAGAGTAAAAAAAAGAATAAAACGAGAAAGAGAGATTCTGTAGAGAGATAGAGCTTAGCCAAGTCTTGAAGTGTGCGTCAGCAGGAGGATCTGTGGGGGGGCGACAAGGCTAATGATTCCTCCATGCTGGATCATTCATCTTCTTTTAAAGCACTTCCTGCTCCTCATTTCATGCAGCCATGCTTCTTCTTGACACACATAATGATGAAGGGCTACTCTCATGTTGAGGGAATATTATAGTGATTAAGTAATGAAAAATTAATTGCAAACGGCTCATGCGCTTGTAATTTTCCTTATGAATTAATCATACGAGGCTAGATGAATATTTTTTCGTCTCTTGCTCCTTTGTTGACGATACAGTACGAATAGAGTCTGCGGTGAGCCGCTCTCTGTTTCCTCCATCTCCAGTACACTCACATTTCATTCTGGGAGAAGATGTAAGGAATTGGGTACTGAAGGAGGGAGGAGGATAAAAGACAGAAGGTGAAAAAAATGACAGAGAGAGAGAGAGAGAGAGAGAGAGAGAGAGAGAGAGGACAGTGGGGTTTAGGTTACAGAGAGAGATTACATTTCAAAAATATCACAGACAGAACAGACAGGATAATCAATCACTCCAGGGAGTACACACACACACACACACAGAAAGAGAGTGAGTGTGTGTTGAAGAGAATTGGAGTCATAAATCAGTGCTAGTTGTCATTGGGGCTAATGTGTGCCGAGTGCGGCAAAGGGACAGTCGCAAGGCCGTCACGCTGTCCCACGCTTCACTGGCATCTCCACACGATAACAGCCATACTCACACTCACACTCATTGTGGATGTGGATGTGTGTGTGTGTGTGTCCTGAACTCTGAGGCTACAAATCTTATTACAGTGATATGGTACAATTGGCTTCACCGTGTAACCTCATCATTCTCCACTTACAGATATGGACAATGATTGCCCTGCGTTCTTCTATTGAAAGAAAGGTGCAAGTGTGTGTGCGCGTCCAGATTATTATCTAGACATATTTCACTTTTAAAGCACTTCTTTCACATAGCGCCATATTTATTTGATGGGATTATCCTAATCATCACTTCCTTCCAGATTCGCCCTCTGATCACAGAGGCTGCGGTTTTGCTTTTACAACAAAATCATCTCGTGATTTATGTGCTTGTCAGAAGCTGAACTCCAAAGGATGGGATTACATAATTACAATGACCTTTAATATCCTCTGTGTTTAGTTTTTCTTGTCTTCCTGCCATCGAGATGCTTATTCTTCCATTAGGCGGTCGGAATATGAGTGTGGTCCGCTGACACACAGAGGAAATTAATGAAGGCGAGGAGCAGGAGAAACTAAACCCGTTATTATGTGTTGGAAGGGCTTTTCGGTGAGCTCGGCTCTCTTCGCAGGTCCACGTTTGTACAGCTGAGGGCTGCGGAAAGGAAAATATTGCAGCGATGACAGTTGAAATAATACGCCTGAATCAACTGTAATGTAGAGTTAATGTTAAAATTAACTTAAGCTGTTCCGATGCACTCATGCATACACATATTCGCACATACACTCGCACACACGTAGACCACCCACAGTATCTGGTCTGACTTTATTTTTGCAGTTACATTGCACTTTTCTTACTTAACATAACTGTCAGGTCTAATGAGCACTAGGGGTATGGTATAGAAGCACGCTGAACTTGCATATACTGTATGACATCTTACATTTTACGCATTTTAAGTAACATTCGAGTGATTCTACAATCAGGACACTCCATAGTGGGATGCATTTGTATCCCACTGATATTACCGGCCACTTTAATAGGAACACCTGTACACCATCTGATTCATGAAATGATCCAATCAGCCAATCATGTGGCAGGAGAACCATGACCATGCTCATCTGTGGGGATTATCACACACGACAGTCTCTAGAGTTTACACAGCATGGTTAGAAAAACAAAAATCATCCAGCCAGCAGCAGTTCCGTGGACCGAAACAACCAGTTCAAGCTTATTTGAAGCAAACAGTAACTCAAATAACGACTCTTTACAATCATGGTGAGCAGAAAAGCATCTCATAATGCACAACATGCTGAATGTTGAGACAGATTGAGACAGAAAAAATTTGGATTAAATTTCTTGCAGCCACAAGCACAAATCTGAGGCTACAGTGGACAGAGGCTCACAAACAGGCCCTATTCTGAACCATAGCTGAAGCTCAAGACCTGTATTTGGATGATTTTATGCATTGGCAGATTGGCATAATTGGATGGATTAGCAGCTGTACAGATGTTCCTGTAAAAAAAAGTGGTATGTTAAATCATTAACATACTTCAAAAAATGTATTATTTTTATATTAATGTGTGAATCCATTTAACGTTTCTTGTTTGAAACGTTTTCTTCAATGAGTAATATTCTATTACAGGTTATTGATAATTTTAGTGTCACACAACATTCATTACCTATTATTCATTCAACAACAGGAAGTCGACAGAAAGTTACATCATCTGAATTTCCTGAATATTTTGGGAAGAAGAAAAGTAAGCTCTCTCTTTCAATTTTTTTTATTTATTTCTTTCAATGATATTGTGATAATGACATATAACACTGTTACATATAACACTGTTACAATGCACACATAGTGCATGTGCATGTTGTATGTGAAATCGCACTGAAATCACATTCTACTCAACTCAGTTCTTTCGCCATTCAAGCACTGCCCCATTATGATAAGCAGAATCTGATCTCATGAAATAAAAGTCATATAAATTTGAAAAAGCAAGGACGAAAACCAACGAACAAGGAATACTAGGAATTCCAATGAATTTAGTCATGTGAATCATTACAAATTTGCAAGTGTGACATCATGTTGGTTCAACAATCAAACATAGCTATATAAAGTTCATGTTCTTCAGAACCATGGACATTATTCTTAGAAATATCTATTGCGGTATACTGTGGTATTCTGTATACGATGGAAATACATCAACAAAGTCGCTGGCCATGGAAGACCACGATTGTCCTCAATCACGAGGGATAGCCAAGAGTGATGTCTATTATAATGTTAACAGCTGTGACCTAGCTAGCAAGCAGAATTTCACAGACAGGAGTCCATCCATCCATCCATCCATCCATCCATCCATGTTCCTATCTCTATCCCAGGAAACTTGGGGCACAAAGCAGGGGACACCCTGGACAGGGTGCCATCCCATTCCAGAGCACAATCACACACACCCTCACACATTCATTCACACACTATGGATAATTTGGAAATACCAATCAGCCCACAAAGCATGTATTTGGACTGGGGGAGGAAACTGGAGTACACTAGGAAACCCCTGAAGCACTGGGAGAACATGCAAACTCTGCGCACATATAGCAGAGGTGGGATGTGAACCCGCAACCCCAGAGGTACAAGGTAAACATGCTGAGCCACCATGCTGTATACTGTATAATATAGTACAAATGTTGATAAGGTTTGACTCCATTATTATTTTCACTGAATGATTTTAATCTCATGACTGTCATCACCATTGCTTTGTATTCAGTACTCACTTTTTGGCCTACTTTGACTTCGAATTAATATTTAAGTAAGAGTAATTTAACTTGAGTACACACAGAGGATTCTATACTATTCTCGACATCTCACGGCATCATGTTGTAAAGGTTTAAAACATTGAAGGCAATAAACCAGAGGGTTGGGTTTGATGTCATCTTCACTCCTCATAAAACGAAATCACAACTACGTTTGTAATTGAGCCGAGTTCAGTTTTATGATTAGATGCTGGAGGCTGAGTAACTGCTTCATGACATCTGGGTTGTTCAAAGCAATAGCTCTGGTTTATGGTGAGAGGCAAATCAAAGTGTCTCCACAGTTTAGTGTACATGCTCTGTTTCTAAAGTGGGGCATGTAATGGATTTATTGGAAGGCCATAATGATACAGTGCTCTCTTTCAAATTGCCTGCAGACTTTTAACCGCACGGGTCAAGACCAGCCTGCCACAAGTGTGTGACCATAAATGCTACCCTTTCAGGCACTGAAAGTTTCTCTGTGCATGTGGAAATGTACACGCACACTCCCTTTTCCCATACACGGGAATTTTGAGACACAGATTACACTTTGTGACAGACAGTCAGGAATAGAGAGGTCAGCCACTGACCAGCCACTGTCAGTGATCCATCATTCCCGTCCCTCGCTCAACCTCTCCGAACGCAAGTGTGCGCACGAGAGGCGTAGATGAGAAATGTGTGTTAAATCAATGCCTCAGTGTGGTTTGGAATAAGACTGTGAACTTGTGTCTTCTTCCTACAAAGGAGAGATCATCTTTTTTCATGCTCACCTTGCTCTCTCTAGCTCTCTGTTCTCCTTCGCTCCCCCCTGTCTGTCTTGCTCCCAGGTGACTTTGTGATTAATAGTACTCAGCTGTCAGGCACACTCTGCCCTGAATTTCCTCTCACCGTGACACCTTTCTCACTCAATCTCCATCTCTAACACTCTCCCCCACTTCCCTTCCACAGATCAGCACAAAAGAACTTGCTCGTTACCAGACCAAGGAACAGAAATGAGGAAAGTTGTTAAGGACTTTTAAACCAAAAAGATTCATACAGGTTTTGGATATTACTCTGTCATCCCGATCTTACGTCTTTCCTTTCATTTGTTTTGGATGGAGCCTCTGAGGTAACATGGTGATTATTTTTTACAATACAACATAGCCATGACTTAACATATCCAGGTAACAAGTTAATATTTCAAACTAAATGTTCATATTACTTTCACATTACCAGGTTGAAGTGCCACAAATCCAAGTTTCCACCAATTTACCACAGATCTATTTTTTTTTTCCCCCTAGGGCTGTATGGACACAAAAATGAGATTTTTTTTCAAATCAGACCTGAGCCACTTTCACATAAGAGATGTTTACATGTAGTCCACAAGACACAATAATAACTGAATTTACACAAATGAACCATTTTAAAAGTTTACATACCCTTGATTAATCTTAATTAATCTTAATCTTAATTCTTAATACTAATAAATGATCGTTTTTATGTTTTGTGATAGTTTATGAGTCCCTGTTAAACTGTGCACTGTTCTTCATAAAAATACTCTAGGTTCTGCACATTCTCTGCTTTTCCAGCATCTTCTGCATATTTGACCCCTTTCCAACAGTGGGTATACTATATGAATTTGAGATCCATCGTTTCACACTGAGAACAACTGAGGGACTCGTACACAACTATTACAAAAGGTGCAAACATTCAATGATTCTCAAGAAGGCAACACGATACATTAAAATCCAGGGATTTGTACAATTGTTATTATTTTGTCTTCTGGGTAACATGTAAATATTGTATGTAGCTGCTGAAGGGCAGTACTAAGTGAAAAGAAGAAAATCTTCCAACAAAATAATAATAAACAATTTACACAGATCATCCTGTTCAAAATTTTACACCCCATGGCTCTCAATGTTGTGTTATGATTCCTCTTATTATTATTTTTTTTATCATTTACATTTTGTAAACGTATGACCTCAACTGTATATGCGCTTAGGACGTGAACATGACCAGTTAGATCAAAATTCATGTGGTTTTTTCGTAACACACGTGTGTATCATTGTTGCCATAATCATACAGCATCAGCAGCATGGCAAAACAACAATAGAGGACAGTGGTGAATCCGTTCAGTGGATGGAAAGGGAAATGAGTTATTTACTTGATATTTGGAGAATCAGTTCAGGCAAATCTACTCAAGAAATTTCCGGGGACAGGCGTGTTCTCTTTAAAGACAAATATGGGTCACTTGCAGTTATGAATGTTAACCATCAAGATAAACAAATCCAATCTAAGCCAAAAATAGAAATTGCGCAAAGAAGCCTGTAATGTGAATGTAACCTATATGAACATAATCATTTTGTAACTTGAGCCCAGGACTTAATATGTGTTGGAAACATCACGCTTAATAAGTTTATCACTTTGAGCATTTGCTTAAGGAGAGGCAAGCTAATGGTGTGAATGTTTCCTTGCCAAGATTTCACGATTGAAGTAAAATGTAATATTATCAGTTGTTTCCATGCTTAACACAATAAGTTCTCTGTTTCACTCACTTTAAAATACACAGTGTCTCAAATGCCTCCATATATACTGTACATAAGGGACTATGTTTGCCAGCACCACATGAGTCGGACTTCTCGGTTGGTCCAGTCACTTCCAGTCTTTTTGAATTTGTTAATAAGTTTGGCGACAGTGTTGTGCATGATGTGCTCACCATGTTTCCTGTTAATGTCCATCTCAACCTTGCGACAGCTTCCCGATCCAGCCATGAGAATGATTTCAATATGTTCTTCTTTTGGCAAAGGCATTCTTAAAGAAGAAAAGATATATAATATATAAACTAAGTATGAAATACTTTGGAAGACATTCAGATAAAAAGTGTTAATTTCCCCTAAGTATGTAGACTTTTGGGTCACCCGGTATTATCATTGCTACGAGATAAGTATTTCATGGCCATGATGTAAATCTTGAGAAACTTAACTTGTGGCCTTAATACATTAATTTGTGTCCAAACCTTTTTTAAAAAAATAACCACTGTGTCACTTCGGCAACTCTGTAGCTTTTTCAATCATTTGGAATGATCTATTTTGCTTATCAAGATCCATATTTATTCTTCAGCCCATGGAAATTCCATCATCATCATCATCATCATCAAAAAAAAAAACAACTTAGCTTATTGATCTGAGTTTATGAAACAGTTTTGCTTTCTCTTTTCAGCTTTCCTACCTTTAATAGTGAACACTGACTACCTGAACAATTATTTGAAACACTCAATTCAAGGTAATTATATTCCTCGAAAACCACTAATTATGAGAAAAGTCAACAAGATTACACAACGAGTCATGAGGAAATCTGCTCTGATAATTATGTTGTCACACGACAAGTTTTTATTGTATCTTCCTCTGAGATTAATACTATTGTTTCCTAAAGTCTGCGTTTCCTTTTATCCGCCCAAAGATCTCAAGGGCATGTGGGTGTAAATGTACATGTGACACACACCTGATCCCCAGGCTTAGTCAAGCTGTCAGTCTCGGCTCACCGTGTGACAGCTGGGTGGCAGGGGCAGGCCAAAGCCTGAAGATGTGAAAGTGAAAGATGGCTTCCTCACTTTTTTTTGGCAGATCTTCTTCCAACCCCTGCTTGTCCTGCTGCCCCTACATCTCATGTCTTACACACACATGCTTACACATGTAAACTGCAATGCAAATGCACGCACACACACACACACACACACACACACACACACACACACACACACACACACACACACATCTATAAGTCTGTCTTACTATTTGTCTACATTGAATACAGTTATTGCACAATGATGTCATAATGTCCTCTAGTGTCCTTAGATGTTATTAAGCTTAACGTGCTGATGTAATAATTTGAACCAATCAATGATCTCGATTTTAGGAGCCACATGACTGAACACAGAGACATGAAAAGAGAAAACAGAATTAATTAAAGTTTAACTGATCAATAGTTCAATAAATGGTTTAACAAGTGTATTAGTCGTACATCATGCCAAGAATTCAATCCAGACATCAATCTGCATAGATTTCTGGGGAACATTTAGGCTCCATTAATGGTGTTTTAAGGCAATGACACAAATAATGCAATTTTGCAAAAGCACATGCTTGGGGCTATTTACGTACTTTTTAGCCCTGTCCAAATGCAAATACATGTTGCCTATCCTTAAAAACAATCAGTATTGCAATAGAAGCAAACCATTCTGATTGGTTTCTCTATACATTCAGGTGTAATTGTGTATTCATTTTCTAGTTAGCTAGCTAACTAACTAGAAGCTAGTTAGTGTATGTTGTAGCATACTGTCATTTTGTTATATTATTGCAGCATAACGTCTTCACACTCAGCTCTTTAACACTAAT
The DNA here is from genome assembly GCF_001660625.3 of Ictalurus punctatus. Classification (NCBI taxonomy): domain Eukaryota; kingdom Metazoa; phylum Chordata; class Actinopteri; order Siluriformes; family Ictaluridae; genus Ictalurus; species Ictalurus punctatus. The sequence continues at coordinate 17,603,020 of NC_030431.2, forward strand.
AAAAATATGTGTAGTGTATTACTAATTAGTTAGCTGCAGATTTACTTTAATTATTGGCAGTTACACTGATTAGCTAATGTTAATTGGTTGTTGCAACATGTTGGATCCATCTGTTAACAGCTAATACAGTGATGCAGGACAAGCAAACAAATTGCAGTTGAATTAGGGCCACCTTGTCTCCTTGATTTTAAGAACAGATGTTCCATATTTTTGTAGGGAATAAAGCTGACTGCTTAAGTTTTTTCAAGCTTGCTTTCTTATGTAAACTGCTGTTAGCCAGGGAACTGTATGCCATTTGCTGTAAATAAAACTCTGATATTATTATGTAGCTATTTCATTTCAAATTATTGAGCATTTTTTTTGTCTCTTGAGGCAGGTCATACAACTGTATAAGGGTCTGTATTAGGTCATTTATCAACTCATACATTTTGATACATGACCAATATTACGCCACAGTCATATATTCTGATATACTGTGCCATTAGTGAAATTTAGCAAAGCACCTTCAGTACTCTTATGTGCCATGATCTCAGAGTGCCTCTTTTCTTCCCTGTCTCCTTAAGGCTTCTCTGTTCCTGAGGGGCGGATGAAGGACAAGCATCAGAGCAAAGGAGGTCAAGCATTACCGCAGCTATCTAATAACCACGAGGACCCCTGACAAGCCATCTGTCACCGGCTTTGTGTGTGTGTGTGTGTGTGTGTGTGTGTGCTGGCCTCTCCATTAGCATGGCACCTGAGTGATGCTCCTGCCCAGTGCGCCCGCCGCTCATACATCTCTACGGCCAGACACCTTCCTGTGGAGAGAGGATCAGTGCCTCCAGGACCATGTATCATGTGTCACTGGTCAACCCTTGCTTTAATGAGCCTGTGTGTGTGTGTGTGTGTGTGTGTGTGTGTGTGTGTGTGTGTGTGTGTGTGTGTGTGTGAGAGAGAGAGAAGACTTAAAGTAGATGGAGAGGTAAAGGAAAAAAGGTGTGCTAGGGTGGAAATGAGGGATGGATGCATATTGAATTTCAGGCATGTCAAGGTGCTTAGTTAAAGAGGACTATTATGTCCTGAGTTATCTGGGACATCATATGTGGGCTGAGTAATGAGAAGAGGAGAGGAGAAAGAGGTCAGCAACTTAATAACTGAATATTATATATACATATACATATATATATTATATACACACACACACAAACAGACACACAGGCTGGGTTACCTCTAGTGATTACAAGATTTAGAGTTGAACACCTTTAGCGTTTAAAAGGTTTGTGGAAAAGTTACTATTAATGGACACATGTAAGTACATTAACGTATTATTATTATCTAACATTGTTTATTGCATATAGTTACCATTAACAAACCATCAGCATTAATACTCCATCCATCCATCCATTTACCATACCACTTATCCTACGCAGGGTCACAGGGAACCTGGAGACTATCTCAGGGAACTCCGGGCAAGGGGCACACCCTGGACAGGGGGCCAGCCTATTGCAAGGCACAATTGCACACACATCCACACACTATGGACAATTTGGAAACATGTCTTTGGACTGGGTGAGGAAACCGGAGTATCTGGAGGAAAACCCCAAAGCATGGGGAGAACATGCAAGCACACACAGGAGGGAGGCGGGATTCGAACCCCCAACGCTAGAGGTGCGAGGCAAACATACGAACCTCTAAGCTACCGTTCCCCCATTAATACACCATATGTCATGTTAACAAACAATATTAATTGATATTTGTTTAAGTATTAAGTAAGTGCACCTGCATTAAGTTATACTTTTTCCATCCATAACTAAAAATAAGACCACATGTTAAAATGAACACAAATTAAAATGGCTTGTTACTGAACTCAAATAACCACAACCTGCCATTTAGCCTCAGTTCTGAATTTTTACAGTTAATTCGTATTTGATGTTGTTGACCTATTTTTTATTCATGGAGCAAATCGTGTTCATTACTTGTTTTATTCATTTCATCAATACAACAAATAATGAAATATTAATTAATGTGTTACAATGCATTTACAGTGTATCAGTGCTGAATTTGTGCTTTATTATGAGTTAATTCTGTAAATAGTTAAAAAGTGACCTATTATTATTATTAATATTATTATTATTATTATTAGTAGTAGTAGTACTATAGTACTACTAGTAGTAGTTTTATGTGAAATAAAAATTATTTGTCAAAGTGGATAGAGCTGTTATATATGAATGAGAAACACATAAGCAATGTACTGTATATAAGTTTTACAATAAATCCTTTATACTGTGTATTGTTCTCCGTGGTCAGTTTACACACACACACACACACACACACACACACACACACACACACACACACACACACACACACACACGCACACACACACACAAACAAGCATACAACCAGGCTCTATATTTTGTGCTACTGTGACCCATTCTTCTTTTGAAATGATTGAATTCCAGATCTGCTGCAGGGGGCATTCATCACCCCCTCCTCCTCCTCACTCATCATTTCATCCATCTCTTACTTTGTTAATAACTCTCTCTCCACTCATTTGCCATTTGTAAAGATGAACTGACTCTGCTGTCAGCCCAGGCTCTCTCATTCCTCCTTCTTTATCTGCGATACACTTTGTCTCTTTGTCTCCTCTCAGATTTCTGCCCTTCATCTCCCATCTCCCCCACCTCCCTGCTTTCCACTTCATCTCACCCTCTTTTTCTTCATCTGTACTCCTCTCTCACCCCTTTTCTCATCTTGACAGAGACGTCCATCATGAGCCGAGGCCTGGATACTCGCTGCCCTCTGATACCTGCATCATTTGCTCTCTCTCTCTCTCTCTCTCTCTCTCTCTCTCTCTCTCTCTCTCTCTCTCTCTCTCTCACTGGCTTACATATTAGGCTATCAATCATGTTCAGCAGGCAATCCGTTCAGCCCTCTTTAATTCTTTTCAACCTCCTTTCTCTTTCTCTCACTCACCTCACCTACTGCTTTTTACATGCCATCCCCTCTGGCTAACAGGCTTAAATCAACAGGTACAGGATTGCAATTGTTTCTACAAGAATTATGCATCGTAAGTTTGGAATAATCAGAATTGCAACATGGATGCATTCTCTTTTATTACTCATAGACAGTATGTGAGTCACAATTTAAGAGTTCTCACCCTGTTTGCCCTTTCAAATGGTATATATATATATATATATATATATATATATATATACACACACACACACACACACACACACACACACACACACACACACACACACACACACACACACAACATTTGATGAACATTTGTTGCTCTGGTTAAAAAAATATCCTTTTTTAAATTCTACACTAAAATAAAACCCTACAGGTTTTCTGGCATGGTTAAACATATTCGTATTAAGAAACTGGAACAACATTAAAGTGCATGTAGCAGAAATAAAATATATAATGTTCTTAAAATACCAATAGAGAAATGACTCCCAATCCACTTAAGCACATCTTCTCTGTATGTGACACATGTGCTTAGAGTCAAAAGTTTCAGACTCTGAATTTGGAACGTGACCCCATTTCCCATGAACCTCACATATGATTCCCATTGCGCTTGTCATCATGGAGCATGGCATGCCATCACTCAATATTAGCACCCATGTGAATCAAATATGCAGAGATAATGTAATGTAATATTAGAGGCATATACATTATGAAGGCACCCATGGGGTTGGCTGTTTAGCGACTGACAGGAAATGGATATAGGAGGGTGAATACGATGGGAGGATGTGAGAAGTTTGACCTTAGCTTTTCTACAATTACTAGTTATAACAAAGGCTTGAATGTGAGGGCACATATTTGTTTTGAAGACTTTCAGCTGCCCTAAATGGAGTACCAGTAGGAGTCATATAGTTTGTCTCATGTGGAAATGATGGAAACTATAATAACCTTTTGATCTTTGTCCCTTTCATTTTAATTTACATGCTTGAAACTTTAATGAAATCGAGCCAACCCCAGAGACAATGCTCTTGAACAACCACCATATTCATCCACTTCATTTGATTTGGAACCACTGCCCTGCTTTCAGCCTTCGTCTCTGATTAAACTCAACTACAGTCAATTGTTTTAGATTCCCTCCCAAGCCATCAGAGCAACTGTTTGACATCTTTGTGGTGCAGCCAAGCCTTTATGTTAAATGTGGTCATAAGAGGATAAGAAAGTCAGTATGAATTACAGAGAAAAGGGATCCCAATATACAATGCTGTAAAATGGAAAGACATAGAAGAAAGAAAGAACAAGCAACATGAGAGAGAGATAGAGAAAAAGAGAGAGAGAATAGATAATGCAGTAGGAGGGAGGAGGGAATGGAGAGAAGATTTGCCTTAGCTGGGGATTTGGTTGGCCGCGGCGGGGCTATCATTACCATACATCGGCACAATGAATGAGCCTTTCAGCGAGCGGTAATAAGAATTTGATAAATCATGAGCAGAGAATTAACTAGACGTCAAAACAATGAGAGGAGTCCTGATGGATGAGAAGACGGGATGATACCGATTAGTCTAGCCAGCCTGCATGGGGAAAGAGGGATGAGCGAAGGACAGAGAAGACGGATGAGGGAGCAAGGGAGGAACAGAAGGGCCAGACAAGCTCAGAATGGGAACGAGAGAGAGAGAGAGAGAGAGAGAGAGAGAGAGAGAGAGCAAGAGAGAGGAAGATAAAAGCAGGTACAGATAAAAATAAGGAGGAAGACCGCAGATTGAAAGGAGGATATGTGATGATGTACACTGTTGGAAGGAATAATAATAATAAAAGTAGTCAGGAACATGTATTCATTGACATTATAAATGCTGACAGCTAAGTTAAACAGTTTTTCACAATTGTTTACACACCGAAACGCCAAAACCATACAAAATCACTAGCACATTTTCCACTGTCAAGCAATGTGCAATTTCACAATGGTCCCTGGCGAGATGCAACACACAGATCTGTGTTGGCCACAAGTGTGAGTCTGTTTTGTTGAAATAAAAGCAAGAATGCATCACAGAGAAAAGAGATTACTACAATACTGGCTATACTCATGCTACACCAGGGAAAACCCATTGAGTAACTTCTGTCTGTGTAATCAGACTTTCACACAACACGAGATGTCTTATATCTATATCTGGACAACAACACAAGCTTAAAAGAGAAAAACGAGAAAGTCTAACAGGACAGAGGAGGTCTAAAATGTCCAGAAATGTCCAGAATTATAAAGTTTATTTATTTAGTTAAAAAAGAAAAAGAAATTGTACATCCACATCCACAGCTTTGCTTCTGACCTACTGAGTGGCTCTTAAGTAGTTCAGCTCTTCTGAAATTTACTCATTGTTCTTGCCAGTATGGCTGTGCTAAGTGAGAACACAAGCTACTAATGCATGCATTTTTCATGAGGCCCGTCTGAGGAAGGTAATGAAATCTGCTGCAATGTTTATTATACCTGGTCTTCTCACAACAGAGGGAGCATGACTCTACACAGCAATACTTGTTTTGAAACAGGCGCTCCAGTGACCATCTTACTGTCTCAGCTTTCATCTGACATGGCCCTTATGAAATTTCACTGTAGTTTCCTATGGAGTATGATGATATTTTACAGCAACAAAATCATGACAGGTCATTGTACAGTAACTGTTGTATGGTTATGGTACTACTAGGGTTTTTTTTTTTTTTTTAATTGTTCAGTATGGTTGGCAATGTTAAGTAAGGTATATGTTAAGTAAATAATAAAACACGATCTGGTGTACTGTTATAGGAAAATAATCAATGATGAGATGATTTAATGTTCACTGAAGTTGATATTTGACAGCACAACAGTGTTTGTTCCGCTTATACATCAGCAACCTGGCAACAATGATCATTTTTAATTTAATGAATGAACGATGAGGTATTTTAACAATGTTTAATTTTGTACTTATTAACATAACTGCAATGTTAGTACTAGTAATGTCATGAAATACTGATGAAACCATGATAGACACACTGTGTACAAGTCATGATTTACTTTTGCCCCAAAAAAACAGTGAGTCACTCACTGTCACTCTAGGTCAGATGTGACCAAACACATCCAGCATTGTTGCCTTACAGCTCTCAGATTGCCGGACCCATACTTAGCTTGATTTACTGTCTGGCACAGAGTGTATGAATGTCTGTGCATGGTCTGTGATGGACTAACGACTGTCATCCCATCCAGGGTGTATTCCGTACCTCCCGCCTTGTGTTCCTGGGATTGGCTCTGGATCCACTGCGACCCTGACCAGGATAAACTGGTTACTGAAGATGTATGAATGAATAAATTAATGTTTGCATTATGCACACATTTGTACTTCTGGTATTCTTTAAAATACACAGGGCATTCATTTTGTTATGAAGTAACTAAACATTAGTATGTTTTGAAAAAATGCTGCTACTGTAAGCTCAGCCAGTCAGTGATATATCACAGTCAACTGCGCCACCTGGTGTGCTTGAAGAAGAATCGCATGGATTCAAAGGCTATCTTGTCCAACCAGGACAAGCTTCTAACATAATAATCTTTATAGTCAAACTATGCATTCACACAACATGTCAAAACAGCACATCATCTAAAACCGATGGCCTCTGTTATCTTAGATATATATATATATATATATATATATATATATATATATATATATATATATATATATATATATATGCCTGAAAGATTCAGGACGCACTCTAACATGCATACACACAGAGTTTATTAATCCCCCGTGCAGAGCATGTGGTGCTGCTGCGATGTGATTACTCCGTGTTGATTTAGCTGTCAGACAGAGCATGTGTTCCCTCTGTGATTTATAGACTGCGCTGTCGAGCCAGTGGAGCGGCGATGAATTGGCCAATATTGCGCCAGGCTCATTTGCTTGGCATTACATTAGTGTGGAAATGATGGCCACACAAAGTCATGCAAATGAGCCTGGAGAGCTCCCTGCCACTCAGCCTGTCATACCCTCAGCATTGTCTTTATTTATTGCTGTAATCACCACGATGCGCTTCTGGCCATGATGACAAATCTTCACGCAGCTTGCCTCATGCCCAGGGTTCCAACACTCATCTCATTCTTCTGTGCTGTTATCTGTGTGTCAGGGAAAAAAAAGTATGAGTGCTGCTTATTTCTTTTCAGCCTTGTTTACAGGTAAATATGATCTATGCATAAATAATCGATTCAATGTGTTTTCATTACAGAGCTTTTTTTTAGCATATGGAATTTCTTCAAGATGTAGGCTTCGTAACACTTTAAAATACTGTTCTATAACTCATAGATGACTATAGAGGGGCTAAACAGGAAAAGTTCCTCATTAGTGCTTAAGTTGCTACTATTAACTACCAATGAATACTACATATTCAGGCTTCCACACAATATGATACAATTTCAATTCTTATGGTAATATGTTGATATTTGACAATATGGTTGAATCTGTTATGAGAGGATAGAATTTTAATTCATAAGGCAACATTTCAATACCCCTGAATCTCCTACTATACTACACAATACAATTTGATTCTATTTAGTTCTGTTTAGTTATCTGATTGATATATGACCAGCTTCTTCATAATCTGGGATTGGCCTACGTTCATTTGTGAGTGATGATGACGCAGAGACTTTTATGCTAATTTGTGAGTGATGATGATGTAGAGACTTTTAGCATTGTTGGAAGAAGTCTCTAGTGTCAGTTCGTTGTAACAGTCATATGTGAAGTTATAACTTTACATTTTCCACCATGGGAAGTCTGCAGGAGAGGGACTTTGCATTTTTTTTATCTTAAAAAATAAAATATAAAGATATACAGTGGCTTGCAAAAGTATTCAACCCCCCTGAAATTGATCAGATTTGCCTGAATAACAAATGAATAGTGGTTAGCATGTTTGCCTTGCACCTCCAGTGTTGGGGTTTGATTCCTGCTGCCTCCCGATGTGCGCAGAGCTTGTATATTCTCCCCATGCTTCGAGGGTTTCCTCCTGGAACTCCGGTTTCCTCCCCAATCCAAGACATGCGATGTAGGCTGATAGGCGTTTCCAGATTGTCCATAGTGTATGAATGTGCCCTGCGAAAGGTTGGCGCCCTGTCCAGGATGTCCGTGCCTTGAGTCCTGAGTTCCATGGGATAGGCTCCAAGCTCCAGGCCCCATGAACCTGTGTAGGATAAGAAGTATGGAAAATGGATGGATGTTCTCTTACAGTGAGCATTCAAAGTCAAAACTAATTAAAGTCAAGCATTTAAAAGAAAAATGCTGCTTGCATAAGTATTCAACCTCCAGGTTCTGGAAGCTCCAGATGAAATATCTTGTCTTAACGAGGACACAAAGCGCTATTCACCTTTCAGCATGACAACAACCTGAATCATACAGCCAATACAACACTGGAGTTGCTTCGGGACAAGTCTCTAAATGTCCTCAAGTGGTCCAGCCAACACCCAGACATGAATCCTGTAGAATATATGTAGAGAGACCTGAAGATTCACAGTTCACAGCCATTCCTCATCCAATTTAACTGAGCTTGCTATGGTTGCTGCTATGACCTTAGGACTGCAATTTCCACATGCAGTTTTGCACTCAAGTCTCATTTAGTGAACATGGACTAGTCCAACAAACAGACTTCATATAAAAAACATAATGAACTTTCCTTTACTTTCACACTATCCGTTGTTACCCAGATGAGGACGGGTTCCCTTCTGAGTCCGGTTCCTCTCAAGGTTTCTAACTCATATCATCTTAGGGAGTTTTCCTCACCACCGTCGCCACCGGCTTGCTCAATAGGGATAAATTCACACACTTAAAATCTGTATCCTGTGTTTATATGTTTCTGTAAAGCTGCTTTGAGACAATGTCCATTGTTAAACACGCTATACAAATAAAATTGAATTGAATTGAGCTTGAGAGGATCTTCCAGGAAGGATGGTTGAAACAGCCCAAATCCACATGTGCAAAACTTATTACCCATGAAGACTCGAAACTATAACTCCTGCCAAAAGTGCTTCTACAAAGGTTTGAATAAAGGGTCTGAATACTGATCTAAATTAGAATTACCCTTTTTTTTTTTTTACAGGAATTTTCACAAACAAAATTCAATCTTGAATCTTGAATACTTTCTGGGAAAAAATGCACCAAAGCAGTCTTTTCTAACAAAAAAAAAAGATTATTCACGCCGAGATTTGAGAGGCCACAGCCTGATGATCAAAGCAATTTATGTTGGTTAAACAGTATCATTAATCAAATCTATGAGGTCTGTGAAAATCAGTACAAAGTAATCAGTGGAGGAAAATTTATCTGATATAAACCTGCAATCATGATGTATGAAAACTGCAAAGAAAAACAATTGGTCTTGAGCACAATTGTCCAACTGCTTGCATGCAAGAACTACTAACCAGTTCCAAGAAATAGGAATAAAAAGTAGCACAACTGGCAGATTTTTTCAGAATGTGGATGGAAATATAACACAGTGCCAATTTGTCTTCTAATGTTTGGTTAATACTGGAGGCATGACTTTTCACGTGCGTGCAGAAGCAGCAGCAATGCGAGCAGCATTGTTCACATACCTGTCTGCGTACGTTATGTACATCTGGAGGATTAAATGCAGCATCCACTAGATGGCACGTCAGCGCCAAAACATCCCTGTCCGATTGTTGAGCAATTTCTTGCACAAAGATATTAAACAGACTGATGAACTCTGTTTCTCTTTGAAACTTGAGCTGCGCCTCAAATCAAAATCTGATCCTACATTCAAAAGTATTTACTAATCTGGAAAATCCAGATGACTGGTACTCAAAACAAAACTTTCAAGAACGCTACAATTTAAAATATAAACACTAGCCATAATAGGAAAAATGTTTTTTGTTAATAGTCAATCACTGTCTAGAATACTACACAAGTATGCGATTTAACACAATGCTAGTTTGATTAGGTGGGCACGGTGGCTTAGTGGTTAGCACGTTCACCTCACACCTCCAGGGTTGGGGGTTCGATTCCCACCATAGCCCTGTGTGTGCGGAGTTTGCATGTTCTCCCTATGCTGCGGGGGTTTCCTCTGGGTACTCTGGTTTCCTCCCCCAGGTTGATTGGCATGTCCAAAGTGTCTGTAGTGTATGTGATTGTGCTCTGCGATGGATTGGTACCCTGTCCAAGGTGTACCCCGCCTTGTGCCTGATGCTCCCTGGGATAGGCTCCAGGTTTCCCCGTGGCCCTGAAAAGGATAAAGCGGTATAGAAGATGGATAGTTTGATTAGTCATTTGTGGTCACAATCAAATGGTGCTATACCACCCCCATTCTTTACATTGTTAATGTCGACAAATAAAGTTACATTTTCCTCTTGTCCATGGTGGTGAACGTTTGTGTTTTAGAAGCATGCAGTAGAGAGAAATGATTAACAGAAATACTGATTGCACAGCAAAAGCTTTGCTTTATTGCATGTCAGCTTTAGTGAATTTCTGCACAATATTCTGCATACATTGCCCACCACTAATATTGGCACCCTTGGTACATATGAGCAGAGAAGTCTGTGAAAATTGGTCTTTAATTTTTAAACTTAACCTAATCTTGTGTTAAAAAAAAAAAATCACAAAAATACTCTGCTCTCATGGATATCAAACAATTGCAAACACAACACAGGTTTATAAAAAAAAAGTATCTTTGTTAAATATAGGTGTGCAACAATTATTGGCACCCCTGTGAATTCATATAAGAAAAATATATTTGAAGCATATTCCCATTGATATTTTACATTTTTTAGTACACCTGGGTGACTAGGAACAGGAAATTGTTCCATCATGGCTTCCTGTTTCACAGGGGTATAAATATGAGGTAACAATGGAGAAGACCAAAGAATATAGCTCTGATGTGCAGCAAAAGGTTGTTGAGCTTCACAAAATGGGAAGTGGCTATAAGAAAATAGCACAAGCATTGAAAATGCCCTTTTCCACCATCAGGGTAATAATTAAGACGTTCCAGTCAAATGGAAATGTTATGAATCAACCTGGAATTGGATGCATTTCTATATTGTCTCAAAGCACTGTGAAGAGGATGGTTCGAGTGGCCAAAAAATCTCCAAGGATCAACAGATATTAAATGAAAACCTGACTACCTCCACCAGAAAGCTTAAAATGGGCCGTGGTTGGATGTTCCAGCAGGACAATGATCCAGAACATACATCAAAATCAACACAAAAATGGTTTACTGACCACAAAATCAAGGTCTTGCCATGGCCATCCTGGTCCCCCTGGTCCACAGAAAACCTGTGGGGTGAACTGAAGAGGAGAGTTACAATAGTTCAATCTTATCAATTCAATCTTAAGTTCAGTGAAGGTATTTGTCCATTATATTTACTAAAACAGTGACATACTGTTGTGTGAATTCCACAATCCAGACAAAGAGGAAAGGCAAGGGTCAAGTCGTTCAAGGCAAGAAATATCTCAAAACTTGCCCAAATGGGGAAAAATTGGATAGGGTTCACAATTTGGGAACAGGACATGAACATGACAATGAAAGAAGTGTGCTAGAATTTGATGGAGGGTGCCCTCTGTTGGTGTGGTGGTGAAATGTCCCAGGCAGATGTGACACTGTGCTTCCAGGCTTCTGGTATGCATATCTAATTTTCTAAAAAGCCATTTATTTCATTATTTTTAAGCTACAGCATTTCACCAGATTGATACACCAAATATTGACAGTGATAATCGCCTTAACACAACATCAAACCCAGTAACAAACTTCTGGTACAAATGTCTTTCTTACAGCCTGTTGTGTTGGTTTAGAGAGCAATGTAATTCCTCGAGCCAAGTATACAATAAGTTCTTAATAAAAACCAAAGCAAAAAACAAAACAAACAAACAAACAAACAAACAAAAAAAAAAACCTGTCAAAATCAAAATGTAGGCCTATATGCCAATTTTAACAGGAAGTGGGCAGTGGTAGCTCAGTGGTTAAGACATTGGCATACTGACTAGAATGACTTTGTGTCTCACAATTGTAACTTATCCTGGAGTTATGACTTGGTATTTCATAATTATGACTTAATATCTTATAGTTGTGACTTAGTCTCTTGAAATTGTGACTTGGCATCTCAAAATTGTGACTTAATATCTTCCAGTTATGACTTGATACCTCATAATTATGACTTAGTATCTTGAAATCATGACTCAGTATCTCATAATTATGGCTTAGTATTTCATAATTGTGACCTAATATCTCGAAATTATGACTTAATATTTTATAATGATGACCTACTATCTCGAAATCAATACTTGACAATCTTACAATTATGACTTAGTATCTCATAATAATGAGACAATTCGGAGGATTTCTTTAAATGGTGGATATGGGCTTCAATATAATTGTATTATGTATTCTCAAATAGTTTTTACTGCAAGCAATGTATATACTGTTATTCGAGTTAGCTTGTCATATGAATTAGCACTGCAGTAACAGGACTAGGCTAATTAACCGGGTAATTAAGTAGCGCTGACTCGAATGCGGCAGATTTGTGATTCACTGTCATACGATTCATTTGAACGATTCGTCTCCCAAAGACTCACTCTCTTCGGCTGAATCCCAAAAACGCCCCCTAGTGCACAGGACAGTGCACTATTTAGGCAGAGGACATCTTTATTTCATCGCTATCATAGGCACTCATGTAGGGAATACGGAGCTATTTGGGACTGAGCCTGAGGTGCGCGTCACGAGGGGGAATAGCTGAAAGAATAAAGTCTCTCATATGCAGTGGTAGAGAGACAGTTATATCAACAGTTATGTTATGGTGTCCTCTTTGATATGAAATGACAAAAACATGGGGGCCAAAGAATCCAGGATTGGTTTCCTTTCTTACGACGAGGCGGTGAAAAGAGGTGAGGTGTCGCAGCTGTTGGAAAGCGTGTAGTTTATGCAGATAGCTATCGAGCTAGCAAGCTCCAGTGTGATGTGTATTAGCAACAAGCAGCTCAATTAGCACGCTAGTCATCTGTCATACTCAGTGCTAGCTGTGTTTATCTAGCCTTAGACTGCTGTTGACGTTGAGCTGAAACGAATTATTGTGTCCTTGTGTGCTTGAGGAAGCAGACTTTGTTCCTTTTGAGTGTCTGTCCAGAATATATGATTAACAACAATAGTCTAGACAGCTGTCATTTAGCTGCTTAATAACTAGCTGCTAACATACAGACCTGCAGCAACTAGGATAAAACCAGATACAATATCAATTCATTCAATGAACCAGACAGTAAATTGCACCTTTTTTTAACTAATATTTTTTATTAAAAAAATGTTGTGTCTGTTCCAGGATTTGTACATGCATCTGTAATGTTAGCTCGCTTGTTTATGTGGAGTGCTTTTAGCTTAGCTTATTGCGCAACTCACATCAGTGTGAATCTTAAATCTGCACAGGCTGTAATGTTTCCGTTATTGTGTAAACATGTAAACAGAACATGTTGTTGTTTGGCCATTACCGAAATCATATTTAAACCCTAAATCCTGCCGTGTATAAGCACTTTGCACTCCACCGGCCTGAGCACTGGTCTTTAAAGTGTCCCTGAAATCAAAATAGGTGTTTTAGAGCTTTTTATAGAGTATCTTAGTGCTATAGACACCATAATGATATTGTTCTTAAAATTTGTTTTGAAAATATTTTAAGTTTAAAGCTTGTCACTTTTGGGAAAATGATAATTTTTTTTTTCATGATTCATCCTGTACTAGTACTAGTATATGTCCCGCCCCCAGGGGGTGTGTCTTGCTCTACAGTAGCAGGTGGTTAGCAACAAACATGGTTTGTCTGTGTGATTTTTGCTTGATCTTTATGGAATTAAATTTGTGCCAGAAGTATTGAATGTAACTTTTTTTTTTCCCTCAAGAGATGAACAAAAATATACAACGAGAACGAAGAAAAACACTGAAACTGAAAACAGTGACCTCAATAGCAAACATTGAACAAGGTCTTCATATAAACAGCATTCTTTTGTTAGCAGCATTATTTTTGATGATCGTGGTTTATGAATGCGCTGCCGGAGTTTCTCGTTTACGTTCGCCATTCTGGAAGAACCTCTCGTGTGGGCGGGGCTTAACAGCGATTTACTCTCATTGGCTAGTGAGATTTGGATCGACAGCTCGAGGGTCCAGCTGAGGAGGAGGAGGATGGTGATAACGACAACGCTCTGTGCCGTTCCTGAGAGCTCATCTCAAAAGATAATCGTATGAAACTACCCAAACCACAAATATTAATTACGAACTAATATACTGACTAAGTACAGTAAGTAATTTCCACTTCAAAGTACAAACACTGTACCACATCCAGAACATTCTCCCAAAATTCACAACGCTGAAGTGTTTACTTCCAGGTCAGGGAGCTGTCGATCCAAATCTGACTAGCCAATGAGAGGAAATAGCTGTTAAGCCCGCCCACACGTGAGGTTTGTGCCAGAATGGCAAACGTAAATGAAAAGTTTGAAAGCCTAAATGAAAACTCTGGCGGCGCATTCATAAGCCATGATTAGCGAAAAGGAAGCTTAATAAACGCTGTTAATTTGAAGACCATGTTACAATTTTTAAACTGAGTGTTGTTTTTCATTTCTTGAAAAGTTACGTTCAATACTTTTGGCAGAAATTTAATTCCATAGAACTTGCCTCGTGCAGTGGTTTCAGGGGTTGGAGTGTATTACCAACTTGGGGATGTTCAACGCCAGAACGTCGCGCTCTCAGAGACTGACTGAAAAAGCGATTCCGTCTTCTCAATCAAGAATAGCGTGTAATGTCATTTTTATCTACGTACCACTTAGATGTGTCAGATGCCTCCTGGTGATGACCTGGCGCTGTCAAAACACACAGCACCTCAACATCTAGGATATCACCCTTGTTAAGGCATGGGTTAAGGCGGTGGTATGAAATCCTCCGGTGTTGAAAAATGCTCTTGTTAAATTATTCTCTGTTCTTCATATTTCGCTAGTTCATTATCCTACTGTTACATTTGCTGGGATTAGGTTGGGGTGTGCCGTATATAGAACGCTGCTGGCTGTTTCATAAACCAAACACTTCAACATGCGATCACTCTGACTCAGAATTTCTGCAGAATCAAATCACAGCTTTCAAGCCAATTCATGGGGACTTTAAATCTTCATAGGCGGTAACTTTTATATGTAAACACCCGGTTAAATCCACTTAAATCTATGCTTAGCAAATTCTCCTGTGTCTAAGCAGTCAGCACACCTAGTCTGAGCACTGATGTTTAAATAGGCATTTCATTATAACGATTTAACTAACAAAATTTGTCCTAAAAATGAAAGGAACTCTTTACATTGTCATATTACCCTGTCCTCCTCCTCTCTCTCTCTGCACCAGTTTCTCTGATTGCTTTATTCCTTATCTTTCAGTCACTGATGTGGAGCTGAAAAGGCTGAGGGATGCCTTCAGGAGGACCTGTGGCCTGTCCTGCTATATGAGTCAGCAATGCTTCTTCAAGGAAGTGCTGGGGGACATGGTTCCGCTCAATATCTCTGAGGTAAGACCTGTTTGCATTGCAGTCGTTTTTCACATGATGTAGGGCTTGTGAATACTTTCTGTTCAGGGTGGTAAAATATGACCTGTTTGTGTGTTGGGCATGTCGAATGCGTCTCTGCGTGTTTCAGCATGTTATATTTGTCTGTGCAGGTTTTGGAAAGATTTTCTTGCTCAGAATTGCACACTGAGCATCTGTACAGTGACCATGATCGCTTAACTGACTGGTCTTCTGTTTTTATAGGGATCATGCACCAGGTTTACTCTGATATGGCAGGAAAAACCGGTTAACTTGAGGAAGGGCTGCATATTAGTTATTAGGGATGCACCGATACTAAATTTCTCAGCGGATACCGATAACCGATTATTCAGAGTGATATCGGCTGATACCGATACCAATACTGCTGCCTTTTATGCCTTCTTTTAAATGAATAATAATTAATTTAAAAGAATTCTGAAAGAAATGCAAATAAAAACTTTATTCTCTCCATTTCAACAAGTTGTTTCACAGTAACTGGTCTCATAAACAGAAAACACATTACTCTAATTAACATGAACACATGAACTACATTCTGAAAATTAAATTAAGATTTCTTAACTTATTGAATGTTATTAATTCATATTAACATCGACTGAATTCTAAAAAACCTCCTTTTAGTCTCATAGTCTCACTCACTCACCAAAACAAAAGCATTTCTACTTCATTATTTACATCAAACTGGTAATCTGTGAGATATATATATATATATATATATATATATATATATATATATATATATATATATATATATATATATATATATATATATATATATATATATAAAAAGTGCAGTTTTGTCGTCATTCCACGCAAGAGACATCATCTTTACACACAGCATGAAATCGATGTTTTCCCGAACTCTTTTGATTGACGGGATATAATCGGCCCTGATCATCAGCTGGTTTTAAACTATATCTAATAGCGATGCACCGATGTATCGGCCGATAAAGCCGATAAAACGCTATGGGCCATCGGCCGCTTCATCGGTGCATCGCTATTAGATATATTTGAATCATGATTATTAAACACAATACAGTGCAGTATTGGTGATCTACAGTTTATATATCAGTTTGTTCACCACACCACTGTTGAATTCTCGAATTTGGTCAGATGATGTTGATTCATTTTCTATAATAGCAGCTCTGACAGTAGCGTTGGCTGTAAGTTAAATAACAGCTTTTCTAATGTTTCTATAGTAACAGGTAATTCACAATATTGCAGACAATTAATAATCACTCCGTACAGGATATCGCGGAGTTCTTTTTGTGATTGTTGTGGCCAAACATGCTTGATTTTACTGTGGCTTTTTTCCAAAATTTGCGATGCAACTTGAATATTTTTGTGTTTGTTTGTTTGTGTGTTTGTTTGTTTTTTTCTTTTTTTTGCGGAAAACTACTTGAATCGGCAAAATCACAATCGCGCAAAATTGTTTTGCAAACTGTTTCGCAGTGATGTTTGTTGGTAAATTAGACCTTTTATGTTCGATGCACGTGAATCGAAGAGGGCTTTGGCTGAATGCACGTTGTGATGTTACATGATGCATCTGGGCCCAAATCTGCTGTAATTTAAAAAAATTGCATGCAAGTCAGAATATTGTGGAGTTTGCTTGATTTTGCCTTAATTTCTGCAATCACAAAATCCTGGAGGGACTGAATAATACACTATTTTAAACTCTGTTGTTATTTAATAAAGAAAAACTTATAAATTGTATAAATTTTTTTGTACACTTTTATTATTATATCTCATAATTATAACTGCAGAGCTTATTTTCTGTTAATCGCAAATGAAGGGAAATTTGTCTACTTGGATGCAGTCAGAGGATTCTGTGTTATTCTAAACAACTGATCCAGCCTTTGCAATTAACCCGGTTAATTGCGAAACCCTGTGATTAATCTCTTTCATTTACTTCATGTAACAGAATGTGGTTTTCACTGCAAGCTAGATTAATTTAACAGAATTTGATTAATATACTGTGGAGTTGAACTCCTCGGGAATGTGTGTGAACCTGATCAACAGAACAGATTTGGGCATGATCATGTGGCATGTAAGTGGAATTTGAGGTTAACTGTAAGGCAGTGTGAAATTATTACAAGACTGAGACTGAAACAAACTCTTTTAATTACTTGGTGTGCAATATACAGACGAGGCCAAAGTTTTACATACACCTAGGCTAATGATTTTCAATATCAGTTTTTCATGACTCCACACAACACCAACATTTCTTTTGACAAGTCAACTAGGACTTCTACTTTGTTCACATTAGGTAATTTTTAGGTGCCTTTGATGCCATGGAAAATTCCTAGCGACACAGCCAAGACCACCAAAAATACATTTTGGACCTCCTCAAGTTTGGTTTCTTCCTTATGAGCATTTTCCAAACAGCTGAAGGTGCCATGACCATCTGTACAAAGAATTGTATGCAAATTAAAAAAATACATATTGATACCACACAGACACTACATCATTTAGGAAGGAGGCACGAATTAACTCCCAAGCGATGAATGAACTTTGATCTGAAAGATTTCACTGAACACGCACAAATTAACTGGTGAAGTAGTTGGAGGGATCAGGTACAAATGTATGTATGTACATCCACTATTAATAGAGTCCTACATCGCCTTGGCCTGAAAGGCTCTCGTACAAAGTTGAAGTCTCTACTGTAAGACTGGCATAACAAAGACATTGCAGGTGACCAAAGTGTTCTGTGGTCAGATGAAACAACAGTTGAACTGTTTGGCCTTAACCGTCACAGCTATCTATGGAGCAAAAAGTGTGAGGTTTTTAAGCCGAAGAACACCATGACAAGTGTGAAGCATGAGGGTGGTAGCATTATGTCCCCATCTTTGGTTATTTTCCTAAAACAACATATTATAAATAAACAACCTATTCTTGTTCGTACATCTAATTGTATTTAATGCAGCATTTAAATGAAGACACATAGTTTTATAATATATAATACTGATTTCAAAGTAATGAAATAGTAGTGCAAATATTTTGGTAATCTATATGGAATAATTGTTATGTTTCAGTTGTGAAGCATGGGGGTGGCAGCTTCATGTTGTGTGTGTGTGGGGGGGTGTGTGTTTTGCTAGAAAAGGGACTGGTGCACTTCAGAAAATATATGGAATCATGCAGAAGGAGGATTATCTAGAAATACTGAACACCTCAAGACATCAGCCAGAAAGTTAAACTTGGTCTTGGTCACAAGTAGGTCTTCCAGCAGGAAAATGGCTCCAAAATGGCTTAAAGACAACTTTAAGCCTATTATTAGAGATGTTATGGTATTTGTGTTTGTATTTTTTTTCATAAATTATAATATACTTAATACAATGTAGTAATACTGTTATATACTTAAGTTATACTGTGAAGTAATTTAAGGACTGTATCGGTTTAAAAGTTACTTTAGGCATTCTTCATTTTCTTCTATTTAAAAATACTTTTTGTTCCTTATTTGTGAATTCAGTGTTGCTCTTTCCTCATTATATACCTGCATGATGAGCAAGGTTAAAAGCTCGATAGCAAAAATAAATACTTGGCTGTGAAGCAGCCTCTTTGCTTAATTGACCTGATGTATAAATTGCTGTTTTGTGTCTCCAATGTATTTGACCACCAGTTTCACTATTTATCATTGTTCCTGCAAACTAATGTTAGTCTCACTTCTTATGAAGCTGAGGCACATGACCACTTCCTTTTCCTGTCTAGGAATCATGCTTACACTTTATTCAGATATGTTATGCGGTGGGCTCCAAAAAGTCTGGGACCGCTAATGAAGAAAATGCTTCTATTTTGCATGCTTTTATAATTTAATGCTATTTTTTTTTTCATTACGAATTAGACGATCATCAATAACTTGAGTGAAATGTAGAATCTTAGACATATTTACATGAATTTCAGAGTTTTAATATTTGGTACGTCCCCTTTTTGCTTTAATGATGGTGTGTGCTCGAGCTGGCATGGAGTCAACAAGTTTATGTAAAACCTGGTGATCCATTTTAGATCAAATCCATCGGAATGCCTTCTCAACATGTCTTCGATGGTATGGATAAACGTCTGACCTTTTGTTCAAGGGAGATAAAATGAGCAATATCACAAATGTACTTGCATTTATACACTGTCCTAGAAATGTTGTGGGATGCTGAATAGTCAAAAAATTTTCTTTCATTGTTTTAAAATGTTCATAATTCTCCAAGTTGAATAAAATTTTTTCCCAGATTTTCAATGTGGACCCCACTATATGTGCATTTTAATAAACATGTACTAATCTGGCTGATGGTCAAACCTTTATGTATACACCTAATGTTGCATTTGACTTGCCTTGGAAGTGGGAAGTCGTAACTCCGTCATTTTCGTCCTCCGAGCATTCAAACTGCAAAGGCGGGAAAAACATGGATGCCTCCCTGTTTGTCATTTGTTAGCAACAAGCTAGCTAGATAACTGACTGAAGTATATTTTCCACCTCAAAACAGTCGACTGTTACCAAATAGGAATTCTGAATTGAGGAGGCGTTTTCTTGTTTTTTCCTAGATGGAAGTCAGAAATTTCAAGTTATGACCTTTTAGTCAAATGCGGTCAATCTGAAGGAGGTCTCTCTCTTCATTCAAAAGAAGCGAAATATCCATCTGATAACCGTTACGTAGTAGATTAATCAGCCTTTGAGTCTCATTAGATGGTGTGTGCAAAAAAAAAAGGTTTCCTATAAGGAAACCAGATTAATAAAATGTTTTAAAAATGAGTTAAGAGATTGGAAAGGTGGTGGGGCTTTCAAACTAACATTTCAATGTAATGATTCTCCTTGGCTTTTGTTCAGTAAGTACATTAGGGGGGTGATTTGCTGAGATTGTCAATTTTAGACTTGTTTAAAGCTGACAGGATAATTTCTGTTGCTAATGTTGACACTAAATACTGCAGCTTGCATTTAATTCAACAGTTGTGGTTAGAATTAATCTGTACTTTATATATGTAGACATTTTAGCTGGCGACGGGTGTAAGTAGGAAAACCAATGTACTGTACTTGAGTGTGTAAATGTGTGGAATGTTTTTGAAGTTAGAAAATGCCCATTAGGATTGCTGATCAACTAATACTAGTGATCTGAGCAAATTTGATGCCTGTTATGATCATTTTATTTGAGATTGTTTGGCTAGCACTAGGTTTAATTATCAATTGTTTTTCCTTGTAGGTGATCTATAGTTCATTTGGTGGCACATCGAAAGGTCTGCATTTTAATAACCTTATCGTTGGCTTGGTGCTGCTCACAAGAGGACGGGATGAAGAAAAGGCGAGATGTGAGTGATCTCTCTCTGACAGCTAGTGTAGAGGCTGTCAGTAGATTCTAAAATGTTTGAAGTGATCAGGATTAGGCCTGTCATGATGATTATGTTATCGACTTATCGTACGGTAAGGGCTCTAGGGCTGTCAAATTAAAAACCGAGCTTTGAATATTCATCGAATTTAAGATAAAAATTCAAGTTCGTGTGCAAAAACTGTGCATTTGAATTTAAGGCGTGTAGCACCAATTTCAATTAAAACATACTGTTGAAAAAAATGACACACACACACAAGATATTAACAATGCACTAACTGTTTTTTGAAGAAGAAAAATCTAGAAAGAATAGTTCTAGTGTTTCTAATAATCCAGTCATAGTCAGTAATGACGGGGATTGACCTAATTAAGTTGCGTGAGCTGAAGCTGAACAGTGAATTAACACCGATAAACTGAAGTGCTTTACTAGTGGGTTAACTAACTCGCCCAAACGCATCCTACACACATATGAGATTAATCGGACATACAGTACTGTGCAAAAGACTCATGCAAAGAAATGCTGTAGCGCAAAGATGCCTTCAAAAATAATGAAATTAAATGTTTCTCTATTAAAAATAAATAAATAAATAAATAAAAATTCTGTAAAGAGCAGTAATAAATGAAACAATGGCAATATTTGGTGTGACGACCCTTTGCTTAAAAAAAAGAAAAAAGTATTCTAGGTACAATTAGTGCAGTTTTATAAGGAAATAAGCTGTAAGTTTTATTGAGCATCTTGCAGAACCAGCCACGGTTCTTCTGGACACTATATCTGTTATTTTTGCAGCAGAATTCAGCAGCCATCATTGTTTTTTTAATATACTGCTTATATGTCTTTACTGACGTGCAAACATTTTTCTGTAACATTTCCTTTTGTGCTGGAAAACTAATGTTTGTAAATCTAAAATGTTTTTGTACTGTAGAAGACATAAAATAAAAAAATCTATAACAAAGATTGTACTAAAAAAACAGGTTGCCCAAGACTTTTGTACAGTATTGTATACACAACATAAACTTAATATTACAACTTGCTTCTGCACAAAATGACACACATGCAAAAACGTGAACATAATAGTAGAACGCTAGGTAGAGTGGTAAGTCACTCTTTCTGCAACAGAGCACTACAACACAGAAAATGAACTAAAGCATAAAGAATTCACAATATTCTATTACAACAGTGTACTTTGACAAAAGCTCCTGAAATAATATTACAGTCATTATGACATGATGAAGTATTGACTAAATTTAAAGGATATTTTCATCAGAAGACAAAAGCTACATTTTTGTCATTCCAATTTCAGTGTGTGAGTAGTTTTACGGATTAAAAGGTCATTGCTCTTTGAAAGCATGTACTTAAAGTGTGTATCGTGCATTATTATGCTATTATACCGGTGGCATAAAATGGTCTTAAAATGACAATCATATTGTTTATCGCATTTATTTTTGGGAGAATATATCGTCCAACAAAAGTAGTTATCATACCGGGCCTAATAAGCATTCTCATGAGGAATACAGACAGGCAAACAGAGAGATCATTATGAGAGATCTTTTTTTTTTTTTTTTTGTCTCTTGCAGACATTTTTAGTTTATTTGCCAGTGAATCAGGCAGCTATGCTACGCTTGAGGACATTGAAGCCATGCTACAAGCTGTGGATGGAGAAGTTCATCCCTCTCTTAGGAAGTGTTTTACAGAGGTCGGCTACCTTCTTCAGTTGCAGAAAATCATTTTTATTGCTGTTTTTAATGCATTTGGTCATTATGCTACAGCGAGTTGCACTGATTGTTTGTCATTTTGATCTGATCTGTTTCAGGCCGAAAAGGTCAATTATGAGAAGTTTAAGTGCTGGCTGCTTCAAAACAAGGACGCTTTTACCTTCTCCCGCTGGCTTCTCTCCAGCGGGGTGTGCGTGACTCTAACCGATGACAGCGACACACCCACCTTCTACCAGACATTAGCCGGGGTCACACACTGTGAGCGTGTTTCATTCTGCATAGACATTCAATTGTTCAAGTATAATGTTTAAAAAAAAACAAAAAAAAAAACAACAAAAAAAAAAAACATTTACATTATGGATTGATAACTAGGTTGAAGTTCTTATTCATCACCTGTCAGATAGATCTAAAGTTTTTCAGTAAAGCGTCTGACGTTCACTGCTACAAAGACTTTATCTTTGTGACGAGTGGTACAAACGCAATTTATTTATTTTGTTGTTTTTCTGGTGAGCTCAGTGAGTAGATGACCTATGTGGACGATACTTTGTACCCAAAGTTCATACGTTTCTTTCCAGTCCAGTTCCAGTGTTGCTTCAGCAAACATTTTAAACCGCAAAAATAATCTTTTGCCGATTATTTTAAAAGCACTTTGTAATTCTTGTTTATATTACTTGGGGTATATAATTGTTGATTTGTAATAATAAATACTATATGCCTACTTTGTTCACTTGTCAAATTAATTGAAATTTTGCATATTGTGTAGTAATTTCTCCGCACTGTGACATAAATCTTAAAAGGTTTCTTAAATGATATGATCTTTATGGCAGAGACGAAGCAGAGAAAATCTTAGCAATGATAAATTACTGTAATGTTTTGTGGGATGCAGTGGAAGAATCGGATATCATTGATCTAGAGAAGCGATACTGGTTACTGAAAGCTCAATCAAGAACTGGACGCTTTGACTTGGAGACATTTGTCCCATTGGTATCTCCTCCTATTCATCCATCCATCAGTGAAGGTATGTGCTTCTTGACACCATTATTATTTATTTATTTATTTATTTATTCATTCATTCATTCATCAATATTTTCCATAGGACAGTGTTTGTATGTCTGCATACTAAGTAGTTCAACTGTAAATGGGACTTGTGTTTTGCAATCTTTCTATCAGGTTTGTTTCATGCGTTTGATGAGAACAGAGACAATCACATAGACTTCAAAGAGATTTCCTGTGGGTTGTCGGCCTGCTGTAGGGGACCTCTGGCTGAAAGACAGAAATGTAAGCGGAGATCCTGCTTCATCATTGATGAATTTTTGTTATTAAATGGAAATCTGCACCAAATTTAGCTTCATGACTCATTATGCCATACTTGCGGTATAATGCACATAGAGGTATATCATCTAGACTGATTGAGCTTATGCCCGCTTTTTGTTTTGGATCAGTTTGTTTTAAAGTATTCGATGCTGACCGTGATGGAGTTCTTTGTCGAGAAGAAATCCATGAGATGGTTGTTGCGCTACTGGAGGTCTGGAGGGACAATCGTACTGACTCAATCCCTGTAAGTCACCTTATATAGGGCGCTATAGGAAAATATAAATTGAGACATCCTCGTAATTAAATCGGATAGGACACGCTTTCTTTCTTTCTTTCTTTATTTATTTCTCTTTTACTGTTCTTGCAGGAATTACAGTCAAGTGTGCCTAATATTGTTGAAGACATTCTCAAAGTACATGACACTACCAAGGTATATATTTCCATTTTCTGTTTAGTTGCATATTTTTTATGAAATGAATAACCAACCAAGAGTAAGGTTTCAGCTGCTCTTTGCTCCGATTATATATAGAAGGGCCATCTGACTCTCGAAGACTATCAGATATGGAGCGTTCAGAGTGCGCTTGCTGCCGAGTTTCTCAACCTCCTATTTCAGGTATGAGTGAAAGCGTTTGCATTAGGGCTTGGCAATATGACGGTGAATGTGATATCACTATTCTCGAAGGCATACAATGTACAATATGCATCGTGATGTATAGGTATTCTCAGAAACTGCCTACAAATGTCTACAAAAATAACTTTTTTTTATAAAAGAACATTTTTAATAATATTTTAAAATCTTAAAATATGAAAAAAATCTTAAGATTTTGTTGTTTTAAAGATTAAGTACAACATTGTAACATCAAATCTGCTGCTTCCAGACAGTTTGTAATAATAATTATGAATTTTCTTTTTATAAAAAAAAAATCACAATATCCATGATATCTCTCAATTTCTCACAGTATCGATAATGTATCATCATATCGCCCAGACCTACTTTGCAAAACTTGTATTCATGTTCTAATGTTAGTCTCTTAATATTAAGGGATTCCTCTATACTTACCCCCCCCCCCCCCCCCCCCCCCGTCACTCCCTTCAGGTATGTCATATTGTTCTCGGACTGCGGCCTGCCACTCCCGAGGAGGAAGGACAGATCATCAGGTTCATACAAGACCTCAATTTATTTCATAGTACTTCTAATTCCCTATTCGGTCTTCAGTCTGTTCAGAAATTGAGTCTGAAGAAACTGCACTAATCAGTACTTTGTATTCTGTGTTCAGGGGCTGGTTAGAGAGAGAAAGTCGGCATGGCCTCCAGCCTGGAGATTACTGGTTTCTTATCGCTTCACAATGGTGGCAGCAGTGGAAGGACTATGTCAAATACGTAAGCTTAAGACAACATAATGGATTGTATCTCAGACTGAGCCCCTGTTTGCCGTTCGCAAGAGACAATTTATGTTCTAGTTTTTAGACACTTCACAAATATGGGTTGTTAATGAAACCTGTCTGAGCTTATGCATATGCTGGAGTGTTATCACCATTTACAATCAATATGTACTTAGACTAGCTTTTGTCAGCTATGCTTCTAAAAACAGTATTAATCGTATTAAAAGGTTCATTTTGATCGAGTGTTTAAACGGCTTAATTTCGATCTACTTGTATTGCAAGCCTGCGCGGTAGTTGTTTTCTGGTTTTCTGTTCTCTCTCTTTTGTTTTTTGTTTTGTTTTGTTTTTTTCAGGGAAATGTGTTGAAATAATTCTCTGTGATAGTTGCTTATACACTATAGATGTGGTGATTAGATTAGGTTAAAAACTCCTGGAGTATTCCTGTAAGAGCGGAACACATGGCAGCTCATTTTGTTATTTTATTTCTAGGACAACAAGGTGATAGTGGTGGAACAACCCACAGTATTTCCTAGCAGTAGAACACCTACCTCACCTGCAGGGATGGAACAAGGGGGTCAGGGTCACAGTCAGGGTGAGGGAACAGCAAGCTCACACTCTTCCCCAGAAGAGAAGTTCTCTGATAACATCTCTAGCGCCTCTGAAGCATCGGAAACGACAAGTGGCAGTCAGTATTCACATAAAAATTCTCAGGTCTGGCCTCTGGCTACAGGGGATGTTGATGATCTTTCACAGACATGGCTCCTTTCTTGTCTAGGTCTCCTCCATTCCAGCTCGACTGCCACAGATATCTGCTTCTCCCGGCAGACTGATTCGTCTGAGGTAGACAGCCAGAGTTTCCCTGGGGCTGATGGGAATGTGACAGCTCTCAGGCCAGGTGCCATAGACAACCAGCCACTGGTGACCTCTGAGCCTCTCAAAGTAAGCACTGAGCAGTGCTCCTAAACCCAATCACATACCTGACATGTGTAATGTGATAACTAAGCATTAAATAGAGGAGAGATCACTAAATCTGCATAATTATAACATCATATGCTTATAGGGTGAATAATTCCCATTTGATTATTTTTTTTTTTTTTTGTAATGTAGTTCATTTGTACTTGTATTATGAGTGACTTTGATATTCTCTATAATAGGCTCCCACATTAACAATGGAAGGGGCGCTGCTGAGACGCTCTCCCAGCCTGCATCTGGGCCAGGACTTTGAGATTGTACCCGAGCCAGTTTGGAGAGCTCTTTACCACTGGTATGGAGCAAACCTCAGCCTGCCCCGTCCAGTACGTACAGACTTCCCCATCAGTCATCAGTGTTAATGTGGTGTTTTCTAATCTCATCTCTACATTAGGTAAAGGTTATTGCCTTTAACATCTGAACAATACAGGTGGTTGTGCTCAGTGTACATCAGGTTCATTCTGACCTTCAGACACAATTCTCCATACTCCTGGATACTTTTATAACACTGTGCTAGGGCTGCACAATAATAACTAATGTAATAGTCACAATTATTTATCCCGGTTATTTAGTTCAATTTGTGGACAAATAGTTTAATCGTATTTCCTAATATAAAGTGACACAGAAAATTGTTAAACAGACATTTGTTATTAAGCCAAAACCAGTTAACTATTATGTTCAATGAATTGAGGTAGCTAGAATGTTTCTATGTAATTTGTGCCCCTTAAGATTTGATTTATGTCTACTTGTACCATGAAGTGTTGTCCTCAAGGTTTTTTTTCCCCCAAAATGCAGTGGCAATAAATAATATGATGTTATACCCCTGATGTCTAGGTGATCAGGTCGAGGGATATGGAGAAAGCCGAGTTAGAACTCTTCCCCAGACACCTGCTCTTCCTGAGGCAGCAGCCTCCAGCACGCACACCGCAGTCTAACGGTTGGATGAACATGGGTAAGACTGAACACATGAGCTTAACAAGAGGGATTCAGGACTGTCTCCAGATCACATATACAAAAAAAACCCCTCAAAAGGACAATATGCAGTCTGTTCATTCCATTTGTAACTAATTGTTTGATTTCTGACTTGGCTGTCTGCCAGTTTATTTGTTGTGAAGTGCAAAACTTTGCATCCCCTTTAAGGCAAAAGGGGGAAAACATATAGCGACAGGAAAATTATTACAAATAATGGTCAAATAAGTGGAAAAACAACACCAACGTGATGAAGATTTTTTTCTAAGAACTTGTATGCCTGTAGGATCAAGGCAACTCTTTTTCACACTTCAAAAGTTGTTTTTTTTTATTATATAGAATTTAACATTTAGGGATTTTTTTTTTTTTTGGTGTAGGCAATTGTAAAATAACCCTAAGAGCTAAATTTTCAGGTTTTCAGAAGTCTGAATTGATACATACTTTTTAACTTGACTGTACTGTACATCATAGTAGCCTACTCTTGTATTTGACCACAGACACTCAGAAACTAGTAGATGTTCCCTTTTATGTTATGCTTACTAAATGTCGCAAGTCATAATCACAAACCAGCAGGCTTTAAGCCCAGTCATGTCATGTTCCCTGTGTGTGGTTTAGTTAGAGGTATTAAAATGTTTCTCTTTCAACTCCGCTTAGTCAAATGATAATCCTTTGTACCTGCCCTGGTTTCTTTTGATACACCTCATCAACTCCCGATGTGTCTTGTAGGTAGCATGCCATCTCCCACTACCCCTCTGAAGCGGGTGCTGGCCTACACTGGCTGCTTCAGCCGAGTGGGAATGATAAAGGACATTCACGAGTATCTGTCTCAGAGGCTCCGGATTAAAGAAGAGGATATGAGACTGTGGCTTTACATGAATGAGGTGAAGAGGCTCTGAAACGCACACACACACACACTTTCAGGTGCACAGCAGAATTCTAGCTGTTTTCATTTTAAATGGATAAAAGGTGAATAAATTTCAAAACAAGACAACATGTGATATGAATTCATTTCATGGCTTTATACTTTACCTTGGAATAATTTTCAGTACTGTCACAAAATAATTAATTGTCAATACATTTTAAGTTACGAAATTTATAAGGCATAATTGAACTATCCTAGATGTATCTATATTCGAATGACCCCTGCAATTATACAGTATCTCCCAGTGGGTATAGAGCAGTCGGTGATGTCGCAGTTAAGTCACTCGTCTGTGTATATACAGAATGTTTTTAGACGCATCAAAGAACAGATTTCCTTTCTTTTACTCTTTAGAAATATGGTGCATCTTTTTATTGTCAAAGGTCTGCAACTAAAAACAGGTCTTTGAATGTGTTACTTTTAAGTTTTTTCCCAATGTAGTTCACTGAATCATGTTGTTATTATTATTATTATTATTATTATTATTATTATTAATAATAATAATAATAATGAGTAATGAGATTAAATGAAAACCTAATAAGTGACATACACAATAGTATTAAAATTATAGTGACTGCTTCTCTCTTATGTCGAGACACTCTGTACAAATTATCGTAATCTGTCCCCCGACAGAATTATTTGACTCTTCTTGACGATGAGGATCATTCACTGGAGGCGCTGAAGATCCCTGATGAACAGTACATGGTTATTGAAGGTGGTTATCGATTGGTTATTATCTATGATTGTATATTATTTATTAATGAAGAGCATTATTATTCATCTTACTTGTGTTTATTTGCTTTTGTAGTGCGCAACAAAGACATGAGCTGGCCTGAGGAGATGTCATTTTTAGCCAACAGCAGCAGAATGAACAGACACAAAGGTCCAGGACAATTGAATTTAAAACATTCTGCAGTGCTGCATGTTTGTTTGAGACTGACACATTTCTATCCCTTTCTGCAGTACCCACTGAGAAAGGGGCCACGGGACTCAGTAACCTCGGCAACACGTGTTTTATGAACTCCAGCATTCAGTGTGTGAGCAACACTAAACCTCTTACAGGATACTTTACGTCTGGGTGTCACCTTTATGAACTTAACAGGTGTGTGTATGTGAGTGTGTGAGTTCTTATTTTATCATCAACATTTTTAGACATAAGACATACCATATACTGTAACATCCAACCCCATTCCTCAATACACTTACATTTTTACACATTAATTGCTTGTTTTTTTTTTTTTTGTTTTTTTTTTTTGCATTTGATTCTTGGTTTTAAAAAAATATTACTTCAAAGTTTAGCTTGTAGTATTTCACTTTTATTAAATATGAAATTAGTTTAAATTCATTTGACAACACCTATATAAAGTATGAGCTGTTTCTTGAGAAGTGCTGACTATTTTAACTTCTCTTGCAGAACTAATCCTATTGGGATGCGAGGACACATGGCAAAATGCTACGGTGATCTGATCCAGGAACTGTGGAGTGGTGCTCAGAAAAGTATTGCTCCATTGAAACTCAGGGTACACCTCTGAACTAACATTCTTATAACCAATTTGAAAGACTTTGAAATTCTCAAACTGCAAATGTTGGGTTTTATTTATTACAGTGATCTCATTTGATCTCTCCCTAATAGCGAAGATGAATTGTTCATTGGTTAGGTATTACACATGTATAACTATATACTAATGATATTGACACAGGGTGTCCATGGGTCCTTAAAAAGTCTTAAAATGTCTTAAATTCCATAATGTAAAAATAAGGCCTTAATTAGCATTAAAATGTCTGAAATTCACGTTTCAAAGGTCCTTGAACACCGTAAAGAATATTTCTTTTATTTTCGCTCGTTGGCTTTACCATTTCAAAAAGCGTGACACTGTGTTTCAATCGGATGCGGCTCATCTGTGTTTGAGTGGCTTGGTTCACATTACAGTGAGGGGAAAAAAGTATTTGATCCCCTGCTGATTTTGTATGTTTGCCCACTGACAAAGAAATGATCATTCTATAATTTTAATGGTAGATTTATTTGAACAGTGAGAGACAGAATAACAACAAAAATCCAGAAAAACGCATGTCAACAATGTTATAAATTGATTTGCATTTTAATGAGGGAAATATGTATTTGACCCCTCTGCAAAACATGACTTAGTACTTGGTGACAAAACCCTTGTTGGCAGTCACAGAGGTCAGACATTTCTTGTAGTTGGCCACCAGGTTTGCACACATCTCAGGAGGGATTTTGTCCCACTCCTCTTTGCAGATCTTCTCGAAGTCATTAAGGTTTTGAGGATGACGTTTGGCAACTCGAACCTTCAACTCCCTCCACAGATTTTCTATGGGATTAAGGTCTGGAGACTGGCTAGGCCACTCCAGGACCTTAATGTGCTTCCTCTTGAGCCACTCCTTTGTTGCCTTTGCCGTGTGTTTTGGGTCATTGTCATGCTGGAATACCCATCCACGACCCATTTTCAATGCCCTGTCTGAGGGAAGGAGGTTTTCACCCAAGATTTGACGGTACATGGCCCCGTCCATCGTCCCTTTGATGCGGTGAAGTTGTCCTGTCCCCTTAGCAGAAAAACACCCCCAAAGCATAATGTTTCCACCTCCATGTTTGACGGTGGGGATGGTGTTCTTGGGGTCATAGGCAGCATTCCTCCTCCTCCAAACACGGCGAGTTGAGTTGATGCCAAAGAGCTCCATTTTGGTCTCATCTGACCACAACACTTTCACCCAGTTGTCCTCTGAATCATTCAGATGTTCATTGGCAAACTTCAGACGGGCATGTACATGTGCTTTCTTGAGCAGGGGGACCTTGCGGGCGCTGCAGGATTTCAGTCCTTCACGGCGTAGTGTGTTACCAATTGTTTTCTTGGTGACTATGGTCCCAGCTGCCTTGATATCATTGACATCATCCTCCCGGGTAGTTCTGGGCTGATTCCTCACTGTTCTCATGATCATTGCAACTCCATGAGGTGAAATCTTGCATGTAGCCCCAGGCCGAGGGAGAGTTCTTTTGTGTTTCTTCCATTTGCGAATAATCACACCAACTGTTGTCACCTTCTCACCAAGCTGCTTGGCAATGGTCTTGTAGCCCATTCCATTGTGTAGGTCTACAATCTTGTCCCTGACATCCTTGGAGAGCTCTTTGGTCTTGGCCATGGTGGAGAGTTTGGAATCTGATTGATTGATTGCTTCTGTGGACAGGTGTCTTTTATACAGGTAACAAGCTGAGATTAGGAGCACTCCCTTTAAGAGTGTGCTCCTAATCTCAGCTCGTTACCTGTATAAAAGACCTGGGAGCCAGAAATCTTTCTGATTGAGAGGGGGTCAAATACTTATTTCCCTCATTAAAATGC
Organism: Ictalurus punctatus; assembly: GCF_001660625.3. Classification (NCBI taxonomy): domain Eukaryota; kingdom Metazoa; phylum Chordata; class Actinopteri; order Siluriformes; family Ictaluridae; genus Ictalurus; species Ictalurus punctatus. Next base: position 17,634,447 of record NC_030431.2, read on the forward strand.
AAATCAATTTATAACATTTTTGACATGCGTTTTTCTGGATTTTTTTTGTTGCTATTCTGTCTCTCACTGTTCAAATAAATCTACCATTAAAATTATAGACTGATCATTTCTTTGTCAGTGGTCAAACATACAAAATCAGCAGGGGATTAAATACTTTTTCCCCTCACTGTAACTGCCGCTCCACACCAACTTCATCTCTGCCTGTGCTGTGAGTTTGAGTCGCTTAGAACGTGCATTTAGCACGACGCGCGCCAGATTCACTTTGGTTTTACGTACAATAGTAAAATAAAAAATTCAGTGCAATAGTAATATTACAAAATAGTAAAGTATGTGTGTATATATATATATATATATATATATATATATATATATATATATATATATATATATATATACACACACACTTATATATTTATTTATTTTCTATTTTAATGTAACGCTTTGTTACATTACCCTGGCATTTAATTACAAAAAAACAACAACTCATAAACACTGCTGTGAGGGGGTTTCTAATACAGCTGCTGAGGGAGTGATGGTAAATTCGATATCTTTTGTTCTCTTCTTGACTGCCGTAATCCATCTCTCTATTTTTTTTCCTCTCTTGGAAAGTCATGGGAAGGAAATACTGGATTTTTTTTTTCTTTTTTTTTTTCAATGTTGGAACATATGGTAATGCAAAAAAGATATTTGCTCTGGTCTCCCATACACCTCTATAGAAGTTTACTTAAACCCTGAAATGGATGTATATGCATGAACACTGCTGATACCTGCAGATACACTGTGACAATATCAAATGGATTGGCATTTGAAATGAACACCTCAGTGTTTTCTCTTATTTAGTGTGCTTTATCTGATTCTTCTCTGCACCTGTAGTGGACTATAGCAAAGTATGCGCCACGTTTTGATGGCTTCCAACAGCAAGATTCTCAAGAACTGCTGGCCTTTCTGTTAGATGGCCTTCATGAAGATCTTAACCGTGTCCATGACAAACCCTACGTGGAGCTGAAGGACAGTGATGGCAGACCTGACTGGGAAGTTGCATCAGAGGTTAGTACAGCTCTAAAAATTGTAGAAACAACAATATGGCAAATTTACATTACAATCTAGTGCCCGTGTAGTTTAGTATATTGAATAGTTGATCTGTTTAAACATGGTAGCTTTTAGTTTTGTGATTTGGGCAGCTGTGCAAGTCATTTTAGCTACAATGAGCAGTGAGAAGTGCATTGCTTTCATGTTGTACTAATGGAAATCAGGAAAACACAAGTTCTGAGATCATAGTGACTGCAGCTATTACGCTAATTTGTATTTTGTACGTTTAAATAAATTCTTATAACACCGCTTGATGAATTCTGTAATCTGATTGGTCAGAAGGTGTTCATTTTCTATAACACCATGGCTCAGACAATAGTTCTGGCTGTAACTCAAATCACAGGTTTATATTCATGTGCAATTGAATAAGTTGTAGTTTCTATAAAAAACAGCTAATTCACAAGGACTTGCATGGTGGACACTTCACAATAATCCCAGTGTGTTTAATAATAAACAAATGATCACTGTTGTTATTTAATAAATAAAAATGTATAATCATTGACCTGGTTGAGAAGCATTTTTGGAATGAGTCACCATTGTCAATACTTGGTCACTGTTGGTGTATTTTCCACCATGGGAAATTATTTGGCATCTTTGGTTTCTTTATAACATGACAAGTTGCACAAATTTGCATTACTGACTTTAAGGGGGCTTTTAGACTGGCAGTTTAGTCTGAAACGGAGCACGGTCTGCATGGAAAAATTGGTATGGTGAAAGCCCTCATGCGGACCAGGAAGCGCACGGCGGTACCGAACCCGAGACTCCTACCTCTGTAGAAGGTGGTCTAAGTTCGGCTGCACTGGAACTGTGCCGCGATTCCCATGAATGTGAACGCAGCTCGTACTCTGGTCCGCATTTGTTCAGGAAGAAAAATGCTGCGCATGTGTTCTAGCCGATGATGACATCAATAGTTTCCACAGCACATGTTTACCATGAGTGGCAAGGGATTTTGTGAGTCACAGAAGAGGTCCCCTGCTGCGCATTATATCTGCTGCACATAATAGCACCAAAAAAAATAAAATAAATAAATAAATATATATATATATATATATATATATATATATATATATATATATATATATATATATATATATATATGAGAGAGAGAGAGAGAGAGAGAGATTTTAAATAAATAAAAAATAGGGTGTCGCGTTGTCTTCTCGGGAACAATCACACTCTGATTCGGACCGCAGCAAACGGTTGCTGTAATGTAGGTGAGATAACAGAATCTGACTTTCGCAGATGTTATACAGCATTAAATGAAACTATGGTTAAGTATATGTCTTTCATTAATAAATAAAAAAAATTGCCGTGGTCTAACAGGAATAAAACATGCTGTTATAGGAAAATAATCTACTTCATGGCAGGCCATGTGACACCACCCCACCGTTGATTATTTTCTGATAACAGCATGCACTGGGAAGATTTATTCCTTAATTCATAGATACTGTAACACAGGACATTTCAGTGGTATCAAACCTATTCACAAATGTAAAGTACTATTTTGTGTGTGATATGAGGGATTCATTTATTATAATATCATTTATAATAATTACTGCATGTTAAGAAAATAATTGCACTGAAGTTGTGATCTTCAAAATAGTGACCTCACATCTCGTGTTCACTGTGTCATGTCAGGCGTGGGAGAATCATTTGAGAAGAAACCGCTCTATTGTGGTGGACCTGTTCCATGGTCAGCTTAGGTCTCAGGTCAAGTGCAAAACCTGTGGCCACGTTAGTGCTCGCTTCGACCCATTTAACTTCCTTTCCCTTCCTCTGCCCATGGACAACTCCATGCACCTTGAGATCATAGGTGAGTTTGTGACATGATTGCATCATTGTAGCTTGTGAGATTTGCACAATATCCTTAACAAAATGAATCATGTATGATGTGCAATACAGTTATATGGTGTGCTGTGTGAGGCACTGTATGTGCCGACTTAGCACAGCTTGTGTTACTTAACACCGTTTATGTTTGGGTGTCTTCTTACAGTTATAAAGCTGGATGGCTCAACGCCAGTGAGGTACGGTCTTCGACTCAACGTGGATGAGAAATACTCCGGCTTGAAGATTCTGCTAAGTGAATTATGCCATCTGAGACCAGAACAAATTCTCCTGGTCGAGATCCATTTGTCTTGTATTAAGGTGCTAATTGTAATTCAGCAACCTTCCTGCTTCCTGAGGGCTGTGCTGTTTATGTCTCATCATGACTAAGTGTTTCTGTTCTAGAATTTCCCATCCGATAATCAGAAAGTGCGGCGTGCTGTGAGTGGTTTCCTATGTGCTTTTGAAATCCCACTGCCCTCTACACCTTCGCCAGACTCCTCACCAAAAGAAGCAAGCTCTGGTGAGCTCTGATGAGCCCGATGAAATTTAATTTGATCAGTAATATACCCTTTAGCTTTTGCAGCATGAGGGCAGTTTTAAAGTCTGTAAAGTCTGATGTCATAGACGTTATCAGCAGCTCATCAGTTCATTACTGTGGGGTTTTTTTTTTGAGTAGGCTATAGGATTTGTAGTTTATTTCTTATATTTTATTTATTTATTTTATTTCTTAATGCTTCCTATGTTTATAGAGGACCTTCCGAAGGTTTCAAATGGAACCAGCCCAGCAGTCTCCAGTGGTACATCTCTGAGGCTTGACATAATTCCTAAGGGCATGCCAAATACCGTGGTTCCCTGTAGCACAGAAGGCAGCCCTGCCAACGGCCTCCCTAATGGCCACATCATGTTGCACCCTGCCAGCTCCTTCACTGGGTACATCATTGCCATCCACCGGAAAATGGTGAGAGCTGGTTGTTAAAATGTCATTTAAAATGCTTTCCTCTAGGTAAAATTGAGCTTAGCATTTCTGTTTAGAATCATACTAAATATTACAAAATGCATGAACTGTTCTGAAAGGCAAACTTTCTCATGTAATTTGCGTTTTTTTTTTCCCCCTAGATGCGTGCCGAATTATATTTCCTGTCTTCTCAAAAAAACCGGCCCAGTCTGTTTGGCATGCCACTAATTGTTCCCTGTACAGCAGACACACGTGGTCGTGACTTGTACAACACCGTGTGGACACAAGTGTCCCGATTGGCTAGCCCTCTGCCCCCTCAGGAGTCGAGCAACCATGCACAAGACTGGTCAGTGTCTCAGTTGTATGACAGAATGGATGATGCTGGTTTTATTTCTTGCCAGGACTTATGCTGTAATGGAAAGGAGTGTTGTTTCTTAAGCTGCAATTTGTTTGTATTCTTCTCCAAATGCCTTGTGGGTTATGTGTGAAACTTGCACACAAACCTAAACGTGGTGAACGTAGAAATGCCGTTCAATGTTCCCATCAGTGTTCCCATCAATGTACATCAATGTGCCTGTGATGTGTTGAGGCAGTGTTGTCAGAATGTAGTTATTTTTGAACTGCCAGCATGGATTTTTTTTTTTTCCTCTCTCTCTTGTTAATTTTTACATATGTTCTTTATGACAAAATGTATAATAATACAATCCTATTGTTGAACAACTATTCAGGCAGACCATTTGCTTCACTGCGTGTTCGTTGTGCTGTTTTTGAACATGCATATCTGGCAACCCTGCTCATAGATCATGCAAGAAAAAAACATGCGCAAATAACATAAAAAATTCAACAGGTTAAACAAGACTTGACAATTTTCTAAATTTTATACACGGAGTGTGTTTAGTAGGCAGTCCCAGATCCAGTTTGCATGCTAAACTACACCCTTATTAAATTGAATGATAATCCCATTCAATGACCCATTTTGCCCATACTTATATCTGGCCTTTACTTTTCGCAGTGCTAACCCTGTGAAAGGTTTCAGAACATTTTGGATAGTGGATCTAAAATTTGTATTTTACTGTTGTGCTTTTCTTTAGTGATGACAGTCTGGGTTACCACTACCCCTTCACCCTGCGTGTTGTACAAGGAGATGGGAACTCTTGTGCCTGGTGTCCGTGGTATAAGTAAGAGTGAAGGCTATAAAATTCACGGTGTGTTAATGGGTGGATTGTACCATCATATGTGAAACATTGATCCTCTCTGTCTTGTCGTCAGGTTCTGCAGAGGCTGTATAATAGTGTGTAATGATGACAGGGCTATTGTAGGCAATGCTTGCATAGCTGTTGATTGGGACCCTACTGCATTGCACCTCCGCTACCAGACGTCCCAAGAGAGGGTAAGCTATGAATAACAATCCAGAGTAGGGCCACTGAGATTTCCAATGGGGGATTAAAAGGAGGCCCAGAGAGCCATTTCCTTATGTTGGTGTTGATCACTTATTGTATATCAAGTCAATTCGATTCAAGTGGTTTTTATTGTAATTTCAACCATATATAACTGGTACAATACACCGTGAAAGGAAACACCGTTCCTCCAGGACCAACAACACAGCACAGAACTACAAGAATCTACACACACCAACACAGAACTACATAAAATGCATGTGTGCAACAGGCACAGTAAAATACCATGCAGTGCCGACCAGCACATAGTTCTAGTGTGATTAAAGGATTCCTTGAAAAATGTTGACTTGTCTTCTCTATTTTTGGTATTCTGTAGCTGGTGGAGGAGCATGTGAGTGTGGAGCGGAGTCGTCGTGCTCAGGCAGAACCAATCAGTCTAGACAGTTGCCTGAGAGCCTTCACCACCGAAGAGGAGCTGGGTGAAAATGAGCTCTACTACTGCTCCAAGTGCAAGACCCACCGGTTGGCCACCAAGAAACTGGACATCTGGAGACTTCCACCAATACTGGTACTAATAGAGCACTTCTTCCAGAGCACCAAGCATTGAAATCTGTGTTATTGCAATCAAGAGAGATTTCCCTGTGACTTTCTATTTGTATAGTGTGCTTCTCTTTGAATACTACCATGTTTTGTTTTGTTTCCCCTGGTGCAGATTGTGCATTTGAAGCGGTTCCAGTTTGTCAACAATCGCTGGATTAAATCTCAGAAGATCGTGCAGTTTCCCAGGGATAACTTTGACCCAAGTGCATTTTTGACCCCACGGGAAGTAGACCACAATCAACAGGGGTGGAGAGGTGGTTTGGCAGAGGAGCTGTCCGAAAAGGAACATCGGACAAATTCTGGAGATCCACCCCCAATTCCCACATCACTCAACGTTAATAATATTAAAGGTCAGCTCATCACACCAAACAAAGTTGAGGCTTTTATTCAGATTCAGGGGCGTTAGCTGGACTATTAATCATCCGGGGCTGAGTCGAGATTCTTCTCCATGTATTTTTTGAAATACATCAGAAATGGTTGGATTTATCATAAAACTTGCCTCAGGTGTTGTTACTGTTTATAGGACTACCAGACCGGTAAAATATAAAACTTTTTTCTAACTAGGCACAACTAAGCTATGGGTTTAGCTGCTACAGTGCCATGCAAAGTACATTTATATTTCTTTATGCTCTGCTCATATTATGTCCATGTAAACTGGAACTCTCAGACATTTACACACCTTGTTTTCCTGCTCATCATCAGAGGATGTTACTGTTTCAGTTTCAATCTCTTTACTGGTTTAAAATTTTTTTTTTTAAAAATCTAGCGATCGGCAGAATTGAGAGCTGTCCGCCAAGAAGACAAGTGTTTCAGCATATTTTCCTGTAAACCCTGTCTGATTGGTCTCGCCTCCGTTCATTGAAGATATAATTCAAATATAAATTACAACACCGCCGTCTTCTTTTACTGACGTTCAGTTACGTAGTGACAAACCGCTTGGGGGTTACAGCCCCCAATGCCCAGGCCAGGTTATGCCCCGATTCAGATTGAAGTTAATTTCATGGTCTGTTATGCAGGGCTGGGAATGGAAGCAGTGAGATACAATCCCTGGTCCATTTGTTTACAACGTAAAACAACAACAATAACAACAACAAAAAACGAATTTTATAAAGACAGAAATATTTGTGGGGAATTCATTTTATTGTGAAAAGCACTCACATTGTCAAAGTCACAGCAGCATGTAAAATGTAAAATTTTTTTAATAAAACACTCAACAGCAAGTGTTTTTGTAATTAATATTAGAGATGCACCGATGCTTAATTTATCAGCCGATACTGATAACTGATTATTCAGAGTGATATTGGCCGATACCGATTAGTTCTGCCTTCTATAGTTCTTTAAACTTAATAATTAATTCCACAATTCTGAAGGAATGCATATAAAAACTTTCTCTTGATTTCAACAAATTGTTTCACAGTAACTGGTCTCATAAACACAAAACACATTACTCTAATCTTCAGAATTGAGTTAATGTGTTAATGTTAAAGTAAGATTTATGAACTTATTGAATGTTATTATTTCATATTAACATTGACAGAATTCTAAAAAACCTCCTGTTAGTCTCACTCACTCGCCACAAACACAAAGCATTTCTACTTCATTATTGACATCAAACTGGTAATATATAGGCCTAATATAAACCTTTTTTGATTATATTAACTCATTAACATTAACTGCATATGAAACATACCACTCTACAAATTTATTTTTCTGTGAAATATATGCTACTTTTATGTTAAATTAGACTCGACTCCGCTTCACTGCTGATCACTTCCGGTGTAAAATTTGATTAGTGCAGAGCTTACAGAGATTACAAACTGCAGTTTTGTCATCATTCCACACAAGAGACATCATCTTTACACACAGCACGAAATCGATGTGTTTTCTCGCCCTCTGTTGATTGACAGGATATAATCGGCCCTGATCATCGGATGTTTCTAAACTATCGGCCGATGGCCCATAGCGTGAAAAATAGCCTTTATCAGCCGATACATCGGTGCATCTCTAATTAATATTTTATATAATATATAACAAACAGCCTACAATTATCCAGTGTTCCATGTCAAGCTATTTTTATATTTGGGGGGAAAAAAGGGGTCAATGTCAGCAATAATTTGAATGGAAATACAGAAATTTGAAAATGCCCATATATTTCTTAAAAATTTTGATCACATTTGGAAAAGTTGCCTAGTGATAGAGTAGATGTCAGCCATTCAGGAATGTGCATAATTTTTTTTACAAAACATGATGGGAACTAATTAATGATAAGAAATTGGTTAAGTTTGAATATAGTTTAATTTATGGTTTCTAATATCCTATGTGCGTGATCCACAGATTCCCTGAGCTCTGGTAGGTTGTTGTCTTCCTCCCTCAGTCGAGGCTGCAGTCCGATCAGCAGCCCTAAAGGCGACATGTGCAAGCAGGGGCACAAGAAGGCACCCCGGCAGGACTCACGTCTGCAGCTGTCTCTCAGTCGGGAGAGCCTGGACAGTGGCAGAGAAAGTCCAGTGGAGCTGGAGCACATCAAGTCTGAGAACCAGAATGAAGCTGAAGCTACAGGCCTGGACTCCGCACTGGGGGATGAGCCAGTCAGAGACTGTGATAACGCTACGACAGTTTCAGAACTGGAGAGCAATGGCTGCACTGAGGACAGCATAGACCTGGAGGCCTCACAGGACCAAAGAGACAGGATCTGTCTGGAGCCTATCTATGATCTGTATGCAATATCGGTGAGTATCTACACATTGACACTGGTCCTCTGTGTCCAAAATTACTGTCCAGTAAGATGTTGATTTTGGTATGGGCACTTCATGTAGTGCACTTCAACAAATGACCTGTGTGTGTGATAGGAAGTTAAATGGGCTCTGTTTGGTATGTAGGTTTACAATATACAAATATAAGGTATACCATGTACATACTTACTATATTCTATTCCTAATAGTACAGGGGTGGACAAATCCGTAGCCCAGGACAAGATTTACTGTTTAGTTTTTTATTTGTAGTTGCCTAGCCGACGATTAGGTTCAACAAACCTACTCCTTATTGACTTTTTCAGAACAAAAGTAGGCCTAATGCACTTCATGATAGTGCGCTATAGCGAACGCATCTGAAGCCCATTGGCTGAGGTACGATCTGGATGACTGTGGAACTGTTCTTACCAGACTGATTAATTGAATGCACAGATGATGAATGATTTTTTCAGAACCCAGGTGAAAACTGAGTGAAATAAAGTGAAATACAATGCTATAATATAACTGTCCTGCTTACTAAACATGGCTTAACATATCAAGCGAAAAAAAGGACACTAGTCAGATCCTAATATCTTTTAGGTGCTCTGCGAGCACGACAAATCTCATAGCCGAGATTTCGGTGTGAAAACTTGATGTGCTACGTGATTGTATACTTGTTTCTTTCCTTTGGTCTGTATTAATGTACGCTCTAGTTAACTAGTTACATTATACTGTTTAGTCAAGTTGGAGCTTTCACTTCTCACTGCCTGGTGAGCTAGCTAATTAATGTAGGATTTGTCCAGTATGCAAGAATGATCATTTCACAGGCTGTGACTGACCACCTGTCAATCAGATTCCATTGTAGACTGTTATTAGATTTTTTTTTTCTTATATAGTCATAAAGGGAACGAGTGCTGCGCAATATGCTTATTCAGTTTCAGAAAACAACCTTTTCACAACCTAAAACCCTTGTGTGGTGATGATTTGTGTGTTTGCAGTGTCACTCAGGGATACTCGGAGGAGGCCATTACGTCACATATGCCAAAAACCCCAATGAGAAATGGTACTGTTACAACGACAGCAGCTGCAAGGTAAGTGTTCTCACAGGAGCCTCCAAATATATGACCGTCTCTTATATATTTATGGTGGCGCCATTGGGAATCTGTTTCTGTTAATGCGTACAGTGCACCTATTATAGTTTTTCAAATATTACCTTTCATGGAGTGTGTTATAGAGCTGTTTGTAAATGTGAAAATGTCTGAAAAGTTTCAAAAATCAAAGCGCACGACAAACGGAGTTATTGACTCCCAAAAGAAGGAACCGATTCTGAACAGCTGAAACGGGTCGTTAGTAATTCCAGAGTAACTTCCTGTACGAACCTACGTAGGTTTGTAACAAAAAGTCCTGGATCTGGTTTTCATCGGCTGCTCTCAAACAGATGGAGCTGAAACTCGTTATGGTAATGGGCGTTTCCTAATTGAAACACACGGACAGCGGTAGACCAATCACAACAGACTGGGACATCTGAGCAATCAGAGCAGAGTGTGCTCTCTGAAAGGAGGCGTTTAGAGTGAATCCTTTAGAACGGATCATCGAACCAGTCGTTTGTGACACGGGGGAGGAGGGGGAGGTAATGCTGCAGTTTAAATTATGCGCATGAAAGTGTTTTTTGACTTTGGACACATGTAAATCTATTGTATGAGACCTTTTAAAACAAAATCAGGCACATTTCAAAACCATAATAGGTGCACTTTAATGTAGCATTACGACTAACAAGACTCTTTCAGGCTTGAAATTAGTAGAAATGTAAAGAAATTGGTTAAGTAATCTTTATAATACGAAACACTAGATTAATTTGACCTATATTCAAGATATTTTCACTTCCTAAGATGTAATTTATTGCAGTGTAGCTGCAATATGATGTTCAGAGTAACAGACTAGCCCACCCCCAGCTTGTAAAAAAGATAAATTTATTTGTTTGTTTATTTATGTAGTTATGTATTTATCTTCTGCAAAACTGACTCCATTGTGAACCTGTTTCTGCAGGAGGTGAATCCAGAGGAGACCGACACCGATTCGGCGTACATCCTCTTCTACGAGCAGCAGGGAGTGGATTACTCTCTGTTCATGCCAAAGACTGACGGGAAAAAGATGGCTGACACCAGCAGCATGGACGAGGATTTTGAAACAGACTACAAGAAGTACTGTGTTGTTCAGTGATGCCTGCGCTCTCATCGGTGTCTGAGAAACACCCAAAACGATCCACTCTCTCAGATTGAGAAAGGGTTTTTTTTTTTTTGTTTTCTTCCTCTTTAACTTTTAGCCAAACTGTGGTACTGTCAAATTCTTTTTGGCTTGCACTGTCTGACAAATTGAGAAAATGTCTGTTCTCTTGGCAGTTTGTCTCGCTCACTGTTTTTAATTTCTATGTGTTAACCTGTGAATTTTTTCTTTTTAATGTACAGAATAAATTAGTAAGTGCCGGTCACATACTGTATGAAACATACGTGACAAAGGATAGTCATTCACATCAATGTGCACTTGGTACTAGTCTATTTATTGTTAAACTTTTAACAGCATCGTGATATTGATTTAAGTATGATTTTTTTTTAAGGAATAATCTTTAATGGTGTCCTGTTCATTGGTATTTTATGTAATTTTATGATTTATTATTATTAATTTCTTTTAAAGAAAGATCGGAAGATTCTAGACATCGTATTTTGTTGATAATTATGTATGCACTTTTCTATGCTTTAAGTTGCTATCTTGGTTACATTCTGCAATGTTGCACATCTTGAATGTCATTCCACGCTCGTTTACAAAGTGTCATCGTAGCATATGGCATAACCGTTGTGAAACGTCGGGGTTTTTTTTTGTGACTCGAACAGTTTTTCTCTGTGCCAACCTGATTTTGTTCATCATCCTGTAGTACAGTTTGTGCCACTGTGTTGTCAATGTTGTCTTTGCTCAGGATAACGAGAGTTATAAATTGTGTTAGCATGCCACAGAGGAAGCGCCTGAGCACTTTATTTATTTGTAGCTTACAAAAGAACAAAAAAAAGTAAGAAATTGGACCCTTCGACTTGTCAACTGTTTATTACTGAACATAAAGCATTTTACAGTGTGGACCTCTGTGCTCTAATATTCACTCTGCTCAGACAAATCTGAGATCAGTGAGTTAAACAAGTACAGATATTAGTATTGTTTTTGATTTTGTTACATTGTGCCACTATTTGACATATTTAACATCAAGAAGTTGGATTAGTAAAGCTTGTCGAAATAGTATTAAATATAACCCAAATGTGAAACCCTAGCCCTGATAATCCTTCTTCTGTGTCTTTAACTGTCTCGTGTGTTATGTTGAGTGCTAAACTGCACATGGGTAATAATTCTTATGATTGTTCTTTCTCTTTCTTCTGAAATGAGTCCTATGATAGTTGATTGCTACCTTAATAATCTACTACTGAAATGGTCTTAAAAAAAAAAAATCAGCTTTTTTCATTTTACACTAAACTATTTGATGTAATACGTATTATGTTCAAAATCAAATAATTTGCACTGGCTTATTATATACAATGTATATAGCCTATTTTCTTTCTTTCAAATATGTGTAAAAGAATATGAAATTAATATTAAACATTTAGTATGAATGAAAGCAGTGTTCATAAATGGAGTGGATCTAAGGGTGCATAGCGGATTTTGGCACAAGCTGATTGCATACGGGTGGCAGAGCCTGGACTTGTTTCATCGCTCCTTGAGGGTTGGGTGGTTCGAATCCTGCTTCTGCTCCCTGTGCGTGGAGTTTGCATGTTCTCCCCATGCTTCGGGGGTTTCCTCTGGCTACTCCGGTTTCCTCCCCCAGTCCAAAGACGTGTTATAGGCTGATTGGTGTTTCCATATTGTCCGTACTGTGTGAATGGGTGAATAAATGTGTGTAATTGTGTCCTGCGATGGGTTGGCACCCTGTCCAGGGTGTCCCCCGCCTTGTGCCCAGAGTTCCCTGGATAGGCTCCAGGCTAAGCAGTATGGAAAATGGATGGATGTTTTCTGCATGAAGAAATACCAGCCAGCTAGACATTCTGCATGTATTAAAACTTCATAGATAGCATCTGATGATTCTAATGGGCTTTATTTGACTTTAACTCTAATGCCATTTACAATGTCAAGAGAGAAGAAGTGACAATAAAATGACATCTTAACATGTGAAAAATACTTTGAATATAGTCTAATCCAGGGGTTTCCAAACTTTTTTAGGGCAAGGCCCCCCAAATGGCATTAACATTTGACCGAGGCCCCCCTTTTGCAAGATGTCTTTAAAACACATTAAAAATACAGACTTCTGAATATATCCCCCCTTTTTTTATTATTATTAATAATTACATCTTACATCTTTACATTACATTAGGAATTGATTGTTTGTGTGTGTGTGTGTGTGTGTGTGTGTGTGTGTGGTTGTCTGAAAAAAAAATCATGTATTTATTTTTACACCAAATGGTTGAGGCCCCCTGGCGGCCCCCACTTTGAAAACCACTGGTCTAATCTATGTAGAATTTCTACTCATTTCAATTGATAAATTGTCTTATTCTATTCGCAAATCATTTTGTTTCTTTCTAGACAAATGCTTAAATTAGCAAATATATATATATATATATATATCACGACTGACAAGACTATTTCAAGCCTGAACTTGGTAGAAATGTATAAAAAATGGTTTAGTAATCTCCTGTTTGGTTTATTATAATCTTTATAATATATACTAGATCAATATGAATATATTCAAGATATTTTCACTTGCGAAGATGTCATTGTTTGCATTGTAGCTTTAATGATGTTCAGAGTAACAGACTGGCCCACCCCCATCTCGGAAGAAAGATAAAGAAGGTTACTATAGTTCATTGCAAGCATACTATTTTAAAATGCTCCAATCTTACAGACCATGAGAAGAACAAGCATTTTCTTCTGCAAAACTAACCATGTCTGGGGGTCTTTTCATTTGGGAATAGACTTCTTTGGGTGAACTATCCTTATTTAATAATTTTATTGAATGTCATTCATGCATAGACTATTTATTTGTGTTTTTGATTAATGTATTATTAAAGAAGGCTTGTTTTCTTCCAACTTTTCCATTTTGCACACTGTAATCAGTGTTTGTTTGGATCTGGCTTTGATGAGGTCTAAAAGAACCTTCTTATCTAGTCAATGTTTTTAGGCTTGATTTTTGAGATCAAGTGCATGCTTACAGGAAACCACAACGAAAGTTGAATGTTCCATAGAGAGCAGTAAAGAATTCAGCTATAGATTACGAAAGGAAAGTAACACCCCTCTTTACCCCAAGAAGAACCATGAAGCGAAACTAGATGAAACAAACTATGAATGGTTATGATAGCAGGTTGAAGTTGATCTTCACTGGTAGGTTTATCTATTTTAATCTGCAGCTCTTTTATTTTGCCATTCTCTTAGCCTTTTTTTGAGGGTACATACTGTGACCATCATGTAAAAGCTAAGTGATTCATAATGATGATGATAAAGTTCTATTCTATACCAAATAATATTGTAATCGTGATCAGAGGTCAAATGAATTGAACTGATTTAACTACGTTTTACTCCAGGTTGTGTTAAACTTGTCCCACTGATGTCCAAAAATCAGCTTGCTCTCAAAACTATGTCTTTTAATTATGAAAACATATTGACTTGACAGACATTCACATTGCACATTACCAAAATTGTGTTTTCTTGTCTTTCTTTCTTTATTTATTTAAAAACATTGACTAGATAAGAAGGTTCTTTTAGACCTCATCAAAGCCAGATCCAAACAAACACTGATTACAGTGTGCAAAATGGAAAAGTTGGAAGAAAACAAGCCTTCTTTAATAATACATGAATTTTTTAAATTTATTTATTTTTTTAAAGCAGCATTCGCATCCATATTTTCTGGTTTTATGGATAAAATGTCACTTAAAGTCACAGTATTGATATTGATAGGAACTTGTTAAAGTTACAGCTGGCTGTAAGACCACTGATCCAGTGTGTAAAATTTGGGACCACCTTTGAAGGCAGAGAAATATTAATACATTATAAACATGTAATTCAGAAAAAAGCAAAATGCATGAATGAATGTGTCATGTAAGGCAATGTCTATGTGCGTACTACAAAACATAATGTTTTAGAAAATGCTTGTGTGTAATGCTTATACACGTTTGCACTTTTTCATGCAAAGTGACAATAATTGTAGACATTTAAATATAGAAGTGTTAGAATCTGCAATTAATCTCAGAAGCCAAACCTTCATTACCTTTATTTATTTCAATTTGCAGTAGTAATTATAATGCAATCATGGAGACGTTAACCTTGGCATTTATGTTAACATTCATAAGCATGTAACTCTGAAATTAACAGCTAGAACATTTTTTAAAATTAACTTTCCAGTAAATCTTTACCAACATTACTTCAAAAAAAGTAATTAATTACTCATGATTAATTACAGTGTCAAATTTGTACTTAAATTACTGACTAATTACTCTGTCTGAAAAGTAATTGCATTGCTCATTACTAATTACTTCTTAAAATCCATATCAATCTTGACCACATGGACAATATAAACGAAACTCTTCTTTTAATTTAAATTTGAGTCAAATATGGAATAGTTTAACCTATTAACCTGTGAGAACCCAGACCCGTTTCTTCTTATAGGAAAAATATGGGGGATATGAAAGTGACCATATAGAACACATTTCCGAAATGCTTTTTGAAATACAACCCCTCCTTATGAAAGATCTATAATGTTACACGTGTCACATTGGGCGTTTATAGTAAATATTTTATGTTACATATATGTTACATTGGGCGTTTTTTCCTCAACTGGAAAAAAAATGAATTGTCAGTTTTTTGCTTAATAACAGATTTTCCTATTTATTTGCTTTTCCATAACATATCAAAATGATTACTTTGCTGGGTAGGTATAACAAAAAATATATATATTTTTCAGAAATAATACAGTTTTAGCATTTTATTTGCTTTTCCACTAAATATTTTAAAACTACATAACTGTGAACATTAGGTTTAACAACAACAATTTTTCAGAGTTGACACTGGTTTCCCTTTTTATTAGCCACAACATATCCCAAAACTATAACTTTGATGGTTATAGTTATGTAGTTACACAACAACTTAATTTTACAAAAAAAAAAAGACAAAAAACAAACAAAACAAAACAAAACAAAAAAACAGCCTTTTTACTTTCATTTCCATAACATATATCAAAATGATACCTTTTCCGGGAAAGGTTTAACCACAAATTAAAACATGAAAATGTGCAAACTGAATAAAAATAAATGACTACCTCACACTGGAGGTCTTCTCGACAAGCTAAACATGTAAACAGTGCAACAACATTGTAAAAACATGTCCCTTGTGCAATAAAACTGTAAGAAAGAAAAACCCAAAACGCTCAGTATAAGCAAAACTTTTCCACCAAATTCTCTATAATCAAACCATTGTTATCACCTTGTTAAGCATTCTTGGAAATTTAGCCTAGTGGAGATGGAAGCATTTGAAACAATTTCTTTCCTCAGTGAAGCAACGACGCACATCACATTTCTCACAGACAGTGGTGGTTACATGGACTTTGCAGACTTTGCAATGGTGTCACATTTCGCATCCCAGTGTGCAACCCGGTTGGTGTGAACATCATCTGGTACTCCAACATGAACTCTCTTGGGTGGTGGTGGTGATTGTGAAGATGTGCCGTGAACTGTTGGGTGACCCCTCTGTGAATTCAAAAGAACCAGGCTAGTGGCAACCTCTGCCTGGAAGCTCCTTTGTTTCAATGGCTTTTGGACACCAAGTAGTTGATAGTCACGGCGGTAGATCAATCATGCATTAACAAGGCCCAACATGATGGTTTGGCAGAACAAGTAGAGGCACCACCTACATGATCTCATATGGTATTTGTACCTCGTGACACATGCATCAAGGAAGTCTATTCCCCCCATGAATTTGTTTTACTCCTTCATAATGTGTGTATGTTTGTCAGATTTGCTCCAGTGTTGAACTTTGTCTTGAGGTTCAACTGCACAGTAGGATGAGATCAGGGTAACAGATTTGTTGTCATACCACCTGACAATGATCATGCTTTGCTCCTTCTCCACCATGGCATCAACAGATCCTCTGCCTCGTTTGGCAAGACTTTTCTCATCTTCAAGCTGACAACCAGCTAAGCGATTGCAACGGAGTGTTCCTACAAAGTAGATCTGTCACTGAAGAAGCTTGAGAACCAGTGCTAGAGAGGAATTTTTTATTTTTTTGTAGTTTTGGTTTGATGAGAGAGTTTCACACAGCTAAATCACAATGTCACCTCCTATACCATTGGTGTTTTTTCCCCCAGTGCTACCTTGATAGAGCACAAAATCACATAGGATTGCTCATCAATAGAGTTGTGCTCTTCTGGGGTGATATCCAGGCATTGTTTGTGAACATACAATTTTCAGCAGGGTCTGAAAATGGTTGTGAGACATGTTGTCAGCGACCATGGGACACCTTGTGTTATTTTCCCAGTATGCACGATTTCCCGGCATTTGTTGCAAACCCATGCGCAGATAGAGGCCAATCAATATTTCCAATTCGTTAACAGTGGTGTTAACATTTCTCTGAGCTTCATATTTTTGCACACTGTACAAATTAGATTATTCCTTCAGTAACTCAAGCATTTCTACAGTTATGAACATTCTGAAATGCTCCAGGGGTGTGTGAAGATTGTCTGGAGGTGTGACACTCAAGATTAAATGCCTGCAAAATAGGACCAATGCACAATATTAAACTCTTTTTTGTTTGTTTGTTTTAGTTACAGATATGCAAAATTGTTTCATAATACATTTCTTTAACAATTTCATTCATTTGACGTTATTTTTATGTTTACATTTGTTTAAATATGTTTTGAAATGAACTGCAGAAAATACATCACTTCAAAATAAATGAATCAGCTAAATTAATTGAGCAGCTCATCACCATTTTTCTTAATGTGACAAAGACGCCACATCACAGTTTCATCTACTTTTTTAAGGTTAACTTCCCGATGTGACACACATCACTACGATATTTTCATAACTTGTTTTATATAAAGTTGTTCAAGAAATGTGATCAAAACAGGTTAAATGTAATATAGGACATGTTATTAAAACATTACAATGGTTAAATGGGTTGAAACATACCTTAAGTAACAAAAACAAGCCTTTTAAAAAATTGTTAACACTGCAACATGTGCCAACCAGGCAGACCACCATTTTGCAAATTATGTCATGGTAACACAAAACTCACACATTGTCACATGAGGTTCAGTAGATGTCACTTAGGGATTTCCTGCTTAAAAAGGACCTTTCCAGATCATCAGTATTTGTGACACCTTTGTCACTGTGGGTTCTTACGGGTTAAGCGTGGCTTTATTGACCCATTTTTAATACGAAAATGTAAACAAATGAGATAAACTGGCTTAACAATAAAAGCTACTGCTTCGGCGAGGGACCAATAGTGTTTTTTCCCCATGACATGACATAACTTACAGCTAACGAATTTAAAGGGGCTGAGTTAAATAAGAAACCAATTTTATCTTTAGATGATACATTTTGATTTTAAATACAATATTGTTTTATACATGTTTGTTGAAAGTCTATAAATTATGTAATGCAAGTACATCATAAGTAACTATACTTAAAGACAATGACAGACAGACAGACAGGCAGACAGACAGAAGAACCTCAACCATCTGAAAGAATGAAAGAATATTGCATGGAAGAGTGGCCAAAAATTCTAGCAAGCCTTGTGGACAATTATGCAAAATGCTTACAAGAGGTTATTTTTGCTTAAGGGGGCAATACTAGCTTCTGAGGCAAAGGGTGTACTTACTTTTTCCACAGAAGAATATCACATCTACTGATATTCTATTGATTCTGTTGAAGAAATTATTGAAAAAGTTCATTTTCCTTGCGGTTTTTTTCAACTTTATTAATAGGCACTGTTTCAAAGTTTAGCAAATGTTTGCTTGTCCAAATATGTCAAAAAAGCCAACAATTTCCACTGGGTCTACTTATTTTTTCACATGACAGTATGTGCTTTTTGAAATCATTCTTTGTTGTTATAATAACCTCCACTCTTCTGGGAAGGCCTTCCACTGGATTTTGAAGCATGGCTGGGGAGATTTGCACTCATTCAGCCACAAGAGCATTAATGATGTCAGACACTGATGTTGGACGAGAAAGCCTGGCACTTAATCAGCATTTCAGTTCATCCCAAAAGTTCAGTTCAGTGGGGTTGACTGTGTAGGACAAATTTGGCAAACCATGACTTCAAGGACCTGTCATGCTGGAACAAGTTTGAGCCTCTTAATTGCAGTGAGACAAAATCTTAATGCTACAGCATATGAAGACATCCCAGACAGTTGTGTTCTTCCAATTTTGTGGAAACAGTTTGGGGAAGATCCACGTATGGATATGATGGTCTGGTGTCAACACACTTTTGGACATACAGTGTATCATACTGGATTGACCACAGTATTTTATTGTAGAAAATATAGATTTTTTAAAAAAGATTTATTTCATTTTATAATTTTTTTCTTTTACATTTTTTTTCTTTATTATTTCAGATGTATAGGCCTACACCAAAGCAGAATACTGGCATGGCATCAAACTATTCAACAACAACACCTGCCTACACAACAGCACACAACAGCGCAAAGGAAGAAAATTTTAGATGTGAAAAATCATATGGTAAGACAGGATTTTAAGAAGTTACAGCTTTGTGTGTATCCATTAGCACTTAAATCTGTTTGACTGGGTGGTGAAGGAATGAAAAATAAAAGCTGACGTTATGTGTTGTAACTTCATTCTGTGCAATATATATATATATATATATATATATATATATATATATATATATATATATATATATATATATATTTTTTTTTTTTTCAATCTTGATTTTCAGATGGAGAAAGCTTGCTGCTGTGCATAATTATAACTCTGTTTGCTTCAATATTTCTGGTCATCATAATGTCTATAACATGGTTAAAAACGTGAGTTTACTCCTTATCTATGCCAACCCAGACTTCTATATTTCGAAAGCCTTTTAAT
Organism: Ictalurus punctatus; assembly: GCF_001660625.3. NCBI lineage: Eukaryota > Metazoa > Chordata > Actinopteri > Siluriformes > Ictaluridae > Ictalurus > Ictalurus punctatus. Next base: position 17,654,164 of record NC_030431.2, read on the forward strand.
CTGAGATGCGCACAGCTTAATAGCGTTTAACTCCTCTAGGTATCGGACCATGAAGCGCAGAATTAGGAGTCTGCAGAACACACAGCAGCAGGCACTGTTTCTTCCATCTGCTGAAATTGATCCTTCAGAGGAGAGCTCTAGGCCTAAACAAATTATTACAGTCCAGCTGGAACAAAATGCCATTTCAGCTTCTGAATTTAACCTGCAAAGCATGAAGTCAGCTGTAAGATCTCTCTGGATAGATGTATAAGTGTTTTTATTACAAGAAGGATGACCTAATGTTGATCATCTAAAACTATATTTCACAGAGTTCCTCATTTAACAAAGCTAATCTCATGATGCATCAGCTCATCAAAGCTGGAAAAGAAAGCATGCTGTATAAAGCAAAAATGACACACGGTGCTATCAAAGGCCACACCATGTTCACCTGCAAAATCTACAAAATGGGTAAGGTTTTGACCCTTTAGAATTTTTTCTTGGTTTAAACAAAGACCTCGTAGTTTAGTATGTTTTTGATCTTTGCGTTTTAGCCGCTAAACCCAAGCTGGTCAAAAGGGAGGTTATGATCATGCGGACTTTAAACACACACTCGAATCTGCTACAACTTGTAGACTGGAACATCACAGAAGGTATGATGTGATCTTTCCTGTCATCTTTCCTGTCACACTTGCAAGACACTGCAGGTAGAAATGACAATTCTGGCCGCATCAGTAAAAAAAGTCTTATTTTAAACTGTAGGAACATAAGTATCAAAGCCCAACAGAAAAAATTGATTTCAGTGTAAAATCACATCGTCATATAACCCAGAAATGATGCCATTTTATGCAGTGTCTTTATGATATACAGGTCAATTTCCTTTGTGAACATAATAAACCACACTAACTAGAGTAGAAGCATGTGAAACCACATTTAAAATTTTCTTCTCATCAGGTTTCTTCTATATTCAGACAAATGAAAATCTCGGTTTCTAGATGATTTCTGCGTTCATGAATTTTTCACATGCACATTCCAATTAGAAGGATATTACAGAGGAATTTCCCAAAATGTTGATTATTGCTGGACTTATTTTAGATTTTATACTAAATATATGCCAATTTATGGCATAAAATAGTTTTGTGCATTTCTTGTTATAAATGTTCTATTTACTTGTAGTGTATTTCCATAATCAGTGTCGAAAGTTGTACTGAATAATAAGTTGTGAATAATAAGCAACCGAAAGGATTGCTTTTAGTATATTGTCCTGCAATAATTGCTTATTTCTGTTCAGCTCAATACAGATTCATAAACTTGCTCTGTTATTACATAATAACATAATATTGTTTGTCTGTGTGTCAAAGTGCCCTATATGTTAATTATGGAAAATGTGGAACATGGCAACCTGCACACCTACCTTAAAGCCAATAAAGATAGACTGTGCAAACAGGAAGAGCTACAGCACCTCTTCACCATTGCACTTTACCACATAGCACAGGCCATGGACCATCTGCACTCCAAAATGGTACTTGTACTCAAGCTCCATCTGTATATTCTTCAAGCTACATGACTTATTATAGTGTGATGCATTGACTTGTTATGTGATCATCAGATATTGCATTGCAACCTGGCACTGAGGAATATCATGGTACAGAGATTTCCCCATGAAGTAAAAGTGGCCGAGTTTGGCTTGGCCAGAGACATAACGAGGGGGTTGAGACTCTCGGGAAACTGCGAGAAGACCGACAGTGTAAGGCTTTTAGCTTTCTCAAGTTTAAACACAACATAGGTTATGGCATATTTCAAGTATGGGGCAGCTGTGGCTCAGGTTTTACAGCAGGTTGTCCACTAATCGTAGGGTTGGCGGTTCGATTCCTGGCCCACATGACTCCACATACCGAAGTGTCCTTGGGCAAGACACTGAACCCCAAGTTGTTCCCGATGGCAAGTTAGCACCTTGCATGGCAGCTCTGCTACCATTGGTGTGTGAGTGTGTGAGTGTGTGTGTGAATGGGTGAATGAGACACAGTGTAAAGCGCTTTGGATAAAAGCGCTATATAAAAGTGTGCCATTTACCATTTACCAAGTAGACAAAAAGGAAATATTGTTTGTCTTTGCACAATTTTGCCTGAAAACATCATTCAGTCTCTGTACATTTGCTGGTCATATGCATGACTAATGCTACGTAGTTTGCTAATGAATTAATCAGAAGTAAAATATCCTGTAAGTAACTAATATAACCAATATTTACCAGGTAGCTAGAACTTGACATGCTGCCTAAAAGATTATGTTTGCTGATGGAGTTGGTGCAAGCCTAACTTGGCAGAAGCAATGAAAACAGGCTAACTTAGTAAATAAATATAGCCAGTTAATGTTAGTAAATTAATGGAACTCACCTCAACAGACTTTTTCAAATTAGATGGAGTTCATGCCTTCTAGGGAAGCAATGGAGACGCTTCATTTTATATATGAGTGTTTACTTACTCTAGCATATTGAAATATTTTACTGAGGTAGGGCCAGGGGCGTTCATCCTCAAGTTCCATACTGCAGTGAAGTGGTTTATCCATATTCAGACTCTTGTGTCTCCATACAGAAGCTAATTCCCTTTAGATGGTACCCTCCAGAATACTTCAAAGAGAACTTATACGGATTTAAAGGAGATGTCTGGGCTTTTGGAATTGTAATCTGGGAGATGCAAACATTTGGTAAGTGGAAGGAATAGAGTTATAAAAGAATGTCCGATTATATGAAATGCTTAACGATCCTGTATATCTACTATTGATTTTAACCCTTCATTAATATCTTTTAGGCACTGTGCCATACCCCGACTTGAAAACATCAGGGGAAGTTGTGTCTTATTTATGTGCTGGCCACAGGACACGAGAACCAGAAGAATGCAGGCCAGAATTGTGAGTAGCTGTGGTAAAACATTCTGACTCATTTCAAATTAGAATGATCTGTAATACAGGGTGGAATAATAAACATAATTTTTACTGTTGATTGTGGGTAGATTGTATCATTTCCATGATAGTCAGTATCAACCTCAACTCTCAAAACGCCCAACCATCTCCAACAGAGGAAATGTCAGTTGTAGGGTTTCTCAAGAAACTGAACTGCCTGTAAGGGTGCTAAATTAAACCCTTTTGTATAAACAAAAATGAATATTATTGCCATGGCTGTCAGAACAAAAGAGTCTTTATAGTGTAATATCCATTTGTTCATTAATTCTTCAGTAATTTCTAGATGTGAAGCCTATACCGAGAACACTGGATATGAGGCACGAATAAACGCTGGATGGGACACCAGTCCATCACAGGACACCATTCACACACACATTCACACCTAGGGGCAGTTTAGAGAAGCCAATCCACCTACAGGCCTGTTTTTTGGAGGTGGGAAGAAACTGGAGAACATGGAAATCCATATGGACATAAGGAGAATATGCAAAAGTTATTCTTATTATATTCCTGCCCCAATAACACAATATGTGTAAAACATTGGGTAACCAAAATCATGCTTAACTGGGTCCTATCAATCTGAATTACTTATTGTTCCTGTTAAAGACTTTCTGGAGCATTAACCCTATATACACTCATCAGTCACTTTATCATGAATACCTGTACACCTGTTATTTATGCAGTTATGTAATCAGCCAATCATGTAGCAGCAGCACAGTACACGAAATCATGCAGTTACTGGTCAAGAGCTTCAGTTAATGTTCACATCAAACATCAGGATGGTGAAAAAAGTGATCTCTGTGATTTTAACCATGGTATGGTTGTTGGTGTCAGATGGGTTGTTTTGAGTATTTCTATAACTGCTGAGTTCCTGGGATTTTCACACAAAACAGTCTTTACAGTTTACACTGAATGGTGTGGAAAAACAAAAAAACATCTTGCAAGCTGAGGGTCTGCAGACGGAAACATCCTGTTGATGAGAGATATCAGAAGAGAATGACCAGACTGGTCTGAGCTGACAGGAAGTCTATAGTACCTCAAATAAGCACTCTTTACAACCATGGTGTGCAGAAAAGCATATTGAAATGCACAACACATCAAATCTTGGGGTGGATGAGCCTCTTAAACTGAGTCATGTAAACTGGATAGTTGAATACTGGAAAAAGACCAGTTGATTTTTCTTCTAATCTTCAACGGTCCAGTTTCCATGAGTCTGTGCCAATGATTGCCTCAGATTCCTGTTCTTGGCTGACAGGAGTGGAACCCAATGTGATCTTCTGCTGTTGTAGCCCATCCACCTCAAGGTCAATGTTTTATGCATTCTAAGATGCTCTCCTGCTCACCACGGGTGTAAAGGGTAATTATTTGAGTTACTATAGACTTCCTGGCAGCTAAAGACAATCTGGCCATTTTCCTCTGACCCCACTTATCAACAATGCAGTTTCGATTCTGTGTACACTCTAGAGACTATTGTGTGCGAAAATCCCAGGAGATCAGCAGTTTATTCAAACTAGCCCATCTTATACCAACATCCATGCCACGGTTAAAATCACAGAGTTCACACTTTTCTTCATTCTGATGTTTGATCTGAACATTAACTGAAGCTGAACATTACCTGTATCTGTATGTTGTTTTTTTGCATTGAGCTGCTGCCAACTGATTGAATGATTAGATAACTGCACGAATGTGCAAGTGCACAGGTTATTATTATTCCTAATAAGGTGGCAGTGAGTGTATTTATCAAATTTTCATCAGTAAGGAAATTAAAGATTTATCATAATATTTATAAAAGAACTTATTTTTTAATAATAACAAAGTTAGCATCAGGTATGAACACTGAACAATGAGAATTAATGTATACTGCAGGCTTCAAATGATGAGAGACTGTTGGCAAGACTCCTACATCACAAGACCTTCCTTTATGGATATTGTCAACGTTCTGGAGAACATTCTGGAAAATGATCGTGTAAGTGCTTTTCAGTTACCAGGCTGTAGTATGCAGATATTTCTGAATGTTTCTACTGTGTTTCTTGCCGTAAACACAGACGATAATGATGGGCATCATTTTAAAAGTAGTATTCTTTGTCTAAGAATGTTGTAAATATAAAATATTAATAGGAAACTATCAAACTAAAAGATTTGTGCATATCTGTTTGTGTCATTTGTAGGACTATGTGGATATGGACACCAGCACTGTCATTGTATAAGTCGAGTCTGAAGATCGAGATTAATTATTATAACTGGCGTTAACATCCAAAAATTGATGTTAAATCCAAAAATGGATTGTTGGGTCTGGTTCTACAAATTTTTGATGATTTCGGCAATTTCAATAGATAAATGTACAAGAATTACTATGTATATTTAAGCATAAGTTCACCCTGTGATTACTAGCTTTTGAAAGCTCATCTGTCTGTTTCTAAGTACAATATTACCATATTAACTATGTTGAGTAAGTTGTACTCGGATAACTCTGTGCTGGTTAAAGAAAATAAATTTAGTAGTCAAAATAATGAAGCAGAATGGAGCTGCGCTTGAATGACCCTTTTGAATGACAATCAAAAATTGTAAGGCATTTGCTTTCTAATTGTTTAGTAGTCTAAAGCATTTCATATGCAAAAGATGTATCAAATGTCCCATGTATATAACTACAAAATGTAATTATTTATTATGTGTTGCATTAAAGGTGTAATGATCTAAGAGTTTGGATCGATAAATAAAATAAAAGGCAATGATTGAAATTAATCGATGCAACAATTATAAATCTATTATTATCGAAAAAGAACAAACAACTTGTATGTAAAAATATATTTTTTACACTGATGTGTAGATAATTTAATACACAAGGTGATTTGCCCACAATTCTATAAAATAATCATTCTCTAAGTCATCATCATTTGCAAATTATTTGTAGGCCTCACATATCATTTGGAGGCTACTAAATAGAATTGTATCGAATCGCATCTCATCGTATCATGTCGTTTTGTATTGTATCATATTGTAGCAGATTCAGTGGTATCATGAAATATCAAATCTTTGTTATGAATTGAAAAGGTGTGGAAGTCAGAGGTTTACACTCCGATGTTGCATAGAACGTAATATTGATTTGATCATTTTCATGTTACGGATCAACATGTGTGGCATTAACTGACACAGTACAGGTCATATGTGAATATATGTGTTATGTTTTAATATGTGTGTATATACACTATATATATAAGTTGGGAACAGATTTTTTTTTTCTGTGTGATTATAAGAATGTTTTTTAAGATTGCAAATTAAAATGGGGCATTAAGATGGGCAGTGGTAGCTCAGTGGTTAAGACGCTGGGCTACTGATTGGAAGGTCATGAGTTCAAGCTGCCACTGTTGAGCAAGGCCTGTAACCCTCAGCTGCTCAGATATATAAATGTAAGTCACTCTGGATAAGGGCATCTGCCAAATGCCATAAATGTAAAATTCAGTGTAGTTTATTATTATTTATTTATTTATTTTTACAAAAACAGGACATAAAATCCTTTTCAACTGTACAAGCAAAGTGCTTCTGTGGTTTTTAGTAATTATAAAATTCACTAACCTACATCCTCAAAAGCACTTCATATACAGTATGTGCAGCTTTTCAGCTGCACCCTATGCTACTATGATTACAAAGAATTACTGATGCAGAAATAAACAAGAGCAATAAAAGAAATGCCCATATATATATATATATATATATATGTGTGTGTGTGTGTGTGTGTGTGTGTGCGCGTGTGTGTGTATATATATATATATATATATATATATATATATATATATATATATATATATATATATATATATATATATATACACATACATACATACATATTTATGATTATATATAACATGCAGCATCTTCACCGTCCATGCTTTACCCACCCCACTTGCTGCTCTGACGTTGTGTTTACGTAGGATATGTGACGTAGGAAAAAGCTAACAGCGTTGGCTAGCTGGCTAATTTTGGAGTCGAGTCCAATTCTGATTCCTGGTGTTGGGAATCGCTAGAGTCGATTCCAATATGGAGCCGAATCGATTGCACTGTGTAGAGTAAACGTCCCGTAACTGAAGAATCGACTGCTTATGGTGTCGACTCCCAGCCATAGAATACGCGACAACGGAGGAGCTGTGATTGTGGAGGGTGACGGTTTTTGTTTTGCTGGCTTAGTAATAGTAAATAGTGGATATCGATGAAGAAAATTTTATAAAAGGTAAGCTGACATTTATTTTTTTGCGTTTTATCTGACTAAAACTGTCATTTATTTAGTGGGAGTTAGCTAGAAGGGTGTGTTTGTGTTGGGGCGAGATGAGCGGTCAAGATCATGGAGGATGAACTGGTTAGCGCTGGCTACTAATAGCTCGATGACAATTTAGCTCGGAAGATTATTTCGTTTAACTAATTTAACGCATTTTACACTGGATAATTGTGTCATAACATTTCAACATTTTGAGTTGTTATACCGTTATTAGCTAGGTAGTTAGTTAGCTACTTCCTCCAGCTAGACGAATGTTAAATGCGCAGCTAACGGGACGGCCCACGCTAGCTCGGTGCTACGTGATATTGCAGATAAACACACAAGCCCGGAAAATGCTAATGCTGGCGTTATAGCTCAATACAAGTGAAAAACACTTATATAAAAGTGTATTTCGATATTATTCAAGAATTTGACGATACACGTCACGATATAAGAGAAAACTCGATACATTTAATAGACTAACACTTACCACAAGGCCTCGTTATTAACCAGGTTTTGGAGTCATTTTAAATCCAAGTAATAACACAGTATTATAACGAACAGAGCCTCGAACTCACTCTGACACTGCACTGCGGTCCCTAAATGCCAATTATTTAAATATATTTTGTTCAGGAAATGTAAGCAGGCACCACATTTACCGGTGCTCTTATAAATATGTGTAATTCTCAAACTTTTTGCGGGGTTCAGAGTACAGACCTCCTTATGCTTGTAGCACAGATTTATTTTAACATCCTCCTCTGACTAGCTAACAAAATATAAGCCAAGAGCAATTTCATTAGTGAACTCTCACTCACAGCATCTATATATTGTAACTATAACTGTTTCAGTAGTACCTGAGTCATTACACCATTATAAATATAGAAATAGAATAGAAGGATAATAATTTTCAAGACCCTAGGAATAAGGACCCTGGACTATGAAAATCATTTACTAAAATACCATATTGGAAGCTGTCTAGGTAGGTAGTGTTTTTAATCAGTGATATGATACCAGTATCAATGCTTTAATTACCTGATACTGATCCAATTCTGACATAGTAACCTCTCGCCTTTAAATACGCCACTGCATAAATGTTGTTTCAGTTAAAGTGCACCTATTATGGTTTTTCAAATATTACCTTTCATGGAGTGTGTTATAGAGCTGTTTGTGAATGTAAAAACGTCTGCAAAGTTTTGAAAATCAAAGCGCATGACAAACTGAGTTATTGACTCCCAGAAGAAGGAATCGATTCTGAACAGCTGAAATGAGTCATTAGTGATTCCGGACTTTACTTCCTGTACGAACCTACATAGGTTTGTGAAAAGAAAAAGTCTCGCCTCTGGTCTTCATCAGCTGCTCGCTGACAGCGGTAGACCAATCACAACAGACTGGGACATCTGACCAATCAGAGCAGAGTATGCTCTTTGAAAGGAGGAGTTTAGACTGAATCCTTTAGAACGGATTTAAGGAGTCGTTTGTGACACTGTGGGGGGGTAATGCTGCAATTTAAATTATGAGCATGAAAGTGTTTTTTGACCTTGGATGCATGTAAATCTAGTATATGAGACATTTAAAACAAAATTAGGCACGTTTCAAAACCATAATAGGTGCGCTTTAAAGATGCCGCTGCATAAATGTTGTTTCAGTTAAGGGGATTCATTATTTTCTATTCACTACAATAGACTTTCTTAAAGTTTAGAAAGCATAGCTTACAGAACCTGTGCACAATTTTTGAAGCAAGGTACTTGTTTAAATCAGGATTCAATTGAAACGAGTTATTTTTTCCTCTGAAAATGGTAGTTTGCTAAATAGTTAATAAATTGCTCTTCCACCAACCCTTTTCCAGAGGTGTCTGGTTCTGTGCCATGTCTTTGGAGAGCACGTCAGACCTGGTTAACGAGAACACGTGTGTACCCTCCTCACTCAGCCTTGATCTGCGCTGCCCACACAGTGCTCTACTGGACACAGAGCTAAGCCCAAAAGGCAAAACGAAAGGCTCGTCCACTCCTTCTTCTTCTTCTTCTTCTTCTTCTTCTTCTTCCAAGAGCCGCCATATCTACGCCAGCACCACCTCCTCACAGCTCCTCACTGGCATCATGGGCGGCCGGGACGATGACATGTCTCACCGCGAGGAAGAGCGAGCAAGGAATCAAGAAAACGAGCAAGGTCACTCCATCTCTGGGAGCAACGCCAAGTGGATGAAGGAAGGTCAGAACCAGCTGCGCAAAGTCGCAGAGCAGCAGCAGGACCTGAACAGAAATCCAGACCAGAACCTTAACCTGACGGAAAACGAGAACGAGTTTCCGGACGGGAACCCAAACCAGAACCACATGCTTGAGGAGCAAGAGCATGATGTGGAAAACAATAAGAACCTGAAGGTCCTCTGCTCCGACATAGACATCAGGAATACTGCCAATGAACCTCTACTGATCGATACCTCTGAGATTCCCAAGAGCAAGGAGCAAGAGGAAGACGAGGAAGAGGATGAGGAGGAAGAAAGCCTACCTGCCAGTGGTGGAGAGAAAGACACCGATTCCTCTGAGGCACAGAGCAGCAGTGAGTCGAGAAAAAGCGGTGAAGGTGGGAGCAAGAACAGATGTTTACTGTTCAGCAAGAGTGGCGCTCCCAGTGATGAGGACTCCAGTTGTATGTCTCTATCTCAGGGGAGCACGGCCACCAGCACTCCTGATGGAGATACCGGTAACTCTGGCTTTATTCCTACTGGATTAGTTTTTAATGACTATGTTTACATGGACAGCAATAATCTAATTATTGACCTTATTCTGAATAAGACAGTATTGTGATTAAGGTGTTTACATGAGTCGCTTTTAGAATATTCCTTTCATGTTCCTGTTTTACATGTTATAGAACATAGATCGATTAACAGCACACGTCATTACGTCCCCGCGCCACGCCGTCCGACGTTCCCTCCAGAATTTCACGTATTGACATATGCTTCCTCTTCGTTATGGTACCGTACACAGTTTTGGGTGTTTCGTTTTTAATTTTACGAAAGCTTCAAGTGCAGTTAATTATTTGTCATGCTATCCATGCAAATAGACAACTGCTTGAAGCCGTGTACTTACCTACTATATAGTAGCTGAAATGCATGTATTACGCCTAATATGTAGCAGTTAAGAATGCGGTTTCAGACGCAACCGTGCTCTCTTGTTTGCCGTTAAACGGTTGAGCACTGCCGTGTGTGTGTGTGTGTGTGTGTGTGTGTGTGTGTGTGTGTGTGTGTGTGTACACATGTCCTGTTGCACAATGCTGTGAAAACTCCCACATGACGTTAATAGTGTGATTAAGGTGTTTACAGGTCTGTAACGCACGTCCATAATGCGACTAAAACAGGAATACTCCACAGGTCTTAATTCGATTTGTGTTTACTTTTATGCCTTTAGTTGGAGTAAGGTAATCAGAAACCGCTGTTTACATGCTAGTTTCTTAATCAGAGTATTGGTTTAATCAGGTTAATATCAGATTATTGTTGTCCATGTAAACATACGTACATACTGCTTCAAAATTTTGTAGATTGGACTGTTTCATGACCACTTTTGATTATTAAAGTAACAGTGTAGTCAAGTTTTTCAAGTGTTTTAGGACTTGTAATATATCATTTTACAGATTTTATTGATCAGTTTTTTTGGGGGGATTATTGTTTGCAAAAATGCTTGATTTTTGTTGTGGCTTTTTTCAAAATTTGTGATAGAGATGCACCGAAACTAAATTTCTCAGGCGATACCGATAACCAATTATTCAGAGTGAGCGTTTCACTGCTGCAACTTTCGGTGTAAAATTTTTAGCAGCGCAGAGTTTACAGAGCTTACAAACTGCAGTTTTGTCATCATTCCACACAAGACATCATCTTTACAAAATCGATGTGTTTTCCCGCCCTCTTTTTATCGACCGGATATAATCGACCTTAATCATCGGATGTTTTTAAACTATCGGCCGATAGCGGGAAAAATAATCGTTATCGGGCGATACTTTGGTGCATCTCTGGTTTTGGTGCTAGTTTTTTTTGGTGGAAAGCTACTTGAATTGGCTAAATAGCACAAAATTGTTTTGCACCGTCTTTCACAGTGATTTTTGTTGGTAAATGAGACCTTTTAGCTGTATTCATGTTCGACGCACATGAATGGAAGAGGGTTTTGGCCGAGTGCGCATTGTCCCAAATCTGCAATAATTTTGAAGAATTACAGGCTTCTCCAAATATTGCAGAGTTTCCTTGATTTTGCTTTAATTTCTGTGATCTCAGAATCCTGGAGGGACTGATTTTAATATGAAGCTTGTAACAGGCTGTTGGCCAGCTGATAAGCAGTAATGTTATGCAATGGTTCTTACTTGTTTTTGGGTTTTGTTTACATTTTCTGGCTCCGAAACAGTTCAGTCCACAGCCAAAGCAAGCTGCTTAGTTCTGACCCCTAAAAAGCAACCCCTCTGTTTAACAATTCTTCCGTGCTTTCACTCTTTCACCACCACGTGGTGTGACTATTAGAGTCGTACTGGGACCGCAGTGCATTTGAGACAGACACGGACCTGCCAGCCGGGTGGATGCGAGTGCGGGACACTTCTGGCACCTACTACTGGCACATTCCTACAGGCACCACGCAGTGGGAGCCACCATCTCCAATGGAAGATGGTGCAGTGCCAGAGAGACCATCCAGCACCTCCCCAGCAATTACACCCTCTGAGGAACCACAGGTACAAGCAGTGGTCCATTTATATTTAACAAATGAGATTATACTTTAATAGACATATTTCTTTTAGCTAACTCTGCGACTAATACTGTACAGCACTGTTAATAGTTGAAAGGATGGCCTTCTCTCTCTGGTGTAATGTGTGTATATCAAGCATAGAAACATGTTTCTGTTTTTAGATGACATGGAATGGAGTACCTCGTCAAAACAGATTCAATGATGACTTGTGGAAGGTGGGTTCAGCTTGGTGTGGTTTACTGTCTATTTATATGTACTGCAGATTTTATACACTTTTTAAAGAGTAAATTCTGAAGCCTGAAATGTTTTGCTGCTGTTTTATTACGTTGAAGGAGGAGGACGTAACTTCTGATCAGAGTCTAAAGGAATTCGAAGGGGCTACTCTGCGCTATGCCTCCATCAATCTCAGGTATAACTTGTTTTTTTAGCATTCAGAGATACAGTATAGGCGAATGCACTATACTGTCTGTGCTATTTGATGCACATTCTTGCTCTTAAAACATTTTCGTTTACATCTGCTGTCTCTGTTTATTCCCAGCTGTTCTCAGTCAGAGGGAGAAGAGAAACCAAGTTCGTACAGCACTGATGGAGAGGCCAAGGTATGGAATGCGGTGTTTATCAACACTGCTCTGCTACTTGTATGTTGGAATAGTTGCTTAAAAGTTTCAAAAGGTTACTTCAGGACGGCTGTGGCTCAGGTGGTAGAGCGGGTTGTCCACTACTCGTAGGGTTGGAGGTTCGATTCTCGGCCCACATGACTCCACATGCCGAGGTATCCTTAGGCAAGACACTGAACCCCAAGTTGCTCCCGATGGCAATTTAGCGCCTTGCATGGCATCTCTGCTAACATTAGTGTGTGAGTGTATGGGTGAATGAGACACAGTGCAAAGCGCTTTGGATAAAAGCGCTATATAAGTGCGCCATTTGCAATTTACTTCCTTAGAAGCTGCTTCATTAACAAAAAATAGGGAAGTTACCAGCTTGGTAATGGATAATGTTTTTTGCACGATCAAACCACTTAAGTCCATCTAAACAGCTTGTAAGTTATTATGAATAAATGTATTTTATTCACTACAATACATAATTCCTTCTGTGGTGTGTGTCTTTTGAAGTGTTTTGCTGTGCGATCTCTGGGCTGGGTGGAGATATCTGAGGAAGAGATGGCACCTGGCAAGAGCAGCATTGCCGTCAATAACTGCATCAGGCAGCTCTCCTACCACAAACACAACCTGCACGACACAGCCGGCATCTGGGGAGAGGTGTGTGTGTGTGTGTGTGTGTGTGTGTGTGTGTGTGTGTGTGTGTGTGTGTGTGTGCACTGTTTCTGTTCGTTGCAAGGAGGAAAACTTGAAGTAAGTAAATGAATGGAAGTTGGTGATTATATGGCACTGTATTCTTCAGGGTAAGGACATGCTCCTGGTGCTAGAGAACGAGATGCTAAATCTGATTGATCCTCTGGGACAGACCCTCCTCCACTCACAGCCTATAGTCAGCATCCGCGTGTGGGGCGTCGGCAGGGACAACGGCAGGTGAGTACAATAACCACGTGTGACCAAAACACAAATCTTTAATCTATTCTTCTGGAATGTTTTCAGGTTCATGGCAAGTCCTTAAAACCTGCCAGCTCCTTGATCTTTAAACAAAGTGATAATTGTACATATTAATTCATTTCTATATTTAATTTGTAGCATTACAATTTAACGTGAACTTTGGACATTTCCCATGCAGTTATTTAACAGCCAGACTTTAATATTTAAATAGATGATATTCTGGCATAGTGATGCTACGTTTTACATGTTGCTTCACTTTTCTTACAGTCATCAGTATGCAACCTATTCATCTCTTTTATGTATTAGCTTTTATCATAACTTATTTTAAGTGCGGCTAAGCTATTATTCATTTTTAATGGGAGTTGTGATGTTGAGCAACCTCAGAAGAGGCTACTAAATATAATTATGACCTCAAAAGCTCAGCATGTTAGTGTTGGCAAAGGTGCTAAGTTGACAGATTGTTAAATACCCCGTTCAGTTCTTTACAAAAGGAGCAGTTATTCTCTAGCAAGGCATGTTGCAGTGAAAACACTGCCGACCCTTCCTCTTCCCTACAGCTATATGTATGCTTTCTGTGTTGCCTTTTAAGTTAAAGTGGTTTCCAACTGGACACTGAGCTAATGCGAAAAAATATTACCACAAGTCCTCTTAAGAGTACATTCTCTGCCACAATGCTTTTTCTCCTTGCATTTCTCTTGTTAAATGATGCTGCATAAATGATACATATTTTGCTAGACATAATGCTTAATGACATGCATGATTTATTTGATTTTAGTTTAAGTTGACTTGCTAGACTAAGTTGGACTTTTGTTGTGCTCCCTCATTTGTTTGCTGTTCAAACTTGTTTCGGTTTCTCTTTATGCTGCTGCATTCTGGGACTCAGGGAGAGGTAGTGTATTGCTATTATTGTGCATTATTTTCCATAATTGTGGTTTTCATGGCAATATGCTGCCACAGCTGATTTTCACCCCACCAGCCTCATTTTCATGACCAGCTCACTGTGTGGAATACACACTCACAGTGTCAAATGCTGTTGATGAATATAAATAAATATTCCATTTATATTACATTTCTATCTGTAGTTAGATCTAGTGTGCTTTATACAGTCGTGTGAAAAAATGAGTACACCCCATAGAAATTGTTGGCTTTTCTGACATATTTGGACAAGCAAACATTTGGTCATCTTTGACACAGTGTCTGTTAAAGAAGTTAAAGAAAATTTGTTTTTTCAATCATTTATTCAACAAAAATATAAATAGACGAGATTCTTCTGTTTCAAGATTTCAATGGGATTAAAATCCGGGCTTTGAGTAGGCCATTCTATAACCCTCCATTTCTTCTTTTTGATCCATTCCTTGGTTGATTTGCTAGTGTGCTTAGGATCATTATCCTGGTGAAAGGTCCACTTTCCGTTCAACTTCAGCTTGCAGACAGATGGCCTCACATTATCTTCAAACACTCTTTGATATGATGTTGAATCAATGAATGGAAGCTGTCCAGTCCCTGAGGCAGCGAAGCAACCCCAAACCATAACATTTCCATCACTGTGCTTCACAGTTGGTATGAGGTGCTTCTCCTGAAAACCTGTCTTTGGTCTGTGCCAAACATGTCTGCTGTTACTGTGGCCAAATGACTCTTTGATTCATCTGTCCAGAGCACATTATTCCAAAAGGCCTGGTCTTTGCATATATGCTCATTGGCAAACTGTAGTCTTGTAAAGGCTTTTTTCCTGGCACGCTTCCCATGCAGGTCAAATTTGTGCAATCTCCTTCTGATTGTAGAAGCATGCACTTTGACACCAACGGTTACAAGATTTACTAACGGATCCTATGATCAAATATTGGGCTTTTTGGAGACTTTTTTTTTTTTGCATCAGACTGTCTGCTCTTGGGCTGAATTGGCTGGGCTGAATTGGCTGGGACGACCAGTCCCGGACAAATTGGCAGTCTTTTGAAATCTGCACCATTTGTAGATGATTTTCCTTACAGTGGAATGATTTATTTCATATCATTTGGAGATCTTTTTAAATCCCTTGCCAGACTTAGAGTCATGCACAACCGTTTTCTGAAGGCCTTACAGAAATCTTTAGATATCGGCATGATGACACCACACACCTCAATAGCAAAGGGAACACCAGACACTAGATATGAGAGGGGTATAAATAAGAAGTTGCATTCCCTAAGCATTTTCTAAGCACTGGTACCCAATCTTGAACACCTAATTCTAATTTTAGGAATTTAAAGGTGTGATAAATGTAGGGGTGTACTTATTTTTTCCATGTGTTCTGTAGTTCTTTTTTTAAAATTTAAATTGTGAAAATGACTACAAAATATCAATTTTGTGTGTCATTTGATAATTTATCATCTTTATTAATAGGCACTGTTTCAAATAGGATCAAATGTTTGCTTGTCCAAATATGTAGAAAAAAAAACAACAACAATTTCCATGGGTTGTATTTATTTTTTCACATGACTGTGTTTCATTGATTTATTATACTTAGAAGTAGCAATACTATGACGTTGTAGTGCCCTTCATTTCATCCCTCATCATTTTAATCTTAAAGCCATCCGTCGTCCTTAATCCTCACAACCCAAATACGTGTGTATGTTTGTGCATGTGAGCACTCAGTTATGACTGTTTCACCACAGGGACTTTGCCTACGTGGCTCGAGACAAGCTAACCCATGTTCTGAAGTGTCACGTGTTCCGGTGTGACACTCCTGCCAAGAACATTGCCACCAGCATGCATGACATCTGTTCTAAGGTTAGTATTTCTCTTCTATGGAATTAGCACTGACCGTGTTTTGTAGTGAATTTCCTGAATCCAAATATCCAATGATATCTGTTCTTAAAAAACAGTAAAAATAGTGACCGTAGACACCATAGAGTCTGTCTAAAATAGCATTTTATGTGTGCTTTTTGGCAGCCCTTTTCTGTTGTCATGGTATTTTGTACTTTTTCTAAAAACTGAGCCTGCAATAAAGCCAAGTAGGATGGTTCATTTTTTTTTTGTGTGAGAATGTTTTGTGAATTTTTTTATATGTGATAATAAAGCAGGTAAAAGCAAGTAACATCTATAAAATTTACTTAGCAAAGCAGCTCTGGGAACAGGGAACTACATAATTGTTGTAAAATTACAAAAGGTTGTCTATACTTTGTGTATGTTGCAGATCATGGCACAGAGGAAGTCCTCAAAATCAAGTCTAAACAGACTCAACATTGATCCCTCCAAACTAGTGGACATTCCGGTTCAGGGTATGTAACATCACTCGACAATTATGAAGAATATTCAGTACAGTATAGGACGTACATGTGGCAAGTTAAATAGGTACACCTGCTTCTATATACAGTTATCCAATCAGCCAATCATGTGGCAACAGCACATTGTAGAAAATCATGCAGATACAGGTCAGGTGTTTAAATGAATGTTCACATCAAACTTCAGAATGGGGAAAAATGTGATTTCAGTGACTGACCATGCTTTCAGTTGTGAGTGCCAGTCGGGCTGTAACTGGACAAGTGAAGATAAGAAAATGGCCAAGCAATATTTTCCCAATATTCAGCTGCCCAGTTTTGGTGAGCCCGTCACCACTGTAGCCTTAGAGTCCTGTTCTTGTTTTGACAGGAGTGAAACCTGATCTGTTCTTCTGCTCTTGTCGCCCATCTGCCTCTTGCTTTTCTGCTCGCCGCAATTGTAGCTTGATTATTTGAGTTACCTTAGTCTTCCTGTCAGCTCAAGGCAGTCTGGACATTCTCCACTGACCACAGAACTGGATGTTTGTTTTTCGCACCATTCTGTGTAAACTCTAGAGTCAGCAGATCAGTCGTTTCTGAAATATTCAGACCAGCCATTTTGTTCCTAATTCTGATGTTTGATGTGAACATTAACTGAAGCTCTTGATCTGTATCTGCATGATTTTATGCATTGCCCTGCTACAACATGATCGCTGATTGGATAATTGCTGGTGTACAGGTATTCCTATTAAAGTAGGCAGTGAGTGTTTTTATATGGGAAGATACTTCCTGTATGGTTGTAGCAGGTCGCATGACTTCTACATTTTTAACTTGTAGAGTTCCCAGCACCAAAGAATGAGCTGGTCCAGCGTTTCCAGGTGCGCTATCTTGGTAATGTAGCGGTGGCAAAACCAGTAGGTAAGGAACACTGTTCTCTTTTAGGGGTTTCAGCGTTGTTACTGTGTGAATCTGAAAGCTGCTTTGGTTAGGGCCAAATGCTACACTGGTGTTTTCTTGTTCTGCTCAGGAATGCAGATTTATGAAAATGATTTAGGGAGGGAGAGGTATTTCCTGACTCAACCTCAGAGAAGCCTCAAAGCCTTACTAAAACAGACCAAACCAAGAGTATCAAACTCACTTCCTGGAAGCTCAACAAAGATTTGTTTTCTCTCTTTTAAGACACCAGGTTCAAACTTGGGGGGCAATCTTAGGGGGCATTATAAAAATTGCTGTGCACAAAACGAGGTTTGAGTTTAAATGAAAATTTTTTTAAGCCACATTTCATCAGCTTCTAGTTAAGTGGAAGTCTTACCTTACAGTGGAGATTCATATAAATTGTACTTACAAAATTTCCACGCGGACACTGTTGTCTGGCGTTCTGTATATGTCATTAAATAAAACACTGCATTAGAGTCTGCATCCTATAGTTGTGCTTGCATTTAAATTAGCATGTGCACATTGGGATTAATAAAGAGGATTATGCATATTAGATGGTGCATGCATGTTTTCTATTTGCATATGTTACAACATACTTTAACTCTGGAATTCATACACACTTTTTTAAATGAGGCCACAGGACTGGAGTGTGACACCGCTGATCCAAAGAAAATTGTTGTTGGCCAATTAATTGTAGACCATGTGTGTACTGATGCGTTTACACATTCTGAAATGGTTACACTTTCAGCAGTATGATTTTAAGTTTTGTAATACTGGTCATTTGTCTTGCTGTGTGTTCACTCAGGCATGGAAATTGTTAATTCTGCTTTGGAGACTGCACTTGCCTCTGGAGACAAAGCAGATTGGAGTCCTGTGACTGTGAATGTGGCCTCTGCTACTCTTACTATTCTTATTTCAGATGTGAGTATAATTACACACACACACACACACAGCATAATAGTTATTTTTGTAGTATTTCTGCATTTATTTTGCTGTGGTTTGAAATAGCACATCACATCTGTCTTTGTCTTGTGGGTGTAGACTGAGGAGGTTCTGTCGGAGTGTCGGGTGCGCTTCCTGTCATTCATGGGTGTAGGGAAAGACGTACATACTTTTGCCTTCATCATGGCCGAAGGCCCTGGAGATTTCATCTGCCACATGTTCTGGTGCGAGCCCAATGCTGCCAGTCTTAGTGAGGCCGTGCAGGCTGCGTGCATGGTAAGTAAAAAGAACAAGGTACTACTGTCAAGGAGTAGATCAGAGAAGCCAAACTGTGGGTTTGATGTTACTGTAAGCAGAGGACAAAATTAACCACATTCTGGGGAAAAGAATGTGAAAAAAGAGCTTAAATGGTATATTCTTGCCTGGGTGCATAAATCAATCAGTAACTTATATTTGTGAACAACATAAATCTTGACAGATGCTTGTTGTTATAGTGTCAACTAACTAACAATCACAAGGTATGAGGTTTGAATGGGTTACGACTATACCAACTGCTCACTGAAAATGTATGCAGTTGTACAAAAATAAGCAGATCTGCCAAAGCCGATGCATTTTTGTAGGAAAAATCAAATATGCCACTTGACAGGTGAATCGGGAATGGCCGACAGTAGTTTGTGTCAGTATTTATTGACCCCCTGGAAGCCTCTCCCCTTCTCCCATTACACATTAGTAAGGGGTCTCGCATTTAATCTCTGGTCTCTTGAATTTCTTGCATGAAAGATGTGGCCTCACTGTCTGTCAGGGCAATTCGAGAATGTTTTGAGTTCATTAATGCGAAATATAATCTATCACTGTATGTTTGACTTACTGACATTAGAAGAAAAGGGGGGGGGTTAAATAGACCTATAATGAAGAGTTAAATCTAACACTTTACATATAATGTGAATGGTAATGGTCATTAGAAAGTGATTAAAAGCACCGCTTGCTCTCCTGCACCAGTCAGCACAGACACGTTCAACGCCAAGAACCTTCAACTCCCCTTCACAGGGTTCCCACGGGTCATGGAGTTTCTGGAATGTCATGTAAATTTAATAAAGTCTATTCCAGTCAGGGAATTTGATCATTTGGGGGTTGAAGTCAGGGAATATCAGAATATACATCAGCCTTTTATTTATTTATTTTTTCTTCTTCTTTTTTTTTTTTTTTCTTTTTTTTTTTTTTTTACAGTGTGCTGATTTGCTGAATGTTACACGGTGTTATGGGTTAAAAATTTACTTAAAATGGCTTACGATACCTTGTAAATTAATTGATTTTATTTCCATTAAAGAAATATATGTTGTTTTATTAGGATCATTTTGTTTATTAGGTGTAAAGACTAGTCATGAGATAAGTATATGTTCTTTTTAAGCAATGAAAACTAAGTTTTGCACTGAACATGTCTGTTAACCAGGAAATCAAGCTTACAGGTTTAATGGGTTAAAATAGTCAGTTTTCTTCTGCTCAGTACCCAGGAAATACATTGCACCATTCTTTGCACAGTAGGTCAAGAAAATTCAAGATTTTGGTCTGGGAAAGTCAGGGAAAAGTCATGGAATTTTATATTTGACTTGGAGTGTGAACCCTGTCTTTACATGCATTAGTGGTTTGTGAAAGGACTGAAAAGTTAAGTCCATGACTATTTCATATTGCTTTGCAAATGGGAAACTGTAGTATTTTGTGCTGGTCATCACCTTTATACAGCCTGCCTTTTAATGGATGTTTTGAGGCTGCACTATATTGCCCGTATAAAAGAATGCAGTAGTTGTCATTTGATATCTCTGTGTGTGTGTCTGGTTCCAGCTGAGGTATCAGAAGTGTCTGGATGCCAGGCCCCCCAGCAGTATCTCGTGTTTGCCTGGCCCTCCTGCAGACTCTGTTGCTCGCAGGGTGGGCTCCAGTGTCAAGAAGGGCGTGCAAAGCCTGCTGGGAACATTCAAGAGATCTGGAGCCCAGACACCATGAGAAAATGAGTCCTCCCCAACGTGGCTCTAATTCTTCACCTCCCTCCACACCCCAATTTGTCCTCCACCTGTCAGCTGTAGATCTCAATCGAGCGTGGAACACGCATTTCGTTTCTCCTGGCCTCATCTGATGAGCTCAGGTTCCCCTGCATTTGTATGTTTGTATGATTGTATGATCAAAACATGATTTAGAATTGTTCCACAATAATTATTTTAACACTATTTCACACTTTGGTCTAGGTAGATAGTATTGTATCTCATTACTGATTCTTCAGCAATGTCCTTTTTGGGGTTTGAAAGTGATCGAGCATATGCATATATGTCTGTCTCCTTAAAAACTGGACCAAAATCGTCATCACAATGAACGCAAAGTACTTAATGTGTTCATTAAGTAAAAAAAAAGCGTGACTACGTGCGCTTTTTAAAAACACTAAAACTAGCAACAAGCAACATCACTACAGTTAATGTAATGTGCTAAATGTACTGTAACACTGAGGTTGACACTGCTGTTTTTAAATATTGAAAACATATGACAATATGTATGTTTAAATAGAACGGATGGATCTTCTAAAAAAAAAAAAAAAAAAAAGTTGTGTGTGTATTTTCCGTTAACAGAACACACTGCGTGTGCTTGTGTAGTTAGGATGCTTTCACACTAGACATTCTTCTTTTTTTTTTTCCTCAGCCGCAAGCGCATGTTTTGCACATAATCCTATGGGAAGCAGCCACAAAGTGCACTGCTTTTTAAATAACGTTGCAGCCAGCGTTTTTTAGTCACAGAGGAGCATTTTGCGGCACAAGCAAGAAAAACAAACATCGGAAACAACTCTGTGGAAAAAAAAATTGTCTGGTTAGTGAAGCAATATATTGAGATTTGCAACATGAATTACTCACTATCTTTGGGATGTGATGTGACGTCCCACTTTAACCGTGGCTGCATTCAACAAAGTCACACAAGTAGCTCCACAAGCATCCTTCTCGTCGCTATAGTTAAACAAATCTTTATTTAATCTTAAATGCTGACAATAATCAGTCAAATCTAGATGGAAAGCTTGTCTAGTTAGTTCCAAATTATCGATAGGACTGGTAAGAGTTTTGTGGTTACAGTGTGTGTGTGTGTCCTGTGTTCCCATATCAGCACGAAAAATGCATCAGCCAGTGATTTTTCCCTGTAAAAAAAAAACAAGTGTGAAAGCACCCTTAGCGTGTAGATTTAGCATAATCTCACAACAAGAGCTAGACTATAAATCTACGCTGTATATGACACATCTGACCACATGTTGATGTGACCTTATCAGTGCATTATAAGTTTATTATTTACACGTTTTGATGTTTGTTTTTTTTTTTTTCTCTGACTGGAATTATTTAAACAGATTATTTATATACTCTAAAATAGCGTTACTGTATCATAGTCTTCCAAAAGGAACCGGCTCAGCGAAGAGCCCCTGGATATTTCACTAGCTTAAACGGGCATTAGTGATGGAATTATTTTGTAGGATTTTTTAAAAGGATTTTAAGTTGTGTTAGTAGGATATTGTGTTTCCCTGCTGGGTGGGAATTCTGTTTTTTAGACATGTGAGGTCTCACCACTATGTGGTATTTTTGTTTTTTGTTTTGTAAAAGGAGTGACTCTATCATGTTTCTGAATGTGTACAAGTTTGCCTTCACCGGGTTAGCGAGGTCTGATCTGGAGTGGAAGTGATGTATAAAAATGCTTTAATCATGCAGTGTAGGTGTAGGCATAGTGATGTACAGGTAGAGGGCGCTCTCTGCTTTCCGCTGGTCTTGTACAATAATGCCAGGCTCATTTCTCCTGGTTTCATTGTGACGTGTGTGTGTGTATTTTAGAACAAAACAAAAAAAAAAATCTCTCATACACTTGAAAGAACCATGTCACTGATTTGTCATGTGTACATACAGGTTACACACACTGATCCATTTCCCCTCTCGTGTACATTGTAATATAATTCATCATGACTTGCCTCGCTGTTTGGCTCTAAAACCAGTAACAGCCATTCACAAACATCACATCCTACGATTACTCACTGAATGTTATTGTGTATATAAACTAATATAGTGATAGTAGCAGAATGCACCCATATCCAGTAGCACATTTCTCTGATTGCTAACAGGTTGTGTAAACTGTACTTCAGTCACAGATGCTTTTTTTTTTCTTCCTTCTTCTCAGTTTACTGTTTAGTTGGCTTGTGAATAAGCCTTAGCTTTTAGCTCAGCTGCTAAAGAACGAATGTTGTATGAAAGGAAACGGGAGTTATCGGTCATTGTTTAAAAAAAAAAAAAAAAACATGTCACAATAGCTTGCATTGCAGTCGCTTTATTAAACAAAAAATCTGTATGTGGTTGTGTCTCAACATTTCCTCTAAACAGTAAGGGACTGTAGATCTACAGTGCCCTCCACTAATATTGGCACCCTTGGTAAAAAAAAAATGAGCAAAGAATGCTGTGAAAATTTGTCTTTTATTTTTGGATCTTTTGTTAAAAAAATTCACAAACATACTCTCATAGATATCAAACAATTGCAAACACAGGTATATATATATATATATATATATATATATATATATATATATATATATATATATATATATATATGTAAACAAACTTTGTTAAATATAGGTGTGCCACAATTATTGCCACCCTTTTAGTCTTTACTACTTAATCTTTAATACTTTGTGCTACCTCCCTTTGCCAAGATAACAGCTGAGTCTTCTCCTATAATGACTGATTAGGTTGGAGAATACGTGGCAAGGGATCTGAGACCATTCCTCCATACAGAATCTCTCCAGATCCTTCACATTTCCAGGTCCACGCTGGCAGTGGAGGACACTGTAGATTACTTCATGTCATGGAGATTGGTAACAACATGGAATAAAATTGTATTGTACTTCATTCAAGGAATGTAAATGTTAGTTTACTAATCAATTTTTAGGAAAATCAGATTTTCTTTTTCTTTCTTTTTTTTATATACAAAAAAAAAAACTGAACAATGAATGACTGTGCCAAAGTGCACAAAGCCTTCATAACCAGCCAGCTAACATCATATTTCTTTATGCATAATAAAGCCATCTGTGAGCGCGTTATCTGGGTAGGTGTGTGCTATGGCAGTGCATTTTCTGATGTGTAATATGCAAATATTATTCAAGTGTTTAGTGGTTCTAGAATGCATTTAAGTTTTCAGTTCAGCAAGAGAGACCATTTCTCTTTTTTGTTTTTGCTCGTTTTGAATTGCTTTCTTATAATGTAAATTAGGTGTCATGTACTGTATATACATATTAATATGATATGTCTCTTGACAAAATAAAAGTTACTGTCTGTCTCCTCGCGGAGGACTGTGTGCTAAAATGAATTTTATAATACAAGTATAAACTAATGTAGGGCCTCTGATTTCATTTTGTGCTGCAGCAGGAAATGTACTTTTCAAATCTCTTGCGTTCCAAAAATTCTCAGGCTTAAAAGCATATCAACCAATCTACAGGTGCATCACAATAAATTAGAATATCCTGGAATTTTTTTCTTTGTAATTCAATTCAAAAAGTGGAACTTTCATATTTTCTAGATTCATTAAACAAAGTGAAATGTTTCAAGACTTTTTTGTTGTTTTAATCTTGATGATTACGGCTTGCCAGTCGTGTGTAAAATGAAGATTGGAGCATCACTTGTTCTTTTTCTAATCTTCAACTGTCCAGTTTAGATGAGCCTGTGCCCACTATATGCTCAGATTCCTGTTCTTGGCTGACAGGAGTGGAACCCAGCACGGTCTTCTGATGTTACAAATCGTGCGTTTAGAGATGCTAGTAAATGGTACATGGTAGTAAAGAGTGCCTACTTGAGTTACCATAGCCTCCCCTTTAGCTTGAATTGGACTGGCGAGTTTCATCTGAACTCTCTTCAACAAAGCGTTTCCACCAGCAGACCTGCTACTCACGGAGTGTTTTTTTTTTTTTTTTTTGCGCTGCACCATTCTGAGTAAAACCGACAGACCATTGTGTGTGAAAATCCCAGTAGATGAGCGATTTCTGAAATACTCAAACAGCCTGTCAAAGTGAGTGAAATCACATTTTCCTCCATCCTGAAGCTTGATGAGAACATTAACTGAAGTTGTTTACTTGAATCTGCATGATTTTATGCACTGCTGCTACATGAATGTCTTACTATGATAACTGGATTATTGAGCAGGTGTGCAGGTGTTCCTAACATCTTTGTAGCTATGATGATAAATAAATGCTGGTAGCTAAATGCATGGGGTTCCTCCACTCACAGTCTACTTTATTAGGAACACCTGTACAAGTGCACGTTCATACAGTTTTCTAATCAGCCAATCACATGGCAGCAGCACAGTGGATAAAGTCATGCAGACAGAAGAGCTTCAGTTAATGTTCACATTAAACATCAGAATGGGGGAAGAAACGTGATCTTTGTGACTTTGCCCATGGCCTGATTGATAGTGCCAGGTGGGCTGGTTTGAGTATTTCAGGTACTGCTGATCTCCTGGGATTTTCTCACAACAGTCTCTAGAGTTGATATAGAATGGTACAAAAAACATCTTGCGTGTGGAACCAGATGTGGTCTTCTGCTGTTGTAGCCCATTCACGTCAAGGTTTGATGTTTTGTGTTTGCTGGGATGCTTTTCTGCGCATCGTGGTTGTAAGGAGTGCTTATTTGAGTTACTATAGACTTCCTGGCAGATCGAACCAATCGGGCAATTTTCCTCTGACCTCTCTAATCAACAAGGCATTTCCACTCACAAAAATGTCGCTTACTGAGTGTTTTTTGTTTTTTGCACCATTCTGAGTAAAAGTTAGTAGTAATCATTTCCACTACAAATACCATTACAAACCATCAGCTGTTAACCATTAAAACCATTACCATGACTGTAATTGGTACTTAACAGTATACACTAGACATAACACACCACCAATTTAAGGCAACAAATGACCAATAGAGACCCACAGGGACTATTACAGTTTCCATTACAACCATTAAAAAATTCTGAGGGTTTCTGTTGTTTTGTTGTTGTTGTTTTTTGCAGAGCATGGTTGGTTTTGTTTATGCTGTTCTATTCATGACTTTGCTCTCTTCTGTCATTAACTCCAGTCTGCTCTGATTTGTCCTATGATTAATAATTACAGTGTTTCAGTCACCTTTTGTGGACACTCCCCTTTGCGCATTCACCAAATGGCGCATAGAGGGCGCTCGTGAGCAAGAGCGGGTTAAGACTTCAAAGAGGAGGTGGAAATTAGAAATTAGATCCATGGTCACACATTTTTGGACCCTTCCACCCCTGCTCAGGATCTAAACTAGCATTATAACATGCATAATAATTACTGTGTGAAAAATGAAACGCTAGAATGTTTAATCAAATTGTGCTGGAAATTGCCTTAATCTGTAGCTATATTTTTACTAGTTTACTAGTGCATTGTACAGTTTTTAGTAATTGATTGTTCTAGAAACATGGGGTGCATCGGGTGTATACATGAACTTTAATATCTCCAACCACTGATATGTAACATTTTTGCTGAACTAATCAATCGTATTACAGAATATAAAAAGAATATGTATGAATTTTATGAATATATACATTCTGGCCTCTTGATACCAGTGGAAACACTTAATGTATTTTTAATTTTATTTTTGCAGAGCATGGTTGGTTTTGTTAATGCTGTTATTCGTCATTTTGCTCTCTTCTATCACTAACTCCAATCTGCTCTGATTTGCCCTTTGATTAATAATTACAGTGTTTCAGTCAGTCACCTTTTGTGGTCACTCACCTTTGCCGATTCACCAAATGGCGCATAGAGGGCACTAGTGAGCAAGCGGGTTAAGACTTCAGAGAGAGGGGAGGAGGTGGACTAAGAAATTAGATTCACGGTCACACATTTTTGGACCCTTCCACCCCTGCTCAGGATCTAAACTAACATACATTACTAATGCACATCACCTCCACAAACGAGGGTTTATATACAACTCAAAACCAGTTTCAAACAGAACAATTCGGACAGAAAATCCCACCCGAATCTGATTGCTGTGGTTCTACAGGTGCATCATTTTTGCTGAAATTACTTTTAAAATAATGTTAAAATGTAGTGTTACTGTATAGTCTTGTTCTTGGATAAGAAGCTAAATACATACACCTGTTTTATAAAACTGACAATATTGCAATAAGCCTGTTACAACACTACACTGTGTCGCCTGTTATAAAAGCACTAACCTGTGTCTCATTTCACCGTGATTAGCACCACTATATATAGTCCTAGGCTGCTTCCGAATATCCTTACTACCCTAATATACAGTAAGTGAAACGCAGTATGCCAAAGGAGTAGTATGTCCGAATTGTAAGTGTTCATAAAACAGTAGGTGAGAAATACAGGGGTGACCTACTGCTTCCGCTGAGATTCTGCAGTAGGGAACCAATGGATACCGCGTTATTCCATAAGCCAACGGGACTGGCGAGGAAGAGTGTTGGCCCTTTTGAAGTTGTAGGTTATGTGACAATGGCAACATGGTGGATATAGTATGTCTGGATTGTATTTATACTACACACATATACCGATCAGTATGTACTGTCTCATTGGCCAAGCAGTAGTTACTGAATTGAATGCAGTAGGTACTGTCGCAGTACAAGTCAGACACTGCCCTGGTTTTTCAGTGTCTGGTTGTCAAGCTTTTGTTGTAATGGTCTTGTGTTGTTATGTGTACCACAGTATCGCACACCTATCGCATGTTCTTTGCTTCATGACAACAGTTCAGGTTTATGTCCTTGTTTTCACATCGTTTTCTTTTTCTGTTGTTAGCACTTTACTTAACAAAATAATTTGCACTTTCAACTGCCTTAACCTCCCAAAACGTGACACTTATAAAGGGAAATTAATCTGAAGGGGCAATCAACTCTTGCATATACCAAGCAAAAAAGCTTGTTTTGCTCCTGACTGCCATGAAAGAAAGTGAGTTATTTTACCCCATAAAATTCCAGTGGTATCAGTATTATATGTTATTTATACTTGTCTATATTTTACTTGTCAAGTATTTCTCTTCCATAAACCATTTAGCACTGAAGCACTGAAGCACATAGTTGCCCCATTTAATGACATCAGTAACGGTATTTGGAAGAAACATGATGACAAAGGCATATTTGATGCTTGGTTACACACTGGGTGTGTAGATTGATAAATAACATGCATAATTATTACTGTCTGAAAAGTGAAACAATTTTCAAGAAGGGCTTACAGTCAGTGTTGCCAGATTGGGCAGTTTTCTGTCCAGTTACACTGTTTAATCTGTGGATATACTTTTGCTAGTTTACTAGTGCATTGTACAGTTTTTAGTAATTAATTGCTCTGGAAAGATACTAATAACTCTGGCAAAACTGCTTACATTGTGCCTGGGGTGTATACATAAACTTTAAGTTCTCCACCCACTGATATGTAACATTTCAGAATACAAAAATTATACGTATGAATTATATGAATGTATACAGTATGGGCTTTCTGCTTTCAACAAAGATTATGAAAATAAGGATTTTTTCTGGTGAACAAACTAGATGACAAATTAACTGCTTGCATGTCTTGAGGCATGTGGTGTGCTGTCAAATAAATTGGGCTTTATATATAAATAGCTTTATAACCCTTCCCAGACTGATATATTTCAGTCACCTTCTTCCTCGTCATTTCTGGAATTTCTTTAAATTTTGGCATAATGTGTTACTGGGTAAGACCTTTTAACCAGCTTCATGCTGTTGAAAAAGTTCTATTTAAGTATTGATTTGATTGAACAGGATTTGAAGCAATCAGGTCTGGTTGTGTCTAATCCAGCAGAACCCCGTTATGAATGCAGTTTCATAGATTTAGGGAATTGGTAACTATGGGGCAAATACATTTTCACACAGACCCAGTTGGTATTGGATAATTGTTTTGGTTCAATAAATAACATTGTCATTTAAAAACTGTACTTTGTGTTTACTCAGGCTGCCTTTGTTTTATCTTAGATTTTGTTTTAATTTCTGAAACAATTTAGTATGAGATACACAAAAACAGATGGAATCAGGACGCTGTGTGTGTGTGTGTGTGTGTGTGTGTGTGTGTGTGTGTGTGTGTAATATACAGTTGCAATCAAAATTTTTCAACACCCACTGCAAATCGGGTTTATTGTTAAAATGTACAGACTTTGAGCTGTTTGCAATGAACAAATCAAACAAAAGCAATTGAAATAGTTTCAACACATGAATGCTTCAAGTGGTTTTCCCAAATTCAACTGTAAATGCAGCTTATAATGATTTCTCCAGTCTCAAAATGATTCAGCCCCTTCATGGCAGGCATCTTTAGTACTTAGTAGAGCACCATTTTGCTGTTATGACCTGCTGCAAATGAGATGCATAGCTTCTGGCAGCATTCCTGAGGATTCTTAGCCCATTCCTCATGAGCAATGGCCTCCAGTTCAGTAATATTCTTGGGTTTGTGCTTTCCAGTTTACAACGGTATATTATGTATGTAAACTGGAAAGTGAAGCAGTAATCTGCTTCACGAGACATTTACATCTCCATATACAAGAGTAGATTGTGTACTACATTACTTACTGACACATTTTCATAGTCACTGTTGTAAGATCCTTTTATTAAAAAGAGCAAACAAGTTCACACGTGATTAGTTATGTAGATGGATGCAAACCTGCCCGTGTAACTATGCGGATGCATATTAAAAGTGCAAATAGTTACCTCTGAGGCTGTGTATACAAAACTGAATGAAATAACCAGTGTTCAGAAGACCTGAAAATCTAACATGGAGGTTGCTTTCACTTCTTTTGGTCATATCATGAGCCTTTTCCACACGTCCTATTTAACATGAAGGGTCAAATTTGTTTATTTTTGATTAAACACGTTTTTTTTAATGGTTACTAAATATAAAAATATAAAATAAAAGGAAAACACACTTTAAGATGGGATATTATTGGAAAATAATCATCTTTTATGCACTAACCGTATGCTTCATGTCAGGCCACATTACACCACCCCACTGGGGATTATTTTCTTATAATTGCACACCCTATTGTGTTTTATTCCTTACATAAACCTGCTTTTTCTGACAAACCAGACCAAACATGCGAAAATGAAACAGACTTGCAAACCACCAGAGAGCCAAATACATACAGCTGTCTAAAATTACTCATGCACAGTTTTCAATGCAGCAATATACGGCAGTTTTTCAATGTTATAAAAATCTCATTAGTCGCTTTTATTTAATACGATCCTTGAATTATTGCAGTGGCGCATTATATTTAGAAAACAAAATCACCTAAAGCAAGCCTGAAAATGGTCTCAATATTGTTCCACATCATGAAACCAGCTAATGAATATGGATGGGATGTGGGTTATTGTGATAATTGTCATGGGTTTACTCATATTTGAAAACCAGGAATGCTGATCTTCTCGAGGGTTGTCTTGATTTGCATATTAGAGTAAATATCCATGCTTAATGCATATTTATGAATTCAAATCAATAAACTAAAAACAAGAGGCTCATCAGCCCAAAATTCAAATAACGTAACACACGGATACACGCGGAAGCAAATATATGGAATGGAAATGGAAATACGCTGTGTTTTAGTCGACCTAGTCAGCAGGCTATAAATTTCCATTTCCCCAGTCCCTTTGTGTGTGTGTGTTTTTTTTTTTTTTTTTGCTTAGCTACAGTATGATTTTGACTCTCTTTGCAGTTGGTCTATTATATTCCCTTATCCTCCTTTCCATTGAAAAGCAAATATTGCATCTGTTAAAATACAAAAACCATTGTCTGCATTTAACAATCAATTGATAGACTATGCATGTGATTGTATTATAAATTCTACACATTCAATAGAAGCCAGTCATCAGAATCTGGCTTACACTGCCTAAAGCATCACTCAGTTAATTATGTTCATTATTATGTGGACTTTCCTTTCATTTGACTGTACTGGTGATGCACTCTTTGTAAGTGCAATATTTCCGCAAAGTGTCTTGATTTTACTGATAAGGCATATGAATGGTCAACCTAAACAATTTTTTTTATTACTATCATTCCTCATAGGGACATTATAGTGGTTAGCATGTTTGACTTGCACCTCCAGGGTTGGGGATTTGATTTGCCCTGTGTACAGGGCAAATTGCTTGTTCTCCCCGTGCTTCGGGGGTTTCCTCCCGGTATTCTGGTTTCCTCCCCAGTCCAAAAACATGCATTGTAGGCTGATTTTGTCATTTCCAAATGGTCTGTAGTGTGTGATTGTGCCCGGCGATGGGGTGGCACCTTGTCCTGGGTGTGCCCAGGGATAGCTTTGGATAGGTTTCTCTGCGACCCTGTGTAGGATAAGAGGTAGAAAATGGATGGATTCCTCAGAGACACTGGAGAAGAGTAGTCTGCAAGTCTTTAGTGATGTACAGTATCCTCAAACTGGAGTTAAGCCAGCAAATATCCCTCACAGACAATCAGGTGACAGCTAATAGGGTTCAATAGAAGTAGAATGCTATATGGTAAATGGTCTGCATTTATTATAGCGCTTTTTTAACCTTAGCAGTTCCAAAGCACTTTACACTGTTTCTCATTCACCCATTCACACACACACCAATGGTAGCAGAGCTGCCATGCAAGGCCATACTTGCCATTGGAAGCAACTTGGGGTTCAGTGTCTTGCCCAAGGACACTTCAGCATGTGGAGTCATGTGGGCCGGGAATCGAACCGCCAACCCTACGATTAATGGACAACCCGCTCTACCACCTGAGAAACAGCTGTCCGTATATATGTTGTATATCATAGACAACATATGTTTAACAATTTTTGTTAAATTGGTGTAACATTACTAATTACGGGGCGCACGGTGGGTTACGGGTTAGCACGTTCACCTCACACCACCAGGGTCGGGGTTCAATTCCCACGGCTCTGTGTGTGCGGTGTGTTCTCCCTGTGCTGCGGGGGTTTCCTCCGGGTATTCCGGTTTCCTCCCCCAGTCCAAAGACATGCATGGTAGGCTGATTGGCGTGTCTAAAGTGTCCGTAGTGTATGAATGGGTGTGTGAATGTATGTGTGACTGCGATGGACTGGCACCCTGTCCAGGTTGTACCACGCCTTGTGCCCTATGCTCCCTGGGATAGGCTCCAGGTTCCCCTGTGACCCTGAAAAGGAGTAAGCCGTTGAAGATGGATGAATGTATGGATTACTAATTACATAATGGTGGCTCTATTAGTATTATTGATTGTAGCTGGCAGGGTATGGCAACCCTAGTATACTTAGAGGGAACAGTTACTGGAAATCAATACAAAGTTCTTCTGAAACCTGATCATGATTTTCCTATGATGAAAATTGTCTATCCTGATGGGTGTGGTCTCTTCCAGGATGCCAATCCTCCTATGGTTGGGTGAGGATGGAAACAATGTAAATACCGTAACATGTCTTTGCGGTCTCCAGAACTCAACCCAGTTAAACACAATGGAAGATTTTAGAGTGAGGTATTAGAGAGTGTTCTTCACCACCACCCCCATGTCCACAATCATCATCATCATCATCATCAGCATCATCATCATCATCATCATCATCATCATCATCACACCAATTGTAAGAATATCTTTTAGAAAAATGTTGCTCATGCCCCCGGTACAGTTCCAGAGACTTGGAATCGTAATCTTTAATCATCATGTTTTTTTCATGATAATTTGGATAGCATAGGCTGAGCTTGGCAAATAGTGCTGGTTGCAATGTGCTTAGTCTAATACATTGTTGTTTCCATTGTAATAGCTTATTCACAGTGTCTTGTAAGGCAGACACTCCACATAATCAAACTATAGTAATTAACAGATTCTTGGTGACAAGCTGCATTTTTTTTTGTCTTATTAACTACGAGTGAGGAGAAAGAAGGGGTGATGAGAGAATGACCGTTTATGTTTGTAGCTACTGTAATGTAAGTGATGACAAGAACTACACTATATGCCCAAAAGCAGGTGGACACCTGACCATCACACCCATATGCACTTTATGGACATCCCATTCCAGACTTATTCCTCCTTTGCTGTTATAATAAACTCCATTCTTCCGGGAAGGCTTTCCACTAGAATTTGGAGCATAGCTATGGGGATTTATGCCCATTAAGCCACAAAAGCATCAGTGAGGTTGGGCACTGATGTCGGGTGAGGAGACTTGTGGTGCAGTTGGCATTTCAGTTCATCCGAAAGGTGTTCAGTGGGGTTGTGGTCAAGGCTTATGGACCTCACTTTGTACATAGGGACATTGTCATGCTAGAACAGGTTTGGGCCTCTTAGTTCTTGGAAAGGAAAATATAAATGCTACAGCATACAAAGACATTCTATACAATTGTGTGCTTCAAGAATTGTGGCAACAGTTTGGGGAAGACCCACATCAGGTGTCCACAAACCTTTGACCATATAGTGTAACTTATTTTGCATATGTGCCACACCATTAAATATAATTAGAAGTGGAGAAAATGTATGATGTCATTCAATAAATAAAAAAAATAATCATTGGGAAATTTACGTTAAAAGGCCATGAGTACATTTCCAAAATATCTTCTTCTGCCTCTGTGGTTTGTTCTATCTAATCAGATCCTGTTTAAGCTCCGTATACGCAATACATGTTTTCAGGCTGTTGAACACGGCTTCTGCTGCTGTTATTAATCACAATCCTGTGTAAGGAGGAAATGCTTGGAGTCGCTGTGCGTTTCCACCAGCGCATGGCAGGGGGCATCCCCAGTGGGATGCTATAATCTCTCACACATGATGCGCACTTGCTGTGCCTGTCACAACCGTGGCAAGATGAAGGCGATGCCAAACACCTCAACATGGCTCTAAATGATTTGACACAAATTGCTGCTTCCTTCTGCTTTTATTTTCACTTAACTGACATTTACCTCAAAATCCAGAGTCAGAAGTCACACTGTTTGATGTAGCTTCCTGGAGAGGCTCAGATAAACAAAATGAATAATAATTGCACCACGTCACACATTTAAATGTTCTCGAAACTCACCAGACTGACTGCATTGTACACTGCGCATCCTAC
Source organism: Ictalurus punctatus (assembly GCF_001660625.3). NCBI lineage: Eukaryota > Metazoa > Chordata > Actinopteri > Siluriformes > Ictaluridae > Ictalurus > Ictalurus punctatus. Next base: position 17,687,776 of record NC_030431.2, read on the forward strand.
CATATCATTAAATGCCACTTTAGATGCTTTTAATTCTTCTCCTGCAACGACTGTGTAACATTTAAATCTGCATTCTACCTCATACTACTCGCATATTATGAGATTTTGTTTGGCAGCTCGGAGCTCTGGAGCTGCCCCATGACGTGTTGATGAAGAGATGGGGAAATAACAGAAGGGCTCAGGTGCCACATGATTGACTCTAGTGGGAGACATGCCTTTCCTTCTCAATAAGCACCGTGGAGGTGACAAGTACTGAATGTTCTGTCCATAGACGCTGCTTTGCTTTCATATGCTCTCAATTTCTCTCTGTTTTTCTGTATGCATGTTTCTGCATTTTGCAGAGTGTAATGTTGTGAATTATTTATTGAGAGTGGAGAGACAGGGGATAGGCACACAGTCGACACAAAGTTGATCTTAATTCGGTTCCCTCTTCAAACAGCACACATACACCATAGGTGTCTGGGGTACAGGGCTGTTGTAGGTTTTTTTTTTTTTTTTTTTTTTTTTTTTTTTTTTTTTTTTTTAGCAGCGCTATTGCAAGCAAGGTTCAGATAAATTTATAACATGGCTGACAGATAAGAAAGAGGAAAAAAATACAGAGAAGGTCAAGAAGTGAGGAATAGTGTCAGAGTGACCTTTTATCGCACCAAAATGTGCAAGAAGACAGGAGTCTTGGAGCATGGAAATCTACACATGAAGAAGAGACGATTAATTAAGAAGCTAATATCTAAATTATATAAAAATATTAAATGTTAAAATTGAAGAACACAATTAGTTACTGTCTGTGTGCAGTTTCACTTGTTTTGTATGGGTTTTCTCTGGGTTCTCTAGTTTCTTCCAATTGTCCACAAACATGCACATAGGTGCACTGTCCAAATTAAATAGTACCCCATGTGTCTACATGATAGGATATCCAATATTTTACTTTTCAGCTCATTCCACATTTATACTGGTATACAAAGAGTGCTCTGCTATTGCTATAGAGTGTTTGCAGACATGCAAGTGTCAGTTTGCATTGGTTTCTATTCTTCATTGTGATTGTGGCATTAGTGAGTAAATGACTCTTCGATCTCTGGGGGAAAAGCAGGTCCTATGAGATCACCCTAATTGCTTATAAATGGTGGAGTGTAATGAAAGGCAGAAAATCAAGCATTTATGATGATTTATTGTCAGAACTGGATGTATGCGACTGCCAAGAGGGACTGCACACACACCATGCATACAAGAATACATGCAAAGTAGAAGAGTCTTCTTATTCTACTTAATAGCATACTCCCCTCTTGGGTTTTTCATGGTTATATAGCATTCATTTAGCACGTAGTTAGAATGACAAACTTTACCCCTTCCAATAAACAGCATGAGGTTTTAACTGAATAGACTACACATTAAAATAATAATAATAATAATAAAAAAATAATAATTTATATATATATATATATTCTGATATATCTACATTCTTGTGCTACTGCTCTCGTGTGTGTCCTTTCTCAGGCATGTTTATGCAGGTCTATTCATTACAATTAAATGAGCTCCTCTACCATGATTAAAGCTTCAGATGGGGTTCATTAATCACTTTCTCAGTTCTTGGCATGTAACAATCCTCTGGCTGGCACGTGCGTGCACACACACACACACACACACACACACACACACACACACACACACACACACACACACACACACACACACACACACAAAACACAACAACAACCTCTCTGTGGTGTTAATGCTTACTCAACAGCCATTAGAGCATTTTGTATGGGAGTGCTCAAGAGCAAACTATAAATCAGAAACTATGTTTAACAGCTGAATGAAAAAATACATAGCAGAAATCAAGTACTAGTAGACAAGTACAAGTTCAATTATGAAAATCCTTTAAACATGTGATACAGCATTGAACTCACATTTTACTCACACACCAGAAGAGGGAGATCATGAACCACATTTCCTCAGTTAGAACAGACAGGTATGCTGCTAGCTTAGTATTCCATAAAATGACCATGTGAATGTTTGATTAGCAGAATATAGGTCTCAGGGATTATTCGGGTATATGCGCATTAGCCTGTTTTACCCTCCTAACCCTATCCCTTTTGCTAAGAGGTCCATAGCCTGGTGTTGCTGAAAGCCAGGTGCTGAGAAGTGATCTCCAGTCAAGATGACCACCATCAACCTTGTGATTAAGAAACTATCCTATTTCTACAGGGCTACAGGTTCAGTTCACTTCTACAGCAATGCTGAGTGTATATGATATAGAGATTTCATGTAGAAGCTTCATGTGCCCAGAAGTTCCAAATGCTAATATTTACATTTATTGATTTGACCGATGATTTTATTCTAAGCAACTTGAAAGTGAGGAAGAATAGAATAGAAGCCTGCAGCTAAAGGAGTTGGCAGTGATACCACAATGCATTATGATCTAATGATATATTAGCAAGCATAAACATCTTGTATTGTTATACATCTAATGTGATATTATCTTTTTTCCTGTCTCTAAATTATTATGACTATTTAGTCCCTTAAATGTGTTGTGACCCATTGGAAAGTTCATTGTAATTACGGAATAATTCACAAGTTAATGAAAATTCAAATAAAAGTTAATATGCTTTAAGATTAGTAGCTGAATAATACAGTGCCTTGCATAAGTATTCGACCCCCCCCCCCCCCCCCCTTGAACTTTTCCACATTTTGTAGAAGAACAACCTGTAACTGAAATGGACTTATTTGTTATTATATGTCACAAATCTAAACAAAATAGAGCAGAAGTTGCCATCGGAAGTCACATAATTAAAGTGTAGTTGATCTGTGTGCAATTAAAGTGTCGCATGATCTTTATTACCTTTATGCAAGACCCCAGAGTTTATTAGAGAGCATACCTAAACAAACAGCATCATGATGACCAAAGAGCTATCAAAAGACATCCAGGACAAAATTTATCAATCGGAAATGTATCCCAAATTTTGAACTTCCCATGGAACACCATTAAATCAGTAATAAAAAATAGAAAGAATATGCCACGACTGCGATTCTGTCTAGAGGAGGTCGTCCACGAAAAGTCAGAGACCAGGGAAAAGAGGGCATTATTTAGAGAAGCAACCATGAGGCCATTACAAAATGTAGAAAAATTCAAGGGGATGAATACTTATGCAACTAACTGTAAATTGGGATTTTAAGTGGTTCACCTATTGCTAGACATTTCTTCTATTTTAGGTTAAAAAATTCATTGGAATATAATGTAGATTTTTTTGGGAGAAAGTAAAATTATCTACCAATGCAATTAAATAGTTTTTAGATGTTTAGATGATTATATAGATGATTATTTTAAATTAGTTCAGATTTCTCAACCAAAATTCATGTTATAATGAAAAATTGTTCAGAGTAAAACACAAAGCTGCAACTAAGCACAATAATCAGAGTAAGTGCTAGTACTCTGGAAACGTTATTCACAAAGCAGCAAATCAGAATATGAATGATACAAGCACCAAAAAAATGCAATAGAGTGCCAACATGATAACATGTGGAAAGGTGGTTAGGATGGCATATGAAACGCACTTTTATTGCTGCACATCTCATCCAATTTGGTGTTTATTATCGACTCTGGCTCATCTGAATCTATTCAGTGGAGACACTTAGGGTGGCATATGAAATGGCTCTTTATTGTTGCACATCCCATCCCATTTAGTGTTCATTAGCTAGTCTGGCTGATCTGTATGTATGCAGAAGCATGACAAGGAGCTGGCGCTGTTTTTCGGTGGGCTCTTTTTCAGCCTGCTAATGGGAGAGGGGATTTGGAGGGGGAGCATTGGGGGTCATGGGGAAACGGGGGAACAGGCGGGAGGGGAATTTGGGCGTTCACACCGAGGACACTGCATAAAGAACACTAATCCCTGCAGTAGATGTGCAGACACAGGGAGCCTCTGCAGCCAGCTGTCCCAGCAGATGCTGTGTGTGTGTGTGTGTGTGTGTTTGTGTGTGTGTGTGTAGGGAGCTGGAACTGTGGGCCAGGCACAGCGCAGTGTATTTGTCTGTGTGTGTGCATCTGCATATCCAGAATATACATTGAATAATATTGAGATGCACAGAGAATGAATGTGTTCTTTGTGCTTTATGGAATAGGGTTTGGGTTTTTGTATTAGTATGTAAATGTGCTGCTTGTAAAAGGGTGAAGATTTTAGATTTTTCCTGCTTATTAATTCTCATTACTATGATGTTCATAGACACAGTCTTAGTTCCAATAATAACACCTACAGTATAATAACAAATTGGGCGGCACAGTGGTACAGCTAGAAGTACCATCCCTGGTTTGAATGTGAGCTCAGGTTACTGTCTGTCTGATTTTTTGCATGTTCTCCCTGTGTCTATGTGCGTTTCCTTCCAGTTTCCTTCCACCTTTAAAAACACGCATGAGTATGTGAATGTGTGTGCATGGTGGCTTCCCGTATTTCCGCCTCTGACCAGGATAAAACAGATACCGAAGATCAATTAATGAATGGCAACCAGTAATGTCTTTACAGTTGTAACTATGCTATTTTGATGAGTAAAATTTGGACGAATGAGTTTTTAGTATTTCATTTACAAAATGTACAAACCTGTGCAAGAATCCTGCTCAACACCTGCACAGCATTCCTTGTGTTACAAAGACCTAAGAGGACCAAAAGCACCAGAGTGCAAATTAGTGTAAGGATTTTGCTGTTTAAATAAAAATACTACACTAATTATGTTCAGGTGGTCAGTCTACGTGAACTCTGATTTAGTTGTTCCTTGTTACTCACCAAACATGGACACTATTTATTTCAAACAAGAATTTACATAACAGTTGCCTTTTCTTTCCTAAGCACACAACAAATGCTGAATTGACACTAATGCACATGCAAGCATGAAGCCCTGTTTCTGTAGGTGGACTGAACATTTGCTCCATCATATGCATGATTGAATGTACGTCGTTACTTACATGGCTACTTGTTATTGCAGTAGAACAGATTGTTTCTTCCATTATTACACTGTGATGCTTGGTAGTAGGACCCATATTAAAATACTTAGAATTAATGAGCATATGTGGTTTTACATCTCACCTGGTAAAACAATTTTATGGAAAGAAACAGCAATTAATTTGCACAATTTGCACAGGCAATTTATCCAATAATGTATGTAATCGCATAATATCCACTCTGTGGGGTAGGGTTTATATTGTATTTGTTATTATGCTTGGTTGAAACTCACTATTGGGCTCAAAGCCATGCTTTACTGAGAGATAAGCTATGCATGACAGGTATAAGCAAGAGGAAATGAAAGGGTGTAGATGCTGTATCTTGATGTTTTCCTTGCATGAGTTTCCTGATACTGGGAGGATGCTGTCTTTTCCCAGACATGCATGCATGATTCCAGATGTTAATGGAAGAAGGCCAAATGAATTCGCTCCAGGTCCTGATTATGTACAGAGATCTTTACACAAGAGAGTAATGATGTGTTATATCCAGGAGTCTGAGGCTACAATGGGCACAGGCTAACCAAAAACAGAGAAGATTGGAAAAAGACCAGGAAATGTCTTCAAGTGTCTAGTTTAGGTGAGCCTGTGCACACTGTAGCCTCAGATTTATGTTTATGGCTGACAGGAGTGGAACCTGATGTGATCTTCTGCTGTTGAAGCCCATCTGCCTCAAGGTTCAGAATGTTGTGCATTCTGAGATGCTCACCATGGTTATTTGAGTTAACATAGTTTTCCTGTCAGTTTGAACCAGTCTGGTCATTCTCCTCTGATTTCTGCCCATAGAACTGCTGCCTCCTGGATGTTTTTTCTTCTTCTTTGTTGTGTGTGAAAATCCCAGGCGATCAGTAGATTCTGAAATACTCAAACTATCCAGCTTGCACCAATAACCATGCCATGGTCAAATTGACTGAGATCATATTTTTCCTCCATTGTTCAATGTGAACATTAACTGAACAGTCCCTCCAGGATTTCGCGATTTTGCGATCGCAGAAATGAATGCAAAATCCAAGTAAACTCTGCAATATTTGGAGCAGCTTGTAATTTTTGAATTTGCAGATTTTCTGCAGATTTGGGCCAAGATGCGTCATGTGATGTCATCACAACGCACATTCAGCCTAAGTCCTCTTCAATTCATGTGCGTCGAACATGAGTACAGCTAAAAGGTGTCGTTTATCAACAAACATCACCACGAATTTCCTGCAATTACAATTTCACCAATTCAAGTGGTTTTCCACAAACAACTCAGAAAATTTTGAAAAAAAGTAATTTTGGCCACAACTATCACAACAAAAAAACACTCTATGAAATCTTGTATGGACTGACTGATAATGACCTCTATCTGCATGATTTTGTGCCTTGCGCTGCTGCTACTTGATTGGCTGATTGGATAATTGCATGAATGTGCAGGTGTATAGGTGTTCCTATTAAAGTAGATGGTGAGTGTATATTGTGGTCAAAAGTACATTTCTAAAACAACAAAGGAAGGAAACAATGAGAAACTGTGGTACAAAGACACAAACAGGTGTAGCTGGAGGGGTTGATTCAAGTTTGGTAAATTACACGAGAGAGGAGAGTCTCATAGGGTAAGCCAGCCTCAGAAAGGTACTCGCACACAGCTAACTCGGGCACTTTAACAGACACACAAAGCACGTCCACAAGGATGTGTGCTCTTACTGAAAACATAAGGCCACAGGCCTCGGAGCTCACTCTAAACATGATCAAACGTGAGCCTCCAGCTATTGTGCACTGGCAGGCTCTCTGCACACTTGCCAAACAGCAGCCTTTTTATCAAGCTTCATGCTCTGAGATAATGGGAGGGGGATGGAGATGAGACAGTGCTGTGTGGGTTTGGTGTGTTATTCTGTGTGTGTGTGTGTGTGTGTGTGGAGGGGGAGACAAAAATAGTTTAAGGCTGATAAGAGACGTCTCACTTGAGTAAGTTTGTGCTGCTGCATCAGTTGGCAAGGATCACTTGTTTCATTTGAGCAGAAAACAGCAGACACACAGCGGCTCGGTGGATGAAGTTTTAACAAAACACCTCAGCTCTGCAGTATCACTTATTAAAAGTCCCACTTCTCATTTGTGCTCGCGAACAAACAAAAAGACCTCCTGCTTACCCAAACCTGCCAAACACAAATTACCACGGGCCAACGCTGAGCGCCTTCAAGAAGCCATAAAGATCTTAGTTTTCTAAATACTACAGCTGTGTAAATTGCATAAATCTCACACCAGCTGGATGTTTTGGACAGGTATCAGCACACCTACTGGCAGACATCTGTTAATGGCGCCACAGGCCCTCAACACCAAGGCCAATAGCAGATCAGTGTGGTAGCTAAAGTGGCTTTTAACTGCATTCTTGGAAACTGATGATGTTACAAGCCAGCATTCAATTTATACTTATAGGCCCTACTTTGTTCACTGTCTAAATGTTTACAATTAAATAGATTTTGGTTTTAGCTGCTAAATCAATAATACTGTGCTTACTACCTTTAAAAAATGATGAGTAAGTAGCTGGAGGTGATCTATTGTTTTATGAAAGCTTTTTTCTTGTACAAAATGGAAAAAGAATACAATTGAGTCAGGAGAAAAAAATATCTCACTCTGATAGAGCTGATTGTTGCTAGCTAGGTGGCTAATGTTAGTTAAAAGGCAGGCTTGAAATCGACTTCTACACAAAAAGACATGATAAACACCGACTGAATAATAAAAATACACACAATGGAAGCAAACAGGCAAGTAAGATTTATTGTACACATTATATTTTTATTCATTAGCTAAAGTCCACTGGCTAGCTCATAGCAGTGGGCCTCAGAACTGCAAAACGCTGCAGAGTATACATTCATACCTTTACTGACAGATACACGGGTAATATGATGGCACTGGTAATCTGATTACCAATGCACGACCTGCATTCTGAAAGATTAGAAAAGAACAGCGAGTCATGATTTGTGAATACTTGGGTTGTGTCCCAAACCACATGCTACACCATTAGTATGCCATTAATGGCACTCTTATGTCAGTCAACTAATTATTTGGAGATAATGTTTCATATAGAATGTAGTTTGGGACAGATCCTTGGCTTTTTGTTGAATGAGAATTAATTTGCAAGATTAATCCATGCAGTTGCAGAAGAGCGCAGAACATGCCGTGTTATGGAAGGTTCTGTGAGTAGGTTGAAATAGCATTTTTCTACCAGAGGGGGTTTAACAAACAAATCCCTAAGTCCTATATCAAGCTTCTTTAAATAATATTCAAAACAGGAGAAAATCGTATAGATCATATAGATATGTACTGTTTCAGACAGACAGACAGACAGACCTAATGCACCTAATGTGTAGCACAAATTGTTTCACAATACATTCCTGAGATTGCAAGTAAATATTATTAAACAATATTTTTATTATTATTAAGCAAATAAACAATATTAATGTGTTCATTAAATTGGTTTGTTCAATAGATGTGTAGTGGTGTTTCAGAATCAATAATGGCTTCACACAGTTTAAACCATCGATTGATTTCTGTCTGGGGGAGATTTAATTGGCTTGGTAAATCATAGTTTGTACATTACGTGAAACCCAGGCCACATGGCTAGCGGGGATAAAAGGTAAGCAGTGTAATCAATTGGAGTAATTTTCAAAAGATCTGACTGACTAATTGGCTGGAGTCCAACTATGAGGGTCATGCATGGGTATGATGCTCTACTCCAGTGAACATATGGCTGTTGGCTTTGATTGTAAAGAAAGAGGCCACGTTTAGATTTCAATCTGAGATCATCATTTTCCATCCAGAGCACATTTTGTTCCTTCAGAAACACATTTATGCCATGGAGGCTTTCAAGACTGTTTGCACAACTTAATGCGCAGTCAATAATATTGATGCCCATATCATGTAATAGGTCTGAAGATGTGAAGCTTCTATGACATCACATTATACTCCAGCTGTGCTAATCTACTGTACATCGTCAAACAAGTCTACGTGTTCAGAGAGTTTATTCAAATTAGATATGATTATGCTTGTATCTCCTGATATTGATGGTTCAAGTGTTCTCAAAGCTGAATTGATAATCTCCTTTGATGTACTTCATGGTGCTGCACAAGACTAGAGTGCATTGGCTAAGGTCATACATATCTCCCAAAGCCCTCTTCATTCATTTGATTCCTGCAATCATGCACTCGGCAGTGCAGTTGGGGATTGTGGGGGAGAGCAAGTGTTGAAGGAGGAGGGAACAGGAGGAAAAGATTTATGGTGAAAATTAGAAGCAGAGACATGCACATCAGGAGAGCAGAGGTGAGCAGGGATCAGTGGTGCAAAGAACTGCGGAGGCGTGGCTTTGCCATAGCTCATGAATCCTAATTCTGCCATCAATGTAATTCATTGTTCCCTGCAGAAAGGAGACATGCTAAACCTGGATATCCCATAATAATGCTTCCTTTATACTGTACCACACTAATTGTTTAAACTTAAGCAAAGATATAACCTTGCAAAGTTAAAATAACTAGATCCAAATTTAGATTTTTACCGTCTTTTAAAATGATGCGATCATGTCAAAAAAAGCTATTAACTTTAAGTTCTGTTATTTCCAGTGATGATGAAGGTTGATTGAAAGAGCTATTGTAATTCTTTCTTATGTGTGAATATCTCAGCTCTCGCATCTATTTTTTGAAGAGACAGGACCTTTTCATCCATTTCAAATGAGCGACATTGAAGTCATCCCTTATCCTGGGTCTAATCGCTTCAATGCAAATGAAGCCATTTTTGAATATTTTCCCCTCCAACAATGCGAGCCAATACCTTAGTGCATCCAATAAATAAAACCTTTTTCAAAACGGTGTATTCAGAATTTAAATCAAATAACAAATGAACACAAAAAAGAAGAATAAGCTAAGTACTTCAAAGGCCTTGCCTAGCTGCCCGCCCCAGGCATAAAGGGGGTTCACAGCCATGGCACTGTATGGGCATTGTGGCACTGTTTGTTTGCCCAGTTCTCCAGACGGCCAGGGGTTTTGTCCAGCTGTCAGTCTTGCAGAGGCTGAACAACAGGATGTTATCGGAGCACTATGCTTCCAGGCTAATGAAGGAGATTTGGTTCTCTACAGGTAAAGGTCAGGCCCCAGAACAGCCAGTGAGAGCTTTTCATATCCAGACACTGTTCAACAGGCCAGTCGCTACTGTTCTGATTGACAATATTCATCTTTTCCTTCCTTCATTTGCAGGCACCCCACTTGCTTATTGAGCAGTGAATTCTGGACTGGACCAAGCCGTAGGTCTGATAGGATCAGTGCAGACCAACTGTTTCTGTTTCCGTTCTTGGTTCTGTTTGGTAAGACAGCTGTAGAAAACAATAGCGGTGGTTCAGTGGGTAAGTCTTTGGCCTGTTGCTTGGATGGTTGTGATTTCAAACCCTTGTACTGCCAAGCTTCCATGCTTGGGACCTTGAGTAAAGTGCAAAACCCTAGCCAACTTAGTTGTATCCGGTCTTCACTGTTAGTCACGGGATAAATGTAAATGTTATGTAACCGTGTCTTTATAAACATCGGCTTATCACCAGGGGCAGTGAACATCAACTGAATACTTTCTTGTATGCAAGTGCACACATGCCAAGACCTTTATATTTTTATTTGCAAAAAATATGGTTGACTGAAAGCCATATTCCCCTGGAACCTTCTCAGTAGGTTGCAAATGATAAGGAGCCATTGGTGATTATCAACTGTTCATAGAACCACAAATACATTACAAATACAAATACTCAAATACAAATACAAATACACAAATACAATACTATTAGCATTCTATTTCATCCCTTCTAACCACCAGGGACAGTAAATATCACCTGGATAACATATGCAACAATGTTACTAGTAACCAAGCTACCTTAGGACTGCGGAGAAAGGTGTCTGGAATTCACACCACTGGGAGGGGTGATGTTAAACCTGTAGAGTCCAGAAAATGCGTATAGGGATGACTAGGTACCAACGGTGCAGTTCCTGGAGCAACACACTTTAAAGTGATGCCCACAAAGAGATAACACTCCGAATAGAGTGGCAAGTCTTGTTAGGCTGGGCAGTCAACCTGCCTATAGGCCATTGTGTTGATGTGTCTGTTTAGCAAGGGAGCTCCCTGTGTATTTTTATTGCAAGAGATGAACAGGTGATCTGTGGATAAAAGAGGTGACAAAGGGAAATCGACCACAGCCCAAGTGATGCTGTGTAAGCAAATCTGGATAAGAGCAGGGCTCAATAGTGAACCTACTTCAAAGTTGCATGTAGATGAGGCCACTTAGTTGGTGATGTTACAATAGCAATGTAACACCAAGGCAAAACTCAACCAGCAGGGAGATGGGGCGGCACAGAGGGACAACCCACTCCAGTCCAGACTGTTGTCCTATTGAGACTGTTACCTATTCAGATAATATACCAAGGTGGACAGTAAACAGCACGCCAACAGTGACTGTGGGTCCAAGTGAAGGTACCTCACTTGGCATAGATATGAGGGGAAGAGAAGGGAATCCCACTAGATATGACAGGAGAAGATATGAGTGTTATTCCAGTTTTGGAGGACTCTGGTCACAGTCTCAAGCTGTTACCTAGATAACTCCATAAGGTGGACATTTGGTCTGACATTTATTTGAGACAAGTGCAAGAGAGAAGTTTTTTGCAATAAATTTAAGTATAAATAATATATAAAAAAAGAAAGTGTCAAAATTGTAAAATAAACTGCCCCCCAAAATAAGGCCAGTGCCAATTCAATTTGTGATCTACACCAAGTGCTCCAAATTACCAAATTGCTGATACAGTATGATTCAACTCTAATTGGTAATCAATCCTTTTCTAACAACAGCTCATCAAAAAGCTCCCAGTGCAAATTCTCATCTGTGGTGTACAGTGGAAACAAACAGAACAATTACAGTCCCTGATTATACCTGATAGTAGCAGTCCTCAGCTGAATTCATAAATATTTTTATCTACACACTTTTTTCTAAATAATTGCAACATGTATTCCACCACAGCAAGGAAAAGTGCAGTTTTGACTCCATCATTTCTATGGCTCACCCATGTCTTCCATAAGAACTGACATAATTTTCTATATTACAGTTAGAGGATCATTGTAGGGGTTAATAGTATACTGTCTGTTTAGATTACCTCTACACCACAGAAAAGCTATAAGTGCCTGAGCAGGTTGCATTCTCTCTTGGGGACGACACCCTAAGAAAGAGCAGCAGGTAGAATTATGGGGATATTTATGTGATGCTAGAGAGTTCTGGTTGCCTGGCAGACCAAATGACTGACAGGTAACTGCTTAGTGAGTTCTCGCAGGGCTTGTTAGTGTTGGGAAGATTTAGTTTCAGATGCTCCACTGTTTATGCTATAAGCTCTGTGCTTTTGTTTTTTTCTTCTTCTCTGGAACAATTGTCTTTACCTCTTGGTTTTTCTTCTTCTTAAGAGCACAGACAAAAAAAAAAAAAAAAACTTCATATAAGCATAATCCAAGTGAACAAATAAAGATGTGAATTTTTCTTAGAAAATGTGAATTGTGCCACTTGGTTCGATCAAACTGACTTTTTCCCCCAAGACAATTTTTGCATTAGATATGCAAATTGTATACAAACAGCCTCCTGTATCACCTAATTTTCTTATAAACTACTGACGTATTTAAAATTTAGAATTTTAAAATAAGCAAGGTGGTTCTGGTCTTCTCCTCAGTCAGTCATGTGATATTAAATTTATGTGAGGTTATAGATACATATATATATATATATATATATATATATATATATATATATATATATATATATATATATATATACACACACACACACACACACACACACACACATATATATATATATATATATATATATATATATAATAATAAAATAATTATATATATATATATATATATATATATATATATATATATATATATATATATATATATATATATATATATATATATATATAATTATTTTATTATTATTTATTTAGGTTAAATTTTGTTTGTTTTCCCCCCAATACATTTTGTATGGACAAACAATTTGTCTTTTTAAAAAATTGTTTAAAGGAAAACAATTCTTGGTAAATGCAAGATATACTGACAATTGCCTTAATCACCTCAATTTCAAAGAGCAGAAATAAATATAAGTTAAGGCTAAACATTTGGAATACAATACCTGTATTTTTATTGTATATGTTAAATAAAATTAGGTTTGCATCTCCTGTTGTTATAAGAATAGAGAATATGTATGTAATAGAAGTAACAGAACATTGTATATAATAGGTTGAAATGTACAATAAACAATTGCATGTCCATGTTATAAAGGCAGCATAGCTTATTGGTGCAAATAATAGTAAAAAGACGAGGTGATGGTTTTTCCCCTTTTCAACTGTCCAGTTTTGGTGAACCTAGGTCCACCGTAGCCTCAGATTCCTGTTTGTGGCTGACAGGAGTGCAACCCGATGTGGTCTTCTGCGGTTGTAACCCATACATCTCAAGATTCAGCATAATGTGTGTTTTGAGATGCTTTTCTGTTTAGCACGGCTGTAAAGTGTAGTTATTAAATTTCCCGTAGTCTTCCTGTCAACACAAAGCAGTCTGGCCATTCTTCTCTGACCTCTCATCAACAAGGTGTTTCTGCTAACATAACTGCTGCTCACTGGATGTTTTTTGTTTTTCACACCATTCTGTGTACTGTTAAGTATGAAAACCTCAAGAGATCAGCAGTTTCTGAATGAGCACTGTATATATAGTCTTTAGGGTATATATAATCTTTCTAGAAAATGTGGATATTTCAAGGCTGAACACCACAGAAAATTTCTGGCATAAAAAGTGTTTACAGTTCTTCCAAGTTCTTCACATACTTCTAGGTAACCATTTTAAGGAGGATTACATCCAAGAGCAAAGAATTTATCCAAGGTTTGGGAATAAGCAAGGCATCATTTAATATGGACCTAGCCTATTCTCAGCTATAGTGCTGTGTAGTCTGTGACGTCTCTTTGTCACATCTTTTTGTTTTCACGCGTAAAAGTTGATCTGAGCGGCGGCTGATAGCTCAGTGACAGGCTTCATATTACTGGAGAAGAGGGGAATCATTGGAGAGGACATGGTGGATGCCTCTGTTCGATCAATGTCAACCTCAAATAGAATTACTGAGTGGAGATTCTCTCTCAGTTCAACACTGATGAGCAAGCTTGTCACATTTATGAGTTCTTGATGGTCTTTGATGTGCAGTGACCTTAATTGTTGCAGTTTGAATTCATTGGTTATCATTTTTAAAATTGGTGACGGTGCATTTTAAAGTGGTGGTGGTGGTGGTGGGGGGGGAACAGTTTGGGTTTGAGATCTGGGGCCATCAAATCTATCCATCCATCCATCCATCCATCCATCCATTTTCTGTACTGCTTATCCTACACAGGGTCATGGGGCCATCAGACCACTACTGTAATTTTCAGATTTTTAATATTCAGTTGCAGTTTTTGTGTTTGCAATATTTAGAATTTTTTTTCCCCTCTCTCACTTTTTCTGAAACAATCTTTTTATTAGATCCATCCAGTCTGATTGCAAATTTATTTATCCCATTTATTTATCCAAAATGATGGAAAAGTTTAATACTGTGTGACTCAGCAACAACATCCGGAGTAGGTAGTCAGTTAGGCAGCTTGCAGAACAAAGAGGGGCCATCCTGGGAGTGTATTGGATGAGGTGTGGTTCTCATGTGGTGCTGCGTCTGCTGTAAATTGGTCTTTTTAAAAAAAACAGTCCCACACACCTTTCCTTTGTTGCATTTTTAGACTTTAAACATTCAAACATCTATAGCCATCTGTTAGGAAAGGTTTTGGTGAAATGTAAATTGTGTCTTAATGAGATGTATTTGTATAACATCTGGCTATCTACCATTCCAGAGTTAGTCCACCTTTGTTGTTATTATAACCTCCAGTCTGCTAGGAAGGCTTTCTAATAGATTTTGGAGTGTGACTGTGGTGATTTGCTGGAGTTTGAGCAAGGTCCAATAGTTCCAGTAAAGGGAAATCTTAAAGCTATGTTATACAATGAACTTTTAGACCATTCTGTGCTTCCAACTTTGTGGCAACAGTTTGAGGCAGGCCCAAATATGGCTTTGATGGTCAGGTGAACATCGTGTTTGTGGTGATTAAAAACATAAATTCTTCAGACAGAATATTAGTTGCACCCATTAACTATTGTACAATGTCAACTAGTTACATACTGTACCTGGATGAAGTGAACTTAGCATGAAATCAGATCTCCAGTTGTTGGCCTTTTGTTCTTTGTGTCCAAGCAGAACGTAACTGACACTACTTTGTTCTGCATAGGGGTGTGTGTGTGTGTGTGTGTGTCTGTGTGTGTGTGTGTGTGTGTGTGTGTGTGTGTGTGTGTGTGTGTGAGACTTCATTGACGAGCAGGATGGAACACTGGATTACCTTGACTTGCCTGCTAAATCCTGGGACGTCAATCCCACAGAAAACTTGTGATAATTTGGATCAGCAGGTGAAACACCAACAACTGGCACAAACAAACACTGCACCCAGTCAGAGAAAGAGTGGGCTAAAATTGGTATCACCGTTGACAGATACAAATACAGAATTCACAGATCATGCTGACAATGCTGTCATTTCTACAGTACCTCTGGGTTTTATCCAGTGTTCACAGGGTCATAGGAATAGGGTTCATATTTAATTAAAAAAAATATATATATCCCTCAAGGCCACACCCAAGTCTGGTTTAAATCTGAATACAGATGAATATAGAGATATTTGGAGCACTAAACAGATACAGATGATACCATTGTGTTACAATGCTTATTAGGTAACATTTGGTCTTATATTCTTATATATATATATATATTCAATTATCTTATATATTCAATAAGATGTGCCAAAACAATTGATTGGTACTATACATGCAAGCAGTCATATACATTTCACCAGTTCAGTGATTAGTAATGAGTTGGAATTATACTGGAGACAAGGTTCCAATTGTAGATCTGTTTGATAGTTAGCAGTACAGAAATGAATGGCTGTGCACCCTGTGGTGAATATGCTCTGTATTCAGATCTGTATTCAGTAAGCCATTGCGAGTCAGCATTTGTGCTGGGGTGGCCATGGCTTCTGCTGAGTTAGGTCTGGAATCATAGAGCTAATCTAATAAACCGCTACAATAGTGTTAGCAAAGAGTATGTGCTGACATAGCAAGACTTTCAACTTTTACCTTGACCTTCCTGGCGGATTCACATGTTTTAGATGTGTGTGAGAGAGAAAGACAGACAAAGAGGGGGGTTGTTGATAGGTAGTTGTAGGCAGAGTGATGAACTGTGGGATGCTTGCTCATGGAGAAGGCACCGTGCTGATTATGAGGATCTTGAAGGTCACAGGATGGATTGTGGGCCTCTTCTGATGCTATGAGATAAGCAGCAGGATGCAGTATTTACAGAACTGTGTCTAATTTAAAGTAGCTTCTAAACTTGAGCTGTCAAGCTCAGGTCTTAGAGGGGCATCTATGGTGATTAGAGTTTTCTGTCTTTGAACACCACAAATTCAACTTCTGAAAGCTTTGGGAATTACCTGAAGAGTTAGTTTAATGAGAGAGAGTGCTAAACACTGCAGTGCCATGGCCTCAGATCTCAAACTGTCAGAGACCGACTGATGAGCCAAGAGCCCACAGTTCGGCTCTGTGTGCCAGCAGAAGTGAGTTGCTCTGCATGAACGGACCATCTGAGAAGACTTTTTATTTGCATTAATAGAATATGAAGGATACTTCTTATCAGATTTCTTATCTGGCTTTGGTTATTTTTTACGCATGTATAAATTGGATCCTTTCTCAAAGATGGAAAAAGACCAGGTGTTTTATAATCTTCTACTGTACAATTTGGGTGAGTCTGTGCGCATGATAGCCTTAGATTCTTGTTCCTGGCTGACAAGAGTGAACCCTGATGTGGTCTTCTGCTGTTGTATCCCATCTCACTCTGTTTTTTGTTTTTGGCACCATTCTGTATAAACTCTAGAGACCGTTGTGAGTGAAAATCCCAGGAGTATTTTATGAAATCTTCAAACCAGCCCATCTGGTACCAACATCCATGCCACAATCAAAGTCACAGAGATTGGAGTTGGAGTTGGCACCGTACAGTTGTGAAACAATAAGTACACCCCATTGAAATTGTTGGCTTTTTTGTTGGCATATTTGGACAAGCAAACATTTGATCATCTTTGAATCAGTTCCCATTAATGAAGTTGATATACTTGAACAAAACAACAAGGAAAAGTAGCTTTTTCAATCATTTATTCAATGGAAATATCAATAGATGTGATATTCTTCTGTGGAAAGGGTTTGAGGGTTTTCGTGCATGTACTGCCTGTTTAAAATACCTCCCCCCAAGATTTCAATGGGATTCAAATCAAATCTAAGCTTTGGGTCATTCCATAACCCCAATTTCTTCTTTTTGCTACATTCTTTGGTGGATTTGCTAGTGTGCTTAGGATCATTATCCTGTTGAAATGTCCACTTTCAGTTCGACTTCAACTTTCAGACAGATGGCCTCTCATTATCTTCAAACACTCTTTGATATGATGTAGAATTCATAGTTGAATAATTGAATGCAAGCTGTCCAGTCCCTGAGGCAGCGAAGCAATGCCAAACCATAACATTTCCACCACCGTGCTTCACAGTTGGTATGAGGTGCTTCTTCTGAAAAGCTGTCTTTGGTCTGTGCCAAACATGTCTGCAGTTACTGTGGCCAAACAACTTTATCTTTGATTACACTGTCCAGAGCACATTATTCCAAAAGGCCTGGTCTTTGCCTATATGCTCATTGGCAAACTGTAGTCTTGCAAAGGCTTTTTTCCTGGCACGCTTCCCACGCAGGTCAAATTTGTGCAGTCTCTTCCTGATTGTAGAAGCATGCACTTTGACACCAACAGTTGCAAGACTTATTAGCAGATCCTGTGATGAAATTCTGGGGTTCTTGAAGACTTCTTTTTTGCATCTTGGAGGCTTCTTTTTTTCAACTTCTGCTCTTGGGCTCAATTTGCTGGGACAGCCAGTCCTGGACAAGTTGACAGTTATTTGAAATCTGTGCCATGATTTTCTGTGTAGATTATTTTCCTTACAGTGGAATGATGTATTTCAAATAATTTGGAGATATTTTTAAATCCATTGCCAGACTCATACATCCAAAACTTTTTTCTGAAGGCCTTACAAAACTCTTGAGATCTTGGCATGATGACACCACATACCTCAACAGCAAAGGGAACACCAGACACTAGATATGAGAGGGGTATAAATAAGACTCCCTAAGCAGGTTATAAACACTAGCACCCAACCTTGAACACCTGATTCTAATTTTACAGATTTGAACTTGTGATAAATGTTGGGGTGTACTTACTTTTTCCATGTGACCGATCTGTTTTTTGTTTATTTAAATTGTGAAAAATACTAAAAAATATCAACTTTATGTGTTATTTGATATTGTATCAACTTTATTAATAGGCACTGTTTCAAAGAGGATCAAATGTTTGCTTTTCCAAATATGTAAAAAAAACTATTAAAATAAAATAAAATAATAATAATAATAAAAAAGCCAACAATTTCCATGGGCATGTTCTTATTTTTTCACACGACTGTATACATGACACCTATAATAAAACACTTTAATTATTTTCACATCAAGTAACATATGGTGTGGGTAACTCTTGCTACTTACAGGCAGTTTACATCTAGATAACTTGTCTGAGCATAAAACTGGCTGTTTTGTGGTGAAAGTAATAAAATCCATTCATTGTTTTTTATTCCCAGTATCAAAGCATGAAATGCCCACCAAAAAGTTATATGACTGGCTGCATCTACCAATTGGAAATAGCAAAGTCTTGGTATAATTCATATTTCACATCAAACTCTGGGTCCTTAATCCCCAACTGCTTGGTTTTATGCTTGGATTGTATTCTGACTGGTAAACTGCACCTGTCAGCTGAAAAAAATGAGATGACTGAGAAGTTTTCTAGTTGCTTCCCTACAGGGCTTCTGAGTCAGTAGCTCTCAATATACAAGGCTGGTTGACATTTACATTGTAAGTATTACCTGGGAGCATGGGATAAGGTGTGGAAGATTTTTAGCAAATCCCAGGCTGCACGTGTTTCATATCTGAATTGACTATAAGATTACAGAGTGCCGGTGTGATTGGTTGCACACACATCATGTGCAAAGGAAGAAGGCTCGGAAATCCTGCCTCATGACATCTCTATGGTAATGTGATCCAACAGAGGAAAGCAAAAGTCTTTGGGGGGGGGGGGGGGGGAATAGGAGAACTCGTACCATTGCTGTGGTGCAATGGTAATGTTGTTGACTGGACTTCATGGCTAGCGGCACCATTTCATCTCTCCTGATAAGCAGTACTGCACCATTTACCACGGATATTCAAGCTACTGGAGAACTTTTTTTGGACATTCAAATAACTTTGTTATTACCTATTTGTTATATATGCCTTAGACAGACAGACAGACAGACAGACAGACAGATAGATAGACTGATAGATAGATAGAGGATGTGTGTATTCCTGTTGTGCTCAGCGGATCTCAGGGCTTCTATATATCTCTCTGTCTCTCTCACTCACTCACTCACACACACACTCACACATACTCATTCATCCCTTGAAGCAAATTAATGTTGCAAATCCCCATGTGAGTAAGTAAAACTCCACACAGAAAATAACCTGGAGCTCAGGATCAAATCGTGGACTGTGGACTTGCACCGCCGAGGTTGGGTGTTCGAATCCCATCTCCACCCTGTGTGCGTGGAGATTGCATTTTCTCACTAGCTTCTAGGGTTCCCTCTGGCTTCCTCCCCCAGTTCAAAGACATGCGTTGTAGGCTGATTGTCCTATTCAAATTGGTGGTGTGTCAATGTTTGTGTGAATGGGTGTGTGATTGTGCCCTGCAATGGGTTAGCACCCCGTCCATGCTGGCCCCCTCCTTGTGCCTCAGGTTCCCCATGACCCTGTGTAGGATAAGCGGTATGGAATATGAATGGATGGATAAATTGATAGCAAAAGAAGGATTACATTAAGTAATTGGATATCTACAAATGGCACCTACAGTGTATGGTAGTTGTAGGCTACCTAATGAAACGGCCAATCATTGCAAGTATAAGCGAGGTGCAATCAAATATGTGTCTGAGTGTATGTACTTGCCAGCTTGCCTCATTTAACAGCCTGGCACAACAGGAAATCTCCTAAAATATTATTCAGTAAAGTCTAAATATGCACTATGTGGACACCTGACCATCACACCCATATGTGGTTCGTCCCCAAACTGAAGCACAGAATTGTGTCAAATGTTTTTGTATGCTATAGCATTAAGTTTCTCCTTCACTGGAACTAAGGGGCCAAAATTATTAAAGCTCTTGTGGCTGAATCGATAGAAATCCTTAAAGTCAAGTTCCAAAATCTAGTGGAACGCCTTCACAGAAGAGTGGAGGCTGTTATGGCAGCAAGAGGGGGACCAAATCCATGTTAATTCTATTTTGTTTTGGATTGGGATGCTCAACAAGCACAAAAGGCTGTGATGGTCAGGTCTCTACATACTTTTGACCATGTAGTGTACTTTTCTTTTTTTATGCAATGTTATATTATATTTTATAGGTAATTTTACTTAGACTTCATTCATTTATCTTGTCATGCCACAAAATTTCTACTCTGTTATATATTGTCTTTGAGATAGGTACTCTTACAAAATCTTGAACCCTTAAGGGCTCTTTGGTCTTGTGTAGAACCCTACAACAGTGTTTAACTTTCAGACAGATTTCCATGTAACCCTTAAAAAAAGAATATAAGTCTTCCAAGTCTATCATCTTTAGATCTGTTCATTTTTTTTTAAATAAGGCATGGTCAGATGTTAATATATTGAGGCCATGAGTTAATATTTCAAGGCCATAAATGAGATACAGTATCTCAGGGCCTCAAGTAATTATGTTGTGACCACTTGATAACAACGTCATGGCAACTAATTATTTAACATGAGCCCATGTCTTAATAATGTATATGTCTTGTTGTGTATATGATCAAGGTAGAGTAATGGTCATATAGTAGGGGCTTGACGAATCATTGAAGGACACGCAATGATCCAGAAGACCCAATCAGGGGGGCGAATGTGAGTGTTTTCAAAATTCTTCGTTTTCGTCTGTTTACGCTGAAACGTGAGCCCGGATTTTTCTAATTAAAACGGGGTCTTCTGCATTTCCAAAAGGCTCCGTTTTCGAGGGTCAAAAACGCCGGAGTAGTGTAGACGACAGGTGTAACCGTAGCAAAAGTTATGCGTTTTAATACGAAAATGCACTAGTGTAAAGAGGGCCTTAGGCAACAACAACAACAAACTATTTCTTCTAGATCTGCTTGGTATGAGATAAAAGAATACCTTCATACCTCATTAAAATGGATCTTCCTCACATTTTAAAAAGGTAAAAATATTAAGTAATAAGTCAATAATCATCATTTATACAGCTGAGACTGCGTGAATATGCCTTTCAACAAAAGCTTACAGTCATCTCTGTGTAATTAACTGGGAATAATCAGATTCCTTTGGCAAAATTATCAATGTGTGTTTGATGAAGCTTCATATCAAATGCATTTCATGCATATAATAAGAAATAATTAGTTTCCTAGACAGCATGACAACTACATTTGAGATAGACATTCACACAACAAAAAAAACAACAGCCCAATAGTTAGAAAAGACAAAATCATGATAAGCTATCATAATTCGGCATGTCTGGTATCTTTCAGACAGAGTAGAGAGCACAGGAGCATAAAATCAGATAGCCTGAGTGAATGGTCCTAATTAAACCCATGCACACACACCTATTCCTAAGCAGTGTGTACAACTGGAAGACAAAAGCATTATTATATGAGCAGACAATGAAAGACAAAAAACAGAACATGTGAATGTGTTCGATTCAGTTTAAATGATCATTTTAAAAAACCAAATGACATGTTGTTAAACATCACCACCATAATAACCTACCACTGAATCTTTATTCTTGAAACATGTACGTCTGTGTTTTGCTTTACATGTGTACATCTGTAATCATTTCAATCCTTATAATTCTTGAAATGTTTCAGCTAATACAGATGAGATATAAGGCTTTTATTCTTTCCCTCTTTCTCAGACATAATCATTATTCTGCCCAAATACGCAGCCAGACCTCGTCTGCAAGTAACAGGCTGCTACCATGCTGTCTCTATAGAGATCCGTGCAGTTCAAAGGCCTGTGAATGCAGTGACTGCCATTAGAGCAGGTACACCAGTCTATTATTTTCCCGTCCTCCCATCCGTCACCTTTTGTTAGAGAACTCCCCTCCATGAAGCATAAAGGGGATTACATGATGGCTAACATTTTAATTATCAGATTCATCCAGTTGAGATTTAAAAAAAAAAAAAAAAAGACTCCTTTGTAGAATCTGTCGATTTGAAAAGGAGGCAGTGTCTCATAATTGTGTCTCTTATAAACCATGGGGGAAATGCTAGAGTATATAAATAGATTACATTTCCATTTACTTTATAAAACAGAGACTAAAAAACCTGAATTAGTTTTATCTCATGAGTTCATTTTGACTTTCCTGAAATATCCGCTGATGTGAAAACAAGACTACTTTAATTGTGCTGAATACACGAGCAAGGAGAGCAGTGTTACTGTGTATATTAGTTATACAGACAGTTACTTATGAACAAGGGTAAATATCTTGTACTGTGTGTTAGTCACAGTAGAGATCACAAACTCTGAGCATTTAGGAAGGGGATTTTTGGGGTGGGGGTGTGGGGGGTGGTTAATGGTAATGGTTGAGGAAATGTGCTTTTAATTGTCTCATTTCAGCTTGCTAATGTGCTCTGGTTTCAGAGCCCACAGGCATCCGATTAATTATGTTGCTGGTGGACCATAGTCTAGCATAGATTGTGTACATGTAGAAATCAAAATTATTCAACCCCCATTGCAAATCAGGTTTATTGTCAAAATTTACAGACTTTCAGCTGTTGAATAATTTTGATTGTAACTGTAGATGTGCCTAAATGGTCAAAACTCCTGGTTGGGTGAATATAGTCAGAATATTCTGGTTGCACAAAAGCTTCTGGTTAGGAAATGCTCCTGGTTGGATGAATTTATAGGTTGAGCAAAGCCCCCTGTTGGGCAGAAGCCCCAGGTTGGACAAATCCCCATGTTAGGCACAAGCAAATAATTGGAAAGAAGCCCCTGGTTATGCAAAGACCTTTGCTGGACAGAAACCTCTAGTATGGCAACAGATATTGAATTTTCTGCATAGTTATATTCTAG